>NC_069662.1:92610596-92913626 GCF_027244095.1 Hemicordylus capensis | reverse complement strand
CCCTCAGAAAATAACCTGGTTTATTCCAAGCCAATTCTGAACCCAGTTCAGACCTGTGATGTCATTAGGAGCACAACTGATGGTCAACATCCCTAAGCCATTTTTGGATGGGTGGTATGTAAATGAAATAAATAAAAATAATATATAAACAAATTGGGTCAGTCCCTCCTTCACGTCCTCCCATCAAATCCATCTTGGCAAAGAACCTTTAGAGTCTTCATATTCTGAGATGAACATTATGAGCCACCAACATTCATACCTCCATGCCAGCAAATAGGAATTTCAGTAGCAACACTCATCCATGTGCACTAGTGACAGTCATCCAGTGACATCACTCAGAGTTTCTCTCCTTCAGACTCTAAAGCAACTTTTCTTATATTACATTTTTCTCTAAATATACCCATATATAATAAAATGCAGGCATCCAGGTTATAGGGATGCTCTCTGAATGTTGGCTCACCTTCCCATTGTACATGAGAACCAGCTCAAAGTCTGGTGACCAATCACGAGTGTGAAGCTAGGAGTAGGAATGGGCCATGTTTGGGGCTTTGGGGGACAAAACAGCCCAACCTCATATAGTTTCTTATCTTTTTTAAAAAAACCAAACTACTGAAGAGATAACAGCCAGAAATCTTAAGAATGTAAAGAAATTATTATAAGTTCCTTCCGGTATTGCACATTGGATATGCTCTGTTAAAAGCAGTTATATTTTTCTAGAAGGTAGGTGGCTAGAGAAAGTGTGCTCCCAAAAGACTCCCAGAGATGTGCCATCTGTCAAAAGCAAAGAATCTCTGCCACCTTTATAATTAGCATTTACCTAACACCTACATTCTAACACCTACTGTAACATACTGTTCCTGAGAACAAATGTGTTTGCCACAGTATTGTACATGCTTTTCTACTGAAGAGCTCCTCCGAAGTAACATTCTGAACTAAGATAAAGATGCAAATGTTTACTCCAGAAAGAAATCATAATGACATCCCAGAGGACCTCAGGTGTAAACAAATCTCACTGCTGCTTTCCCCAACTACTATAGATCTCTCCATCGGTTTTCAGAAATGCCTGTCCTCTCAAGGTGGAACAATGTCAGCTCATCCCATTCTCTCCCCAGTGCTCCAAAAAGGTTAGTGTTAATCTGGTCTTATTGTTTTTTAGCTCTTAAATTATATAAACCATACATCTCAGAATGTATGGTGGACCGATGTGAGCAGTTAGGTGATGCTCAAGCTCCTATGTGATTCTTTACAGCTGAATGTGTATTTACATGAAATTTGATTGGTTCTTCTTTTCATTAATTACCTTCTTCTGGGGCCTCACGGTCGACTGTCATAGTGACTGTCAGTGCTAGAAGCTATGGGGATGTGTGTCTGGGGTTTTTTGTGCGGCCGTGGACTCCCCAGATTTTCATAGCTCAGATCCTTCTCATTTCATATGAGCTCCCTTCCAATATGCCAGCTTTGCTGGGAACCTTAGTCTTAGTTGTACCCATATCCGGAAATAAGAGGTGAGAATCATAATATGGGTTAAATCTTGGCCACAAATGTATTTACTAAATGTAAACAGAGATCTGCAATGCAACAACTAAGCTATAGCATGGTTACAACCTTTGGGATGAGACAGCCTGCACAAAACAACTACTGACTCCTTATGTTTCAAGCTAGCAATCTGGGCTCTGAGGCCATGAGCAGTCACATGACCAGTCCTGCTTCCTCTGAACAGTTGGCTGTGTTGCATGGAGGGTTCACCTGAGTAACCACCCCTAGAGCCTCAAGACCTTGAGTGGATGAGGCAAGCAATCACCAAAATGTTCCATTCCCAGACATACCTGTGCCCAAAATGGCAAAATTCCATGAAATTCCACCTTTCACTGTCATAGTGCCTCCAAATGATGTTCTATGGTGGTCCTTCTCTGTCCATACTCACTTGCCATTGTGACTTGGAACTACACTAATTAACAACACCATGTACTAATATTACTGGGGGGTGGGGAGCCAAATCTCAGTGCAGAGTATGCGGGAGGTGTGTGTGTGGGCAGGCCAGTCCACCATGGCAGGCCAGTTGTTATGAAGAGAAAACATTCATACTTTACCTATCCTACACTGAACACTGAATGAGCTGACAGAGAGTGGGATGAGCTTAAATAACCCCAACTCTCTGACATTGATTGGCCCATCAGACCTGAGATTCAGCTGGAGGCAGCATGGCCTGATTGTGTGTCCTGTCCACTCTGTGGCTGGATGCAAGTCCAACCGTTCAGTACCAACAGGGATGGGGTGGCAAAGGAGCACCATTAGAATCAATAAAGTTCATAATGTTCTACAGATATCCAAACAATATATCCAAATTAGTTCTGACCTGGAAGAAACGTCATTTAACTGTATGTAAATAATACCCCATTTATAAAAGCTTATATTTATCCAGATGTTTTGAATAACATTAGCCCCATTCAGATGTTAAAAGCTAAGCACCACTCATTGTTACACTGAAAGCGCTGAAAGAGGGTAGGACTTCCCACCCTGGTGGTGTCACTCAGCCCCTGGACCTCCCCACTTACACTTACAGTGGCATTTGTATGAAAAGGGAAACACTGTAACCATGATGGCAGGTGCTTCTGTGATTGGCAGGCTGGGGCAATCCAAACTGCCAATCATGGAAATGTCTGCCATCGCAGTTGTGACAGTTCTCTTTCCACACAAATGCTTCTGTAACCATGAGCAGCAAGGTTCGGGGGGGGGGTGTGAGTGACAGCACCAGGGCGGGACTTCCTACCCGTTTTCGGTGCTGTAACCATGTGCGGCACTTAGCTTTTAACATCTGAATGGGGCTACTGTCTTTGGTTAAACAATGATTTACTCAACCAGCAATCCAGAAAACTGGTTCCAGTTATAGAAGAGAGAGCCATGAACACATGGAATGTTTTCTCATTTCATATCTGAAAGCTTCATTGTATTCATGGAGCTCATCTATGTGGCTGAAGCTATTAGAGAAGCCTGTCCTGCTGTCACTGAAATTATTTGGCATCTTCTCATCTGGTGCCGTTGGGACAATGGAAGAATTATTAGTCCATATATTGTTCTTCTTGAGGTATCCAGAAGCTAAATTCTGTAAAGGATTTGGCTTATGTCCAGTGCAACCTTCCCTTCTGGTGTTGGCAATTCCAGAGTCCTTGAGTGGCCAGCAGGAAGCAGAAGGAGCCACACACTGACCACTGAAGAATGTGGCTGACATACTGTGCAATGTTATTTGTGCATTGCAATGTAATGTTTGCACAGTGGTGCAAGAGTGTTCTGGCACTGAATGCAAGAATTGTACAAACAGAGCTGTGCAGTTGATGGCCATTGGAAATAATGGTTCTCATTTGCACAACTATGTTTAAGCAACAGTGCTCTTGCACTACTGCACAAATATTACATTGCAAGACACATGTAACATTGTGCAATATGTTAGCCTGTATTTCCATGACTATGACAGGTTTCAAGTGCGACTGATTTCAGAGATCAAAATACATCATGCAGTGAATCCACCAAACATGCCCCAAAATGTCTTATCAGGCAAAAGTGGGTTTTGGGAATTGTTCATATGGGAAATGATTTTTTTAAAGAAAGTGCATTATTAACTAATAATTGGGGTTAATTATTAGTTGTTGGGGTGGGATAGGCCCATCCAAAAAAATACATGAAAATAAATTTGAATTTCTATAATACCTACCGTATTCCCCCAGGAAAGTATAGGACAGGACTGTCAGTCTGCCAGACTAGATCTGCTTGGTATTCTATCTCCTAGCCACTCAAAAGCCATTATATCTGTCCAGCTGCACAACACAAATATAAAACAGGGAGAGGAAAGCCTATATAATAGCTAAATGAAATGTGAGATCTTATCAGTAAAGCCGCATAATCAATGCTGATGTTTTTTTCTACAGTGTCACTGAATGGTTGGATCTCTGGGAAAAGGATCCAGTTGAGATTTTGCTGGATTTAGGATTTGGTACAGATGAACCTGATATCTGCACTAAAATCCCTTCTCGCTTCATCAGTTGTGCATCTATGGCTAAAGGAATCAACATCCGAGTCTTCATAGAAGCTCAAAGACAGCGCATGGATGTAGAGAGCCCCAATTTATGTGGTAAGTAAATGGCTGTTGTAGATGCAGAATGGAGTTTTGGGGGCGGGGGGAATAGATAGGTGGGAGGCTGAATAGAAAAGAAAAGGGAAATAAGCCCCATTTTATTTGTTAACGGAAGAACAGAAATGTCTTCTTTCTATCCTGTTTGGGTTTACTTATACCTTACAGAAACTGGGGGCACTGATATTCCGAAAGGGTTCCTGGAACCAATTCATGAAATGCAAAAATGGGAAATTGAACAGAATGACAATTGGAGACAAATGTAATCAATCAGTGCAGTCGTTGTCATCATGCCCCCTGTTTCTTACTTCTCAACGTTATGCAGTGCTCATTGCACAATAGGAATGTCACAACAGGTGATGGTTTCTAGGGGAAATCAGCTTTAGGAGGGAGTAATCTGGAGTGGAAAAGCAAAAGGCATAATGCCATAGAATGAGGCCAGTGGGTGCACCATCCTCCCTGGAGCACTGGTTTGCCTGGAGTAGGGAGGGAGCTGAAATTTTGAAAAAGTGAACTTTGAAGAGAATTGCACTAGTTGACATGATGCACAGTCTACCATCTCTCTAAGGGTCCCCTGTGGGGCTCTTGCAGACTTGAAAGGAAGCTCTGACACTGCCCTGAGGCAGCGATTGCAGAAGCTGCATTTCCGCATTTCCCCACTTTGTCCCATCCGGCCATAGGCTGCACATCATGTCAGCCAGCATGCCTCCCAAACTGCTTTTGATGCAGTTTCTGCAGCTCCTCAGCCCCACTTTGGATCTGTTAAGCTTTTTCATGTGTGATTGGGAGAATGGGAGCTTAATTTTAAAATAGAAAACATCTGGGTTAAAAAATGATTAGGGAGCACATGACCCAAGCCGTGCAGGCTTCGAAAGGAGGCCGCTTGCAATGTCCCCTCCTCACCCCATGCTCCTTTCAAAGCCAGCAATATCCAGACTGGGAGCTCGAGGCTTTTCCAACACTGCATGGCATTCCCCGGCTGTACTGAGAGCTCCAAGCCCTGCTTGCCCAGTGAGCTGGTTATCCTCTAGGATGTGCATGCAGCTAAATGAGATATTTCCTATGTCACTGGAAAGACCAATCTGTCCAGCAACCAGCAACCCAAAATGGCTTGTTTTCTATAGGAAAGTCAACCATGTGCTCTGCACCCCTCTCCCTTTTAAAATGAAGCAAGTGCTTAACTTGGGCTGGATTGTGCCCCTACTTTTTTTAAACCTATTTTTGTATTGCTGTGGCACATAACAATTAAAACTCATTTTTTGAGAACAGAAGCTACAGCTTCCCCCCATTTCCTAGTTACAGTGTAAGCTATTGTGATTATTTTCCTCCTTTGCTACCCTTTTGTTCACTATGTACAATCAACATTCTTAGTTCTTATTTTTAATAAGCCTTAGTTATTTAGTTCAACATGTTCCTCTGCTAATTAATGTTTTGGTATCCTCAACCTTCATCTACCCTGAAAAGCCTCATCTGAAAATCTGTCTTTTCTATACGTGTTTATTTATTTAAGGGAGATGTTCATTATATGTAGCTAAATGTTTCTACACTCAAAAATAATTGAACTTGTGCAACTTTTCTGTTTTTCATTCTGGGGCTCAAACACACATTACTCTAAGCATGTGCTCGTTTTTTTATGTCAAATATATACCTCACCTTTTTGAATATGCAGAGAGTAGCGTTCAACAATATGAAATAAAAACAAATTAGATCAAAGGTGAAAAATAGAAGTTAAAAATAGGCGAGACAGAAGACAGCATCTGCTAGAATGGCACAGAGGTTAATGGCACAGGTTCAGTGTAATGTAATCCAAAATATCAGCCCCACTCTGCAGCCTGGCTGCCACATTCTGCATTACCTGCAACTTCCAAACACTCTGCAAGGGTAGCACATTCTTTCTGAACAGGCTTCAAGGGAAGCGCATGCTACAGTAATCCAGGATTGAATGAGCAAAACATTAGTTTCCAGAGCAAGAAGCCAGCGTGGTGTAGTGGTTAGAGTGCTGGACTGGGACTGGGGAGACCCGAGTTCAAATCCCCCTTCAGCCATGATACTTGCTGGGTGACTCTGGGCCAGTCACTTCTCTCTCAGCCTAACCTACCTCACAGGGTTGTTGTGAAGAGAAACCTAAGTATGTAGTACACTGCTCTGGGCTTATTGGAGGAAAGGAATTTTTTTTTAAGTGCCACCCCATCCAAGATCAGTTGAAAGCAATTATACTGAGTAGCATCTCTTGATCAGGAGCACATCTGTCTTGTTGGGATTAAATTTCAGTTTATTGGCCGCCCTAGCACTAGTCTAGTACTTCACTTCTACAGCATCCCTGAAATTAGATAGAAAGGGGAGACAGATAGCATGGGGAGCAAGGGGGAACCTTGCAGAACAGTGCCAGCCAAAGGCCATGATGTTAAACAGCAGTTCCCCAGCACCACTTTCTGAGATCTGTCCTTCAAGAAGGATATTAACCATCACAAAATGTGGCCCCTGCTTTCCATTCCAGCAAGGCTGGACCTAGAAGGATGTATTAGCCAATAGTATGGAATGCTGCTGAGAGGTCCAAATGCATTCCCCTATCTACTTTCCAGCTCATATAATCAATCAAGGTGATGAATTGTCACACATTAGTTGCAGGTAATACAGATGTTTTTGCTGAAATAATAATTATGCTGCTAGCATAATTATATTTTCTTGGAACTAAAACCTGAGGAAATGTGATTGTCCCCCTGAACTATGTGTTACACACATTCTTGTGTACCAAAAGCCAGATGGCTGCTTTTCCTAGGGAAAACTGCTGAGGCACTGGTTGAGCTCTGGGACAGAGAAATCACCTGGGCCATAAATACGGTCGCTTTCATTGCCAAAGCCCACCTTGACGCTGGATTGAAAAGGATCCAGATAATCAGATGCACCCAGGATTCCCTGGAGTTGGGTCATCACCACACTAACACCTTGCTCAAGAATGGCAAATTTGAGAGTGGCCAGAAATTATCCAATATCGTGAGGGACAGTGGTGATTTCTTCTGTAGCAGCCTTATGATAATCTCTTAATTGTGCTGGAATTGTGCCCTCCGGGAGGGAGGCATTCACCACACTGCTCACTCACTCAGCCAGTCCCTCTCTCACTGCTTCAGTTAGGGATGCATGTGGTTCTCCTCACACTTCCAAAGGTCCTCTCCACAGCCTCAGACTGCCCCAGTTGAAAGGTATCCCAAGAAAAAGCTACTTTAATTGCCTCTGTTGGTACTACAATGAATATGGCGTCAAGGTCAGATGTGAGTGGTTTTACTTGCAAAATGTCTGGCAAACCGGTCACAATGGAGGGTTGAAGGTTTCTCCTCATCTCTCTGAGAGCCAGTATGTAAAAGCTCCTGAACCACAAGAGACATATCTGCTGGACAGCTGTATGCGTATTCAGTGGAGATGGAAAGGTAAGATTTCTTTGCTGCTTCACTGTTATAGAGTTGGCCGTAAGTTGGGCACAAGGCTATGTTCAGTCAGAATCATCTTGAGTTTGCCTCCATCATGGTTTTAGTCACCATCCCAGTCCCTTCATTGCTCTCAGCTCAGAAGTGAACCATGGAGCTGCATGGGCTCTGCTTATTGGGAGAGGGCACTCCGGAGCGACTGTATCTATGGCCCAGGGCTCAACCAGTACCTCAGCCATTTTCCCTAGGAAAGGCAGCCATCTGGCTTTTGGTACATAAGAATGCGTGTAACACATAGTTCAGGGGGAGAATAACATTTCCTCAGGTTTTAGTTCCAAGAAAATATAATAATCCTAGTAGCATAATTATCATTTCAGGAAAAACATCTCTATTACCTATAACTAATGAGTGATAAATACATTGCCATTACCATGTGACCTAACAAAGGTTCCTCGGATTTGCACTGGATCACTTCAGTTCTAGCCTAACATTCTAACCACTGCTCCATGTTTTACCCTGTATACCTTCTAGTTTCACTTGGATAATTTCTGTAATTAATTTTGCAAATAGTGCATGTCTAGTTCGCTGCAGTTTTCAGTCTTCATCCCTTTTTTTTTTACAGGTTTCTGAAGTGCACAAGTGTGTATGCCTGACCAGGCAAAAGGGAATTGTGATGTGATTGCATTGTCACATCAGGATTCCTTTTTGCACAAAAGGAATCTTGATGCTTTTATATGATCACATTAAGCACTGTATTTCATTGCGTGACCTGTGAGCCACTGATGGCCCACACAGACCCTAGTGGGTGGCCCCTTGCTTGCCACTCCCCTCCCCCTCTTGCCGTTACTAGGCCCCTCAGCTCTGGATTGGTCATTGCACATCTTGTGCTCTCTCTCTCTCTCCCCCTCTCCCCCTGCCACTGCTGCTGCCGTGGCCGATGCCACTCTTGCTCCCCCTCTTCCTCCTGTTGCTGCCACTGCTGCAGGAACCACTACTTGCTGGCCAGTTCATGTGGCAGTAAGTGGCTGAATGCCCCATTCCTTCTCAGGCTAGAAAATAGCAGTGGTCACGATACCTAGTAAGGGGATGGACGCAGCTCTTCTCACACCTGTGGTATGTGAGTGGAGCCTTGGCAGACGGGGGGCTTGGCAGGGTGGCGGGTGGGCAGGAGGCCCCCTGAGAATTTGGTAGCACCTCTGGCATCAGCCAAAAACAAAAAGGCCTGCGTCCAGGGCAGCTCGGCAGCAGCCTCCACTTCAAAAATTGAGGAGATGGCTGATAAAAAGGTTCTTTATTATTATGCCAATTGTTTTAATCAATTGGCATATGAACTCATGTATGTCAGTAATCTATAAGGCACATGATGTAAACTGTAAACTGCAATACATTGTGCATGTACAGCTATCTGGACAAAATCCAGAACTCAAACATGGAACAATGGCAGGTAGCTAATGCAGTGGTTTCCAAAAACAAAACAGGATCAAGTGTTTTGGAATCCCAAAATTTGGGATGAAATGCAGATGGAGAGAATGTTATAAGGATCCTTAGCATATGCCCTTCTTGTATGATGCTTTTGGAAGGTTTGTTAACAGTCTTCATAAAGAACGTGTGCCATGTGTTGACAGCACCCAAGAAAAAGCAACAGACAAGAATCTCAGCAATTTCCACTCTGTTCTCTCCTGTGATTCTCTCAAAGAAGTGGCAACACCTTTGAAATTCAGGGAAGGTGAAATTCCCCACACATACCTAAATGTGTTACAGAAGCACTCTTTTCTATATGCACCAAATTCAGAAGCAGATCTTTTAAAACTTTCATAGCCATGTTTTAGAATAATATTTACCTTAACAATATAAATAAGTGTCTAACAAAACCTGTATGAAAGGCCTCTGTGTCAGCCAGTGAAGTTGCAGCTTCGTTTATCTGCTAAAATTATACTTGTTTTTTTGCTTCCTGATGCTCTGAAACCAAGAATCTAGCCTCTGGGGCATCTGGTGGTTAATATAGTGAACTATTCATTGAAATCAACTGAGGTATATAATTGCTGTTAATAAACATTGCAAAGTATTCTTGGACAACAGCCAGCTCTAAGCATCTGAAAGGGTTTTTATTATGACAATTTCCAATTCAGAGTTGCTTTCTGTATGGCCCATTCAACTAAATTATCATACGTGCACAGAAAAGTAATTCCTAGCTTTGATACTGAAATGAGAATCTGATGCACTGTATCTGTATGCCTGTATCGTTTTGTGTTTGTGGTGGCAGAGCCTCTAATAGCTGATTGGCTGAGCTGGTGTGATGGCACTGAATGATCACAAACCTCCCAGTTTCTCAGAGGAAGAAGCAATCAGAAGGTCTGCAATCCTGTTTAAGGACATAAGAACAGCCCTGCTGGATCTGGCCCAAGGCCCATCTAGTCCAGCATCCTGTTTCCCACAGTGGCCCACCAGATGCCACTGAAAGCCTATAGGAGTTGAGGGCGTGTACTCTCTCCTGCTGTTACTCCCCTGCAACTGGTAGTTAGAGGCATCCTGCCTTTGAGGCTGGAGGTGGCCTATAGCCCTCTGACTAGTAACCATTGATAGACCTCTCCTCCATGAGGTTATCCAAACCCCTCTTAAAGCCATCCAGGTTGTTGGCTGTCACCACATCTTGTGGCAGAGAATTCTACAAGTTGATTATGCGTTCTGTGAAAAAGTACTTCTGTTTGAAGGAAAGAAAAATTATTAGTTTGGCTGGTGCTAATGTTTTGAAAACAGGGGCGTAATGATAGGGGGGCAGGCAGGGCACGTGCCCTGGGCGCCACTTGGCAGGGGGCGCCAGAATCGTGCCCCCGCCGATCCCCTGCCTTTGCCGAAAATTTTTGTGTGTGTGTGTGTTTTTTTTTTTTTTGGTGCAGCAGTCCGCAAGGAGCAGTCCCCCTCCCCCCTCCCCCGGTACTGGCGGCCTTCCCCCATTGCTCATCTCTGGCACTGGGCAGCGGCGTCGGTGTGCACCCTACACGCCAGCCAGCTAGCAAGCTTGCTCCGCCTCCAGGGGGCCGGCCTTGCGCGCCGCCTGGCTGCTTCCTGCAGGAGGAAGGGAAGGAAGGAGGGGGAAGGCAGGATGCGCTGCTCGCCTCACCGCCCCAGCCCCGGGAAGTGGTGGCGCGGGGCGCCCGTGGGTGAGAGGCAGCCGAGGCGCGGCGCGGGGCGCACGGCCATGGCCCAAGCTGGCCGCCTCACCGCTGAGGATGGCCCAGAAGGTGCCACGGGCAGAGGTGTGTGCTGACTGCAGCGCCAGGTGAGCCGGGAAGGCGGGGTCGCGTCGGGCCTGGCCTGCAGCGGTGGCAGCCAGGTAGGGCGAGAGCGGGCCGGGCGCCTCCGGAGCCAGCTGGCCGGGAGCTGCGCTGAGCGCCGGGCCTGCCTCGGGCAGGCGGCAGGGATGCCTCCAGCCGCGCCTGGCTCCGCCGGAGATCCTCCCTTCGGGCGGGCTGGAACCAGGCCCAGAGCTCAGGGGCGTCCTGCTGCACAGCACCCCGCTCTCGGCTTCCTTGCTCCCACCTCCGTTTCCTTTCTCTTCCCCCATCAGGAATAGAACCCAGGCGTCCTGGTTCTCATTCCCCCCCGCCCCCAGCACCCTTCCCACAGCCAGAAATAGAACCCAGACGTTCTCCATTCGACGCATTCTGTTTCTCTGAGCTGGTCCTCTCTTATGGGGAGGGCAGAGACACCTCCCCCCCCAGGCTTCCTGGCAGACCCGGGCACTCCCACCACCCCTTTCTAACGTCCCCTGCTTCCCGGGCATCCTGGCTCCCCTCGCACAGACAGGGCGTATGACAGAACCCAGGTGGCTTACCTCAGATGTTTGCGGGGGGCACAATTTCAGTGCTTGCCCTAGGCGCTATTTTCCCTAGATACGCCTCTGTTTGAAAATGATAGAAGTGCAGTTTGTAGGGGCTAAATATAAGTTTAGGGCTAAGTGTAAGAATACAGAGATGTCATGCTGGAACCAGTATTCAGGAATAGTTGAATTACAGTGATAAGCTCAAGATCCATACTTTAGCCTGGCTCAAGTCCTGGCCCTAACGACCCCGCAATAGAGCCCTTTAAATGTACCTTAGCCACCCGGGAACTGCTTCTCAGTGAGCAGCTCCTGTGCAGCTGGGGTGATGAGGCAGAGAGTGATAGTGTAGGCTCTGTCTCAGGACCTTTCTCCACACATTTGGTCTTTTAAGCATTGCTCTGAGGAAAAACAGCACCTCTGGGAATATATAAAGGGCTCCTACATGTGTTTAATGCCTTCTGTGCATTAAACTCCTGGAATCTGTATGGTGGGTGGAAATCTTTCTGTGATGTTACTCATGTGCATGACTTCATATGATTGAATTCATTTTTGTTTAGGAAATGTTTTGTAGATTTGGTCCATAACTAAACAAATAAATGCACATGTTTTCTTCTCTCCTATATGTAAGGGCGTTTTCGACAATTGCAAGTCCTGGATCATGTAACGAGTGCCTTTTCTTCTTTGCTGAGTGACATCAACACTATGCAGCAGAAGTCGGAAGAGAGAAATGGAAAGGAAACGGGCACCGCAGGCACTTCCAAGGGCAGAGTTGTGGTCACACAGGCAAAGCGGAAGAGACTAGGTCAGCTCTTGAAAAAAGCATCTAGACAGACAACTTTGCATGGCCCTCAAGCTTATCGACACGCTGGCACATGCAAGACCAAAGAAGACCTCTCTTTTGCTGTTGACATGGACAAATGCTTAGCAGCTAGGGCTGGCCTGTCTGAAAGTATTACCTTGGTTTCTCTAAAAGAGGAGCAGTTTCCAAGCGAGGAGGAAGCAATGGCTATCACCCAACTTCCACAATTCATAGCAAGCAAGACTCGGTTATTGCCTTATCTGCCTATCAAACAGGTCCACCTTCCTTCCACTTCTGAGATACCTATAAAAGACAGAGCACGGAAGGAACCTAATTTGCTTGTGACCCATATGCTCAGGAAGGTATCTGGTTTAAACTGCAAGCCTACAGATTCCTTTGAAATGGAAGAGGTAAGACAGATCGCTGTATGTTGCACATAGAAAGGAAATGAAGGTATATTAGATATAGAATGAGGTCGTTCTCACAACCAGCCCTACCTGGGTAGGGCAGTGCCAGCCTGGGTTGGGCTGGTTGTGAGAAGCACCGGGATTGCTCCTGATCCTGGTGCTCTTCTGCTGGGTAGCCTGAGTTTGAAACCCGGGCTAAAAGTGACATAGGAGGATGTGTGCAGGGCTCCTACCTCACTGTGTGAATGAGTGGGCTACTGGCAGCTCCTTTAGTGCTGCCAGCAGCCATACCTACAATGAAGACTGGAGGAAGGAGCATCCTGGCACCCAGGGATATCCCAGTGCACCGTTCTGCTTGTGTGGTGCATTGTGGGATATTGGAAGGTCCAGCTGACTTTCCTCCACCTCCTGGTTGCTGCTCTAGACACTGCCGTGCTGCTCATATGGGTACGCAAATGGCAGAGCCCTCTGCGGACTCGGATCATGTGGGGGGAAGGCAGGTAGGCTCCTGCCTTCTCCCCAGCCCTCCTCCCCACTATCTCTCTAAGGTCATGTGAATGACCTTAATGAAAACTAGAGCAGATTGCTTTGTAGCTGGATAAATTTGCATCTCAGCATTCTTTCTCTGAATGAATGGAAGCTTTGGAAACTTTTTGTTGAAAAGCGGAATATTTGTTGTATCTTGAAGAGGGGGAAGGTCTGCAAAAAGCAATGCTGCAATGCTGCAATATTTTATGCCTTACCCTGCCGAAGTCCTAAAGCAAGTACTAAAGCGAGCTTTCATGGCCCCATTGTACTAGAGATACTTAATCTGGAAACTATCGTGATGTGAAGAATAGCAATGACTGGAAAGTTAGGATGAAAATAGTTCCAAGTCTCATACACTAAACAGAAGGATTGATCTTGAAATGGAATATCAGTTGTAGGTGGTTGAGGTGCCAACCTGTGTTCACTTTAGCTGTCTATATATGGGCAGTATGGTATGGCATGACTGATGGAATACATAAGACTTAACGGTTATGAGTGCAAATGTACAAGAGTGATGCATTTATGAAGTGAGGTATGGAAAGGAATAACATTTCCAGTATTCCAACTATATTTCCAATAGGTCCACTTATCTCAAAAGTCCTCCCAATCTTGTTTGTGCATGTATCTTGCACAGTATTTAAAATTCTACATTAAAAACAGCCATTGCCCTACGACAGTAAATTTGAGAATACCTGGTATTTATACTCTTGTTCGTCTGATTAGTGACTGAAGCCAGATTGTCCTTCACTTTCTGCAACCAGTTGTAGATATGGAAATGAAAGAACATGTGTTTGGGAGCAAAGTCTTAGAGTAGGCAAAAAGATTTGGGCTCAACAGACTTAGGAATAGAATTATCACTACTTTACTTGATTATGGTCATATACCAGCCAAATCGAAGGAATATCCTTGAAAGTGTCAAGGAGGTGACAGAGGCTATTGCAAAGAACTGTAGTAAATATTTATTTACTTACTTACTTATACATTTATATTCTGCTCATCCTCCAAGGAGCTCAGAGCAGTGTACATGGATCCTCCACACACGTTAATGCCAAATGACTGATTACAAGTGCATAAGGAGAACTATAAAGAAGCCAACATTTATATTTAATTTCCTAAGTGAACCAAATTTATCTGCAAAATAGATTAATACAGGCCTGCAGAACCTGTGACTTAACACGCCCAACACAAGCCAGCGGCTAAGTATAAGAGCCCATTACAGGCTCAGGGGGAAACTTCTAATTCTTGCTTCTTTCCTGGGACTGGAAGTAAAAGAGCTTCCTTAGTTCCTTATTTAGTCTGTTCACACAGTTCTGGAGTGAATATGGAACTGGGAATCGGGAGCCTGCTTCAGCCTCATAAAAAGGGGAGATAGTGGCCGACATGATCAACAGTCTAATGGAGCTGTAAGGCTCTGTGTGGGGCTGCAGCGAAGCCTCAAGATAAGCCCTGATGCTTTTAAAACCCAGTGGCTGTAGAAGCAGCTTTACCATCTTTATCCCCATTGTCACAAATGTGGATAAATGCAGTAATGAGATTTCTGCAGCTACTGGGTTTTAAAAGCATTAGGGCTTATCTTGCAGCTTCACTTAAAGTCCTGCACAGAGCCTTTCAGATCCGTTAGACTGCACTTCATAGCAGCCCCTGTGTCAAAGGCATTGCAGGCCTTTGTACATGGTTAGTGGGATGTGTTTGATTTGGTACATCATAAGTTGTGTATGCCTGGATTGCTATTTCAGTAGCATTTTTATTATTATTATTGTTCGAAAAGATTTCCAGTTGGCAACCCTGTGCATTGACCCAACAACTGTGGCATGTGGAAGAAACATGTGCTATAGACTTCAGTACAACTGAAACGCAAACATTTTTTTTTTAATAAAGAAAGGTACCAACAACAGAAAAACATCTGGACGGTTAAGTGTTGTTTTTGTTTGAAATCCTAATGTGAAAGAGAAGAAATATACTTTTAATAATAAAAACAAGCTGCTTTGAGGAGTGTTTTTTTCTGTCTCAGATCCAGAGCTTTGAGGATGAATCTTCATGGGGAAATCCTCTTGAAAGCACTTCAGGTGGGTATTAGCAAAAATAACTGCTCTATATATTTTTACAAAGTTGCTGTACAGAAGAGCCTCAGAGATATAAATGCCAGAGATATGAACTGATTGGTCAACCAAATGCTTCCCTCACAGCCCCACTCCCTGATGTCATGACTCAACCAATTAATCTGATCTATTTTGAAGGAGGGCTTTATGTGGACCAATGGGATGTTTGCTGAAGACTAGTTGAAGTGGACAGGGGAGTTGTATAGAAGTTAGTAAAAGTGGTTGATGATAACATGGTGTTTTCTACAAAACATAAAAGAGTTACTCTTTTGTTCAGTAAGTCACCTTGAGTTAGGTGTAGTCTTTAATTACTGCTTATAATCTCTATAGTGCTTTTCCTACATGCATTATCTGCATAATCCTTCTTTACAACAACTCTCCTGAAAATTCCTCAGGCCACTGAGAATGTAATACTATTTATTTATTTTGAATGTGTGGTTGTGTCTGCAGGTATAATTATTGGAGAGCCAGGATTGGCTGTGACTTCCTGTTCCATGTACACAATATGGCAGACTCAGATGTGTTGCTTTGCAATATGTGAAATGATCCAAAATCTTCATAAAGTAAAGTTGTGCCATCAAATCGGTGTTGACTCCTGGCAACCACAGAACCCTGTGGTTGTCTTTGGTAGAATACAGGAGGGGTTTCCCATTGCCATCTCCCATGCAGTATGAGATGATGCCTTTCAGCACCTTCCTATATTGCTGCTGTCCAATATAGGTGTTTCCCATAGTCTGGGAAACATACCAGTGGGGATTCGAACCAGCAACCTCTTGGTTCCTAGGCAAATTACTTCCCCGCTGCAAATACTACCACAACAAAAGCCATTTTAAGATGCCTGTAGAAAGGGCAACCTGCTTCTACATGTATTTACAGAGGTATGAAGTAGTAAGAAGAGCCAAGAGAATTTGCTTCACAAAGCACTGATCAAAATGACAGTGTTGCATTAGTGAAATAGACTGAGGACACAAGTCTGAAACAGAGCGGAGTGAAATGCATAGATACCATTTTCTCCCATGCTCTGTTGGGCTTCAGTGGATAATGCAATATGTTTGGATATGGAAGTGTAATTATACTGATATTTTAATAATGATATCTGTGTAATACAGATCTCAAAGATGGAAATGAGCATGATTTAATGGTAAATGCAATTGCATGATACAGTTTTGCAGCTGATGTAGGACTTTGTTATTGGGTGAAATGGACAACCAGAACTGTCTTAGTAATCAGTGCATCTGTGGATCAGGTTACCTGTTGTACTTAGATGCTTTTGAAGTGGTGAGAAAATTTATAAATATGAGGTGAGAAATAATATGTAAGGTGGGAAGTATGTTTCCATCACTTGCTTCTGTAGCCATGTCACAATGAAAGGACGACAGATACATAGCAGCTAAAGGAATTGGGGCCATAGTAGCTCAGTGGTAGAAGACATGCTTTGCATGTTGAAGGTCCCATGTTCAATCCCTGGCAACTGAGGGAAAAGAATCCTATGGGAAACCCTAGAGAGCTGCTGCCAGCCTATCAGTAAACAGTACTGTATTAACCAACGATCTCACTCTGTATAAGGCACTTTCAAGTCTTCAGAAAGCTCTATCCTATTGTAATGCCAGGTGAGCAGAATAAAGCTGTCTACTTAGTTACCTTCCTACCTTTTTGCCTCCGCTTCTATAGTATTTTTTATGTATACCTGTGTTAGGGAGTGAAGCTGTTTCACCATGTTTAGGGATGGTGAGATCACTGGTAGTCTGTCCCAACCCCACACTACTGCAATCCAAAGACCTCAGTGTAACTGAGGAAGAGCTTTTGAATTCAACAAGAGCTCTCCCGAATCCCTGATTGTACTAAAAGGAGGTTGGGTTTGAGCAGTTCTAGTTGGGGCCCTGCTGCCTATTTGAATGCTTTGAGTATGATGTATTATCAGAGGGCCTTTTTTAGAGCAAGACATGACGTGCTACCTTCAGCAGTGCTCTCAGGGAGGTTTCTGGGGATCTCTAGGGAGGATAAATTATGCACATGTGGTATGGGGGAAGCTGAATCCATCCAACATGTTTTGTTGTGCTCTCTATTATATAGAGATGTAAGATGCTCCTTATTAACTCCTCTTCTGACACCTTTCTCAGGTTGCTCAGGAGATTTTTATGTTTCTTATCTTCTTGCGGATAGAACTTTAGATGTCACCTTTAAGGTGGCCAAATTCTGTTCTATTGCAGTATTGTTATGGCAGCGAGTTTTTCTTGAGTTTTTCTTGAGTTTTTCTTTATCCATGGATATTTATCTACACATTTACATATTTCCTTCTTTTAATTGTATTTTCCTGTGTTATGACACGTTTTGTTTATGTCATGTTATGCTGACCTTGGGTCGTGAATAAAGAATTCACTGAGGCAGGGCACCAAATGCCACCTTCTCCACTTATTCACCCCTCCTTTTTTTGTTTGCAAACACCCACCTCCACAGTCACCTGATTTAGTGCACACTCCACTGCCCATTCTTTTCTGCATGCTCCCCCTCTTCATTACTAGCCTGGCAGCAGCATGTGAGGGAAGCCAGAAAGTGCTCTCTGAGGCAGGTGGTGATGGCAACGAGTGTTGCCACTGTGAAAATGGAGGGAGGTAGTAGAAGAAGATCATTTCAAAGTGGTTTTTTGCTGGAATGAGTGTGCCATCTCTCGGCAAAGAGTTGCTTCAGTGGTGAGTTGCTGAACACTGCTGGTTGTATTCAGCCTGTTTACACTTCCCCCAAAGGACTAGGTTCGCACTTTGGGGGTACTCATTGATCCAGCATTGTCACTAGATGCTCAAGTGGCCTCTGTGGCTCAGAACACCTTTTACCGATTTCATCTGAAATGCCAACTGTGACCTTACCTGGGGAGAGATAGCTTGGCCACAGTTACTCATGCTCTGGTAACCCCTTGCTTAGATTACTGCAATGCATTGTATATGGAACTGCCTTTGAAAACAGTCCAGAAACTGCAGCTAGTACAAACTAGGGCTGCAAGATTATTAACTGGGATTGGATGTTTTGAGCATATTATGCCAGTGCTTTGTCCACTGCAGTGGCTCCCAGTCCGTTTCCAAACCCAATTCAAGGTGCTGGTTTTAACTTTTAAAGCCCTAAATGAATTGGGACCGGATTAGCAGTGTGAGTACCTTGTCCCATGTGTTCTAACCTGGACCTTAAGATCTTCTTCAGAGGCCCTCCTCTGAGTGCCCCTGCCAAATGAGGTGAGGTGGGTGGCTACTAGGGAGAGGGCCTTTTTGATGGTTGCACTGCATTTATGGAATAGCCTCCCCAATGAGGTTTGCCTGGCTTCATCACTTCGTTCTCTTAGATGTCAGATAAAGACCTTTTTGTTCACTCAGGCCTTTTACATTTTGATTTTAAAATTTGATTTTTAACTGATTTTAAAAGAGTTTTAAAATTGCTTTGTATTTTATTTTATTTTATTTTATTTTATTTTATTTTATTCTGTATCCCCCCGCCCTTTGGGTCTGTTATGATTTAATGTGTTATGTGTTTTTATTTCATGTTTTAATGTTGTGTTGTGAGCCGCCCAGAAAAATTTGTTATGGGGCAGCTAACAAAGTTTTTGTTATCATCATCATCATCATCATCATCATCCATTGACCCTATGCATTATTCACAAAGGTCTAGTCAAATGGCTGCAGTGTCACCAGGAAAGCCTATGCATGAAGACTCAAAATTTATTACGCAGTCTATATTCTGACAATTTCCCTCTCTGGCCATAACAATGCTTTGTTGTTTTTGCAGGCACATCTCCAAAATTGTTTGCAGAAAAATTCTATTCCTTTCTTTTCCACATACTTTGTTTCTGTTTTATTAGTATTTACAATAATGTACATATCCATTTTAATGTGACAGTGATTTAAGCTCATAACATCTGGTGAACATAATGCATGTTTTGGAGATTGGGCAGTGAGACTGAGAGTTAGTGACTTGTCTCAGCCTCAGACCAGCGTGTCTAAGATTGTATGTCTATCCTTATCATTCAGTAATCACAACAGCTTCCAGTAATGACTCTGGGCAGTTTATGCATATGTGTTCATCACTTGATGACTACAGAATCAATTGATTATTTCAATGTGTGAATAGGCTTTCAGTTCAAGTCACCCCACATCACCTCAGGCCTAGTCTACACATGCAGTGGAATGAGGCAGGAGTCTGGTGAGACAGTAGGATAGACAACATCTCTTCTGTTGGAGGATCACATTTTTGAATACTCCCTCAGGGCCGGCCCTTCCATGAGGGCCAGTGAGGCAGTGGCCTCAGGCAGCAGTCTGGTGATGATGGAGGAACCATTTGGCCACCACTGCTACCTCTTTGGCTGCCGCTTCCTCTCAGGCTCTTCCTCATTTTCTAACTTCCCCACTCTCCCTGCCTAGAGGAGCGGGAAATGGAGCAAGTGGACTCGTACTTCCTCCTGCTCTCTTCCTTGCCCCCACCACAGGCAGGGAAAACAGGGACATTAGAAACCAGAAGATAGACAAGGAGGAACCTGAGTGGTGGTAGCAGTTCACCACTGCCCCCTGAAGAGGAAAGGCACAACCCAAAGGTTTGGGTTGGGGACAAGGGAGAAAAGTTGCTTCTCAGCAGGCTTTGCACACCAAGGAGAAATAAAGGTTAGCAGGGCTTGTGGGGGGATTTGAGATGAGGGTTGCCAGCTTGGCCTGCTGCCTCCGGTGCTGGGTGAGCTTGGGCCAGGTGGCCTGTGCCACCCTGTGCTAAACCCCCCAAATAACAAAATACACTAGTTTTTCCATTTGCAGGACTTTTAAAATGTGGGACGTGGTTTCAGAATGTGATTTGCCCACCTATTATCTGAAGTTATGCCATTCTACCAGCTTGACATTCTTCCCCTTCCCACTTCATTCTCTTGTATGCGTAGACCCAGCTATGGCTCGAGAGCTTTTGTGTCAGGGCTGCCAGTCTCGATGGAGCTGGCAAGCAGTCAGTCAGTCAGTCAGTCAAGCAAATAAATTGGGACAGGTAGTCTGAAATCAGCTTGGCCTGTGCTGGAAGAACCAGTTGTTCAAGGAAGTAGTCAGTCAGCCAAGCAGGTAAGTATGGATGGGTAATCTGAAACCAGCTTTGCCTGTGCCAGAGGACCAGTTGCTCAGACTGAGAAACTAAGCCAGAGTCAGTAGCTATATTAGTCGAAGCCATTCTAATGGCCTCACATGACCCTTGCTGAACTGAGAATTGCAATACCGCCCTCTGGCCATCTGATGGTGCTGAAGTGCAGCAGAGACTAAGGCAGCAGTTCCTTCCTCTGGCACATGATGATCGCTATGGCTCAGAGTAAGGCACCCGGGTCCTGCTTCAATAATTCCTTGTTTTAGATGCATAGTGCTTTACAAACTGTGACTCACATAAGAAATTGTGCCTGTAAAGAGGGATATAGTGTATCAGTTTAATTTAAAAGTTGGTGTTTTATTACTTTTCATGTTTTTTAAAATTATTTCTACACCAGCATTGTACATGTACAAAACTTTACAGAGTTTTGGAATGAGATTACCTGCTCTGAGACTTCAAGTATGGAATGGGCAGATTAATACAAACAAACAAAAGACACATTCTCCTCTAATTTATTCACTTTGAGTCAGGTCACGTTTGCTAGTGCTAGTTAAGAGTACTGCCTGCCCTGTAAGACAGATCCAACTGAGAATGAAAGAGGGAGATACCATGTAATACTTGGGTTACGCGGATAATTTGTTAGAATGTGTGTGTAATGGAAATCCCTTCCAGTGTGATAGTGTCCCTTACCTCTGTGGCCAAGCCTCTGTTCATATCCAATTGCTTAATTTTGTACATGTGCGCGCCCTCATGCGCGCACACGCGCACACACACACTCCAGTGAAAGACCAAACCTTGGCTGCTGTATGTCGTCTCTCCTGAATGCAGATTTTGGCTGCCTCTCTGTGCCAGGCTTCATCAAGATGTTCCTTTCGTCTTTTCCTCCCCTTTAGCAGAATGCAGAGACTTAATTCTAAAAGACACTCAAACCCCAAGCATCCCTAAATGACTTACAAGGAATACTAGAGCATTTTCAAGCAATGCTGTGTTTTTAAAAACAACAACAAAATATTACATTTTTTTATTAGGCAATTTTATCATTGTTATAAATAAGTAATTGTACTGGGGAGAAGGGATAATCCTTATTTAATTAAATTCATCTATACTCCCAGGTTGGCAGCAACCAGACATATGTGAGACTAATACCCACAGCCTGCCTTGTATGCATGTGCAATTAAAAATTCACTCTACAGTAGCACTGGCAGTTTAGTGTTGCTTTTGGCATTTACAAATTCTTTTATTTTGTGACTTTTTTCCCACCATACACATATGCTGGAGCAGATGTTGCTTATTTGTTGTTTATTCAAATCTGTATGCTCTGGCAGCAAACGCCATTGTTCTGTAATGAAGCTTTGCTCGCCGTCCTGTATTAGGACCCAGCAAATGTCTGACGGACAGCTAGCTCCCAGTAAGAGACTGTCCTTATATTTTTGGCAATATATAGATGGTGGTAAAGCTCACAATGGAGGATACCGGCTGCTGGGCACTCCAAAGCCGAGGAAGGTGGTGCACAATGAGGAACAAGCATCCTTCTCATGGTAGCCTTGCCCTTATTTGCACCCAGACTCATCTGTTGTAAGGGTTTCATCTTCGCCACTTGGAATCAGAGTTGTCATCTTATACGTAGGCATTCTCCCTGGTCATTCCTCCAATTTCTCATCAGCCTTTTGGGAAATTCATCAATGTTACTAAAAGATGCTTCAGGGTTGTTTTGCCCCTTACCCCTAACATAGCACATGGTTGATATCGCATTGTAATGGGAATGGTGTTAGGACATGGAGGCATCATTTGCCTCCATCTCTTCCTTCAGGTCTGCTTTCTGGATTGTTCCTCTCCTCCGCCCCCGCCACCGATTGTTTCTTCCCCTCCCCCCTCCAGCTGTGAGCAGGTTTTTCTGAGGGGGCATTGACCAAAGAAAGAAAGGCTGATCCCTTGAAGCTACTGTGCCAGCACAACAGCATTAGCTGGCAGAAAAGCCCCCTTTGCAGCCCAAGAGGCAATCAATCAGAGAAGTAACCACCTCCATCTGGCACATGGTAGTATGGAAACTCACTTTCACAGCATTTGTGATTCATCTTGTCCCAACAAGTGGTGCCAGGGACCAAACCACACTTGAGTCTTTCCAGCAGCTGGGTACATTCTACCTCCCCAGCATGCGGAGCTGACACATTAGCTCCTGTGACTTATTGAGTGGCAATTCTTTTAATTATCACACCTTCACTCCACCTCCTCCTCCTCCTTCTTCTCCCTGCCATCTCTTCACATACAGTTTGGCACCATGGGAATATCTGCAGAAGGCAATCGGTATTTTTCTTAATTGACTGTGTTCCAATAGTGTGAATCCTGTTTATTATCCCCCTGTAAAGTACATATGGGAACGATTGCTTGATGGCGAGAAAGAGCACCACAATGATTTCCCTGTTTCTAATGGCATCGGGGCAAGTTCTATTGGTTTTCACAGATGGTAGTTGCTTGCCAAATGCTGATTGCAGTGAAAGGTATTATGTACTACCAGGTTTTTTTCTTTCCTTGTCATGCTTCTTCAAAATGTACCTCATAGATTTCCTGTGAGATGATATGGGTTTGTGTGTGTGTGTGTGTGTGTGTGTGTGTGTGTGTGTGTGTGTGTGTGATGAATTTCTGCACTTTTCAAGATATAACTATGGGTAAAAATTATGTAATGCATGGCCCTATATTTGAATAACCATTATTCATTTTTAAGAGTATTTTCACAGGATTCTTTTGTGAGGGAAATGATGGTGAGGAGTTCTTGCTACTCCACCTCTTCCCTAGTCACTGCAATGCACAGCTCTTGTCAGCTTAAACCCTTCCCTAATGTTGATGGGGGGGGGGGAGGTTGGCCAATCTGAGGCTCTCCAGCTTTTGCTGATCACAACCCCCATTATCTTTAGTCACAGTTTATTGTGGCTGGGGATGATGGGAGTCATAATCCAACAGCAACTGGAGAACCTCACGTTGGCCACTCTTGGTTTATGGCTTCTCATAGGAGATTCTAATCCAGTCTTAGACTGGCAGAAGTGATTGCATTAAGCTGCAATTAAACATTCAATGATAGACTTGAGTCTGAGAACCCAGGTCACTGCCAGACAACTGGGAACAGGAGGTAGGGGTGAATTCCAGCCAACGACAGTTATGCATAACCTTTCCTCCATTTGCCATGCTTCTCTACCATCCACCGTCCTCAGCCAAGGTTACAGATTTGTGTTTGCTACATTTTGAGGGGGAAATGGCTTAAAGAAAGGAGAGTGTTAGAGGGAAAAGCAGTGGGTGGCAAGATGTTAATCTCATTTCTCCTGCCTTCTATTTATCAATTGGAAAATACCCTTGGCACCATTCTCCAGCTGTTTGGTGCACTGGGGATGTCCAACAGAGAAATCCGGAGCCAGGTCTGCCAGTGAATCTGTTGTTCCCCACCCTGCTGGTCTTGTGACACACTAATCTTCTGTAGCAACTGCATATGTCACTCCTCATCATAGAAGTGATATTGACTGTCCAAGTCTACCTGATGCTGCAAGCTCCTAGGCAGCAAAGTCCAGTGAGACACGTGACAGGCAGTAAGTAGATATTGCAAATAAGCAGGAGTCAAAGGGAGAGGTTCCTCACATTCTTAGGAGAGGTGTTGTGTGCATATGTTTGAGACAGGCCCTCAGCACTGTGCAGTGACCCATATGTGCATGGGCCAATGATTCAAGGTGCCTGTGGAGGTCACTGTTGGCCAATCAACAGCTGTCAACAACTGCAGAGTGCTGACCTCACTGCCCCTTTCTCCATGGTGGCTACATGCATCTCCTCCCCCAGAACTATTTAATACCAGCTGAACCCCTCATTGGCCTCCACTGCTCTCAGGTAGTGATACTTCCTTCTCATGATTTGTTCTGTTGTCGCATTGTAGCCTTCATGATCTTTTTATGGATTTCCTGCTGTCCTGCACTGCATCTATTACACTTGAGAAGCCTTTCACACCTGGCTTTTAGTTTGCAGCTCTTCCGGAATGGAGATGTGCATTCACATATTGGCCAAATTTACCCCCAAAGTCCCTGCGAGCTATCGGGGATCACTTCTCATACAATTTGGGTTTTTCATTGTGCGGTAAAGTTTAGCCCAATTTATATCCGGGATTTTAAAATCCAGTTTTGGTTTTGTGGGGCAACTTTCAACTCACAGTAAACCCGTGGTAAAACCTGCTGTCTGGGGAAGCTTTTGGTGATAATCATCATATCACCATCAAATGATGGCAAAAGGGAATATGTGTAGAGGAGGAGGGAGAGGGTTATTAAAAGGTTTACCAACCAATCTTGATGAGTGGAGAACATGTATTCTCTGCTGAGTGATATAACAATGATTTAGCTGCTGTAATGTACTGGGAATTTGCCAGCATAATCCGAGTGTAGACAAGTTATGCATCATATCCAAATGATTTCATGTGTGACTCTTCTGCTATCACCAACAGCCTGTCATAGAGGTCCCAGGCTGCCACCTCTTCCATATTACCCTGCCACTTCTACTCAAGTATATAAGATCATGTCACTTTATCACTCACAGACACAGAGCTGCCAAACTTGTCTTCTCCTCTCCTTGCCTGCAAATTAGACCACCTCTGCTTGCCTATTAATGACTTCTCGTTATCCAGTTTACACTGGAATTTGAGATATGGCTGTGGTGTGTGACATGAGTTGCAAAATCTTAAAAAGCTGAATGGCTTCAGGAGAAGCCTCGAGCTAACTTGAGACATCACTTCTCTCTTCAGCAAGAGACTTAAATTTCTGCAAAGATCAGTGAAGTTCTGGTGCAGCTGCAAGGTAAAAGGAATCCGTTGTATCAAAAAGTCATCAGCTTCCTTGACTAAGTGTAACTGAAAGCAGAAGCATTCTGAAAGCAGAAGCACATTTTCTGTTTTGTGCCTTCAAACCCCAGTACCACTTGACCAAAGTGGCTTCAAGGGGGGAACCTACAAGGGAAAAGCAGTCGATGAGAGAAAGGGTGCTTAATCCTTCTCCAGTTCCCCCACAGCGATTTTTCTCAAAGATGGCGTTCCTGGCCTGTTCCTGTTCCTGTTCCTGTTCCTTTTTGCAACAGAAAGAAGGGTCTGTATGCTGGAATACTTCCTGCTCTGGCATTACAGTTACATGCGCAAAAGAGCCAGCAAAGGTAACATATGGATGGGAAATTTCTCACAAGATGAAAAATCAAATTTGAACAAATTGCATTGCCCAGTGATTTCCAGGGCAAAGTCTATGCATCCTTGTTTCATATTTTATATCATGGGTGCTATAGCATATGTTGCTTTCTCCTCTCCCTGCCCTCCCCCCCAGTTGCCAGTAGATGGTCTTCTTCTGTTGTTCTTCCTTCAAGACCTATTGGTTGTAGAATTCTCAAGCACTCCGTTCTTCTGACACGCTTTCATTCAACATAGTTTGGAAATTGCTGAAGGAGGAGGTCTGCAGTGTCATCTCTGTGCTTCTCATACTCATAGTTTTCCATCTCACTTTCCTTAGAAGTCAACACAGATGTCAGCTTTCCCCCCTGTTTGGCAAGGCTTAGAAACTGGACTAAAGCCAGTTAATGAGATGAAGACAATATCAGCAACTGGAACAGAGGGAGTTTGTGAGAATCCAACAAAGATGTGTCATTGACAGAAAGGAGATCAAATGCTATTGTTAAATTGTTTGGCATCTTGAAGTGCTGTTGTTAACCTCACAGTTACTCAAAGACTGGCAATTGCTCCCACATCCCAATAAGACATGAGAGAAAAGTGTATGGTAATAAAGGGCCACAATTTATTGATCAGAACCGAGACAGATGTTAGATGGGATTGGCGCTTCACCCACCACACTGCTGCACTAAAGACAGGCCCTATCAGGGTGTGCCTTGCCTAATAAGAACTGGTGATGCACCCTGGCTCCACACAGCCCCCATTGCTCTAAAGCAGAAGTTGCCCTTCTTAGCCAATCTAAGGCCAGCTCTCTGCCCTTAGCGGCACCCACCAGAAGCCACCAAGCTTTCTGCAGGGTGTCACCCAACAGAGTAGAGCGTGCAAGGTCTGAATTCCCTGAGCCGCGAAGTCTCTAGAGAACAAACCTGCCCATTCAGTAGCCAAACGCTTACCTAAAGGTGTTCACTACAATTCAGCTGGTTCTTCCCGCCGCACTGTTCCTGCCACAGTGGGGGTTAGCCTAGCTTAACCCCCCGCACTGCCCACCAGCCACGCAGTGCAGCAGCCAATCCCCACTTCAGATCTTCCAAAAAATTCTGCGTGCCCACTGGCGCCAAGTGAACCCCATCGCCCCTATACAACTCGGCAGATGTAAAAATGATGTCCGGATGTTCTAAGCACCTACTCCCCAGGGATTCCACAAACAGGGTAAGCGCAACGTTAACTTTTCTATGTGCAACATCAGTCCTTCCTGGTCTCACCACCCCACTCCAAACCCTGAGCTGTAGCAGCTTGGACCAAATCACAACTAAGTCCAGGAACCACCGTTGGACCAACTGTATGTTCTCCTGGGCCCTGTGAATAAGGGACAGTCCTGACTGAAGAACCAAATTATTCTCCCCAAGGTGAAGCAACAATATGTCAGGAGGAGAGTTAATCTCCAAATATTCCTGGAACACAGGCAAAAATTGGGCAAATGCCATACCCCTATGGCCGATCCATGAGATCGAGGCCTACCTCCCCAGTCCTAGCTGTGTTCCAGGCTCACACCCACATGCCGCCCTGTGGGAACGGAACACATGGAGTGCCCCAGAATGAGGATTTGGGCTCACTAAGCCAGCTTCACCTCTCCTGCAAGAAGAAAAACAACACAAGTAACTGTTTCCAAAAAAACTTAACGTACGTAGCGCTTGTACACACTTGAATCAGCCAATCTGCTGAATGTCAGCACCAGGAAAACCTAAATGAGAAGCCGCAGAAGCTGCACCAATGTGAAAGGAATGCAATGACAAACGCATAGTAGAGACCCCAGCTGCCACCAGGGCCTTGCAGACCATGGCCCAAAACTGAAATTGAGAAAGGGGCCTGCCATCAGTGTGCATGAAGAGGCAACCCTCCCTTGACACTCGCAGGGCCACATATCGCTCAAGAGCCCCCACAGGGCAAAGCTTTGGGTCATCTGTATGATGTAGCACGACAGTATGCCCCCAGCCCCTCTGATCTGTCTTAGAAAAACGCAACAGCAACTGCACACAACCAGACCGTAAAACGACGTCCCTAAACTGCATGACCCTACCTGAGGGACCCCCACTCCCCTAAGGAAAAAGCTTGCTAGCCCTGAATGCTCCAAAGACTGCCACAAGCATCACTGCTTGAAAGAGCACTGCCTCATAAGGAGATAAACAAATACTAGTTAACTGCTCAATCGCAACCTGCACTGCCGCAAAGGGGCCTGCACTCATCAATTCTAACTGGTGTCTCCCTAGACCGTCCCTCCAACATACACCTGATCCTGATGTCCCCCGTGAAATCCGGTATCCCCTGGGCCTTGGCGATGAATGTGAGAGCTGTCGTATGGCCGCATAAGGTCCCTGAAATCAAGCCACATGCTCTCAAATGGACTAAATACTGCATTAGGTGATCTGGAGGTGCAGGCCACACCTGGTCAAGTCCTACCTGTGCCCTAAAATCCTGGAAGGCCCTGAATGTCCTATAATGGTCTGCCCATGTGCTAGGAGCTAAGAATGATGAAATTGCTCTGTGCACTTCTACACGCCAAGGCTCCACAGCCACTGAGGCATCCTGTCTGGGTGCTGTGCTGCTCCAGGTGCCAGATGGCGAAAACGGTGCACCTGAAAATGAGATAGCAGGGGCGTAGCAAGGTTGGAGTGGGCCCAGAGACAATATTTTAAAATGGCCCCCCTCCTCATTGAAGCTCAGCTCATGAAGGAAAGAAATCTTAAATGAGGCTGAATAGTGGTAACAAAAAGCATATATATGTGCCACAATAGAACATCATCCTAAATTATTTTTTTAAAGGTTTTGTAAATTGTGGATGATGCAAGTCATTTCATGGTACTAGAGAAAGACATGCTGTTCTGGTAGCTCCAGGTCTTAACACTCACATCAATTTTGGAGGATGAATGCAACTGAAGGAAGCCCAGGCGGGTGCGTGGCTGGGGGAGTCAGTCATGTGACTTGCCTCTGGGGGCCCCCCCCAAGGCAGTGGGCCCCCAGACAACTGTCTCCCCTTGCCCTATTATAGTTACACCCCTGTGAGATAGTGCATCCGCCAGGCCGTTCCGAACACCCGGGACGTGACGCGCAACGAATAGCATGTTGTTCTTAAGACAAGCTAGTGCAAAAGCCCTGACTAAGTGCATAACCCTGGGGGACTTGGACATTTGCCTATTAATCACCGTAGCCTGATTGTTACACCAGAATTTTACCATGGAGTTTTTAAACTGGTCAGCCCATGTGTGTACTGCTACCACTATCAGGAAAAACTCTAAAAATGTCAAATCCCTAGTGACACCTGTGACCACCCACTGGTCAGGCCACCTAGCTGCACACCAACACCCCCTGAAAAACACCCCAAAGCCAAGACCCCCAGCAGCATCAGATGGTACCTGCAGGTCAGCTTCCAACAGCAATGTATCTCTTCAAAAAGACACCCCATTATAAGAGTCAAGGAAGGCTGCCCACAGCTGCATATCTGCCCTCATAGGAGCAGTGACATGAATCTAAAAATGTGGCTCCCTAACCCCCTTTGTTGCATCAGTGAGGTGCTGCAAAAATGCAGGGCCGGGGGCAACCACCCGACATGCAAAATTAAGATGGCTCACAAGGATTTGCAGCTGTCTCAGGGTACCCTTTGAACCTGTGAGCATTTGGCCAAAAGGGCCCTCAAAACAGCCAGCTTTTCCCCTGGGAGCCTAGAACACCCTGCCCGAGTATCCAGCTCAGTGCCAAGAAAGGTCAAGCTGGTGACAGGTCCCTCAGTCTCCCCATGGGCAAAGGGAACCCCCAACTCCAAACATAACCCTACAAAGGAATCCAAAAGATGTGTAGGGATGTGCACAGAACTGCGAAGCTTTGGTCCGGCACTGGGGTGGGGGTTCCTGCGCTGGTTGGTACCAGCCCGCCCATCCTCTCTAATAAAACGCTTGGTGTCCGTCCGTGGACGGGCACCAAGCGTGTGTTCGTGCCTCCCTGCCCTGTTCTGCGCCTGCGCGAAGCGCAGGCGCAAAACAGGGCAAGGGAGACATGAGGGCCGGCACCCGGTGGCCATCTTGGGCGGCCAGAAGCGGCCGCCCCGAAGAAGCCGGGAATGCGGGGAAGGAGGAGACTGGCCGAGGCGGCGGCGAAGCCGCCGCCTCGGCCAGAGGACGCAGCGCGGCCAAGGCGGCGGTGGAGCCGCGCCGCCGAAGCCGGGCGGGGGGAGGAGGTGACGGGGTAAGCCGGCCGAGGTGGCGGCAGAGCCGCCGCCGAGGCCTGGCACCGCCGCCGCAGCCAGGCGGCTGCGAGTCCTTGGGGCCCTTGCCCGTCCGGGGAGACCGGCCGGGAATGTGAGGCGGGGGCGGACCGGACCGGCAGCGCCGCCCCCAGAGTCTGCCCGGCCACCACCACCGCCACCGCCCACTCTCCCGCCCTCCCAGCTGCCCACATACTCCTTCCCCGCTCCCCCCCGCAAATGATTAAGGGCCAAAACGGCCCAGAAGAATGCCTCCGCGGCCGCCGCCATGGCCGCCAACCGCCCTCCCAGCTGGCCGAGACCTCCTTACCCGAAGCAGCCCGCGACAGTCAGGCGAACTAAAAGCTGTTTTTGCGAAGAAGAGAGGAGCTCCCGAACAGAGCTCCTCTCTGTGCTAAGTCTCTCCCCGAAGTGGTGCTTTGGGCGCAAAGGACACCTATTGCGTCCTTTGCGTCCATAGCAGCAGTTTGGGCATTGGCTTAGCACAGAGAGGAGCTCTGTTCCGGAGCTCCTCTCTTCTTCGCAAAAAATGGATTTTTGATCGCCCGACTGTCGCGGGCTGCTTTGGGTAAGGAAGTCTCGACCAGCTGGGAGGGCGTGGGGGGGGGAGGCCAGAGGAAGTGGGGCGGGGGGGGAACTCTCCCCTACTAGCGCCCGTTATCACAACGGGCCTGAAACACTAGTCAAAAATAAAATCATGTAGATAATGAGTGGATGAACTAAGCCCCTTTATCCTACAAAAATGAGCTTTGGTATGATGCCTTTCCCCCTACAACACACAATCCACAGTGTTCAGTAGTGGCCCGGTTTATTTTCAAGAGAGCCTAGATGTTATCCAGAGTGCTCTACTTACTCAGTCCCCAGTATCATGTCAGTCCTGTGATATCCCCTCCCCTCATAAGATTGGGGAGATTGCCTTGCTGTAGGGATGATAGCTGGCACATTTCATATTTGTAGATGGGTTTCAATAAGCACTTCAGTGGGGCTTACATAGCCTGTAATAATTTTTTTTGGTGGCGGGGGGGGGACTTTTTAACGATCCTTAACATAGTGGGGCAGTGCTGGGTAGAGAATTTTATTTTAAAACTAGCACTGGTGTGCTCTGACACTGTACCCTAACAGGAGGAAAACATATATTCACTGAGGACATGAAAATTATTGTTTTAAAATGATTTTAAAAGAGCTTTACAAGGTTGTTAAAAGTTCGCTTTCACAGACTACTTTAGATGCTAGTTGGAATCGTGCACTATGCAAAGTGGGGCCTTCCCTCACTTGGCAGATAGAACCATTTCTGGAGAACTCCTACATTCTGCACAGACTCCATCATGTGAATGGTGAGAATGTTGTGTGACTTGCTTGTCTCTGGCAGTGTCATAGGCGCGCTTTCCAGATTAACCGCTACAATAGTGTCACAGCGTATCTGCTAAGTGTGCTTCCGTACTTCCTGTGTTGCGACACCGCAGTCCCTACGCTGTCAGCTGGATACCGTTCACATTTTGGATGCCTTGTTTCGGGTTTTATCCCTGTGAGTTAGTGTTCTATAATGTTGTATGTCCATTGTTGTATTTTCCGTTGTAGATTCTGGGGATCATTTTCAATTTGATCCGAAGCATTTGGTTGTAGAGGGTAATCTGGAAAACTCCAGAGTGTACTTAATAGGTTCCCACGACACTTAAAAGATTCACATTCTGTTCTGAGCCTACAATAATGGGCATGCTAGCTGGAACTAGGGTTGTGTGAGCTGACTCACATTGAGCCGGGCTCGACATTAAGCCGGCCCAGTTCGGGCAGTCCGAGTTTGAACCAGAGCACCCCTGCCCCCGATTCGAAGAACTCCCCATGGGCCAGCTCGATGGGTATACTTGTAAAGGAGAATCCGGCATTTGAATGACTTAGAACTGAACAGACTGGACAAACCAGCTCAAGAAAGAGAGAAGCCCCAAGCTAACTTCAGACATCACACTTTTCTTCATCAAGAGACATAAATGTCTGCAAGGAAAAGTGAATTTGTGGTACAGCTACAAGATACATAGCACCTGTCGTATCAAAAACCCATCTACTTCCTTGATGGAAGTTCATATGGAATACGATGGAATATAATAATTTAGAATATTGCACTCTGAAAGCAGGAGCACATTTTCTGTTTTGTGCCTGCAAACCCCAGTACCACTTGTGCAAAGTGGCTTCAGGAAAGGAACCTACAAGGGAGAGGCAGTCAGTGAGAGAAGGGGTGCTTAATCCTTCCCCTCCAATTCCCCCACAGCGATTTCTCTCAAAGATGGTGTTCCTGGCCTGATTTTGCAACAGGCATCGCAGTTACATGCGCAAAAGAGCCAACAAAGGTAACATATGAATGTTATATTTCCTACAAGATGAAAAATCAAATTGGAACAAATTGCATTGCCCAGTGATTTCCAAGGCAAAGGCTATGCATCCTTGTTTGATGTTTTATATCATGGGGTGCCACAGCATATGTTGCTTTCTCCTAAACCAACCCACCCACCCCCACACCCACCCCATTGCCAGAAGATGGTCTTCATCTAGGGGATTCTCTAGCCTAAAAAGCACGTGGGGGGCGGGGAGGCAAAAGGGGAATCTTTTACCTTGAAAAAGGATGAACCAGGGATGGCAGAGGCAGCTGCGGACACATCGGCGGCAGCTGCAGCCACTCCAACACGCACATACGCAGCCTCCCAAATGACAGTCTGGGCTGAACAGTCATTTCGCACACCCCTAGCTGGAACCAACTTACATTCTCCCAGAAGCAAGATATTTCATTTTGCTTGAAAACAGCAAGATCTCTCTGCAGCAGAAGAACTATTTTGAGGGGAAATGCCTGAATCCCGTACAATAACTGAATAACCACTAGACACTAATTGGCCATAGATTGATCAAATGGAAAAATCCTATGTCACAACTCATGCCATCCCTGTTTCTTGAGTTTGCTTTGTACAGTCTGTTCAGTTCTAGGTTATTCAAATGCTTTGATTACTGAATAGGAATTTTTTTAAACAGTGTAGATTGCAAGGTAACACTAACATATTTTGTGCTCTTAGTAGAGAGATCTGTGGAATCAGACTGACTTAATGCCAGTTACTACTGAGGCTGCCTTTCTGACTTCAGTCTAGAGTTGCCAGATGGTCCTTTATTTTAAATAATGTCACTTGGTTTAAAGTACGAGTTTGGAACCTAATAGCCCCGCAAGCATAATGGAAAGGATGCCCTTATTTCAGAATGCTGCAGCTGCATTGAACTTCATAGTAGAAGGTTCACACGCAGGCTTTGAATGTCTATTATTTTTGGAATTTTGATGTGGCAACAACTTCAAGAATGCTGACAAGTATTATTAAAGACTGGTCTTGCAGATGACACAGGTGAGATATATTAAAGAACCGAATTCTGCTTATTCACATTAAAAGGACTCTATGTTTCTTGCATTTATTATCTGCTCTACTAGCTGGAATTATTTGTCTCTCCCAAATTTTCACCAGAGTTCCCCTCTGCAAATATCTGTTCTTGAGTATCTACATTTGATATCCAGAGTTTTGCAATAGCAGACAGTAACTGACAGCATCTGATCTCATGCAGCAGCAAATATGATTTACAGCATCTGATAAACAGCAGTCAGGTGTCAATAATATTTGACACAACATGCAGCAGCAGTATGTATTTGAGCATATATGTGGCAGTTGGCATTTGACTATATTTTACATGCAATAGTATCCTGTATTTGTCAGAATTGACATTTCTGAGAACATTTAACAAGATTTTGTAGCTATGTAACCAATAATGAAAAATATCTGACAACAAATGCAATCAGAATTTTACAGCTGACTTACAACATAATTTAGTAAAAATTATACTAGCTAACTTCATTGTAGCCAGGCTTAATTTTTTATTTTGATTCCAAAATTGGAATGTTGAATTTTGGTATCAAATCTCAACATCAAATTCCAAATTTTGAAAATTAGATTTCCAAATTTTGAAAAAAAAATTTTTTAGCACTTATTACAATTGAGTGATCTGGAACATTTGAGTGTAAAATCCCCTAGGCTTTTCTTTTCTTTTTTTCTTTTGAAGTTTGTGGGTCAACACCATCTTAAATCCTCGTAGACTGGTTTAATGCTAGAAAACACATTTAATGTTTTCCCCAGAATTATCCTCAGTACTAAAGTGTACACATCACTCTGCTGCCAACAGAGCATTAAAAAACCTCTTGTAGTATCATATATTATCTTAACATCTGATCTGTGTGTTGCTCAGAAGTAAGGCTGACTGAATTCAATGGGACTTGCTCCCAAATAAGATTAAAGCCTTAATCTCAAAAAGCTTTCTGCTCCATTGCTGTTTATACAGTCAAGATGAACAATGACATTAATAAGGGTATGCACGGAACCACTCTGGGCAGTTTGGTTCGAGTCCGAACCGGACTCGAACCAAGCCGCTTACTGCTTCTGCCAAACCGGCTGGCAGTTTGGTTTGTGTCTAGAACTGGGGTCAGAATGGATTGAAATGGTTCCACCCTGGTTCTAGTGCTTGTAAAGGGGAATCCAGTAAGGATTCTCTTTTACAGTGACTGTGAGGGAACTCTATGGGGTTTTAAAAGGCCGGGCAGGGAACGGGCTGGAGGTTACCTCACCCACAGGGGCAGCACAGCTCCTTGGAGTGGCGGGCCGGCGGGGCCTAGAGGAGCTGCCACCACCTCGCCGCCTCCCCTAAGGAACTGCATCACCACTGTGGGTAAGGTAACCCTCACCCACCTAGCCTTTTTAACCCCTGTAATGTTCTCCCTTACAGGGTTTCCCTTTACAAGCACTAGAAGCCGTTGAACCATCTCATTGAAACTGGGACAGTTCAGCTCGATCTCGGACGCCCCCCCCTCCGCTTTTGGGAGGGCCGGACTGGTTCAGGCTCGAACCAGTTGAAATGGTTTGCACAACCCTGGACATTAAGACACTGGCCAAACTCTGGAGGTACAGTACAGAGAATCTCCAAGCAAAAGGTGTTCCTCAGGCTGCTTGTAGCAACCTTGTAAAAAGTCTTCCTCAGGCTGCTACATTGGAGGTTTATCTGCTGCTGCCACCTGCTGGTCATTATTTTGTGCAGTTACATGTTGCTTATTTGCTTGTTTGGTCTGACTCCTGAGGGAGCTTGTTTTGTAGCTTTCATGCAACAGGGACATTGTACTGATATTTTACATACATTTCTGGAATATGCAATTGCTGAGCACAATAAAACCTTTAAGCTGGCTAAATCTTCAGCATTACATCAAATGGGCTAAATGGGTCTGAAGAACCTGCTCTATTTACAAGAAGAATTTTGTATATGAGTAAAACTGTATAGGGATTCCCCTCCCCCACCCCATAAGTCTAATTTCCCAATGAGGCTGTAAGAGGAAAGGGCTCCCTTTTAATACAGGATAAAAATCTGCGATGTGAAAGTTACATTTGCTGAAAATGCATCATTGACATCAAAGATTCCTAACTCCTTGGGTGCTCAGGTTTTATTGGACTACAACTCTCCTTGGGAATTCAGATGGGAAATATAGTCCAACAATATCTGGGGACGCAAATTTAAGAATCCCTGGTTTACAGCACGAACTTTGGAATACATCGCCATTGTTTTTATAGTATAGTGCTGCAGTCCTCCATTGCTTCTTGTGTTTCGTTTGCTTTGATGGCAGTTAAAATTAGTGTGGAGTTTATTAAGGTTAATAAGCAACCATGATCTTTGTTTTACAGCTCTTAAAAATATATATCCTGTAATAGAAGGTGGTAGAAATGGGTTTATCTTTGTTACGAAGGCCTTTGGATATCTGCTGCAATAAATAAACTTAAACTAAATCAAAATACCACCACCACCACCACAAAAATCTTAGGAAGATTAACACGTAAATTGTATTGCCAGACTGCAATAGAAAACTGTAAGGAGAGTCAGTGTGGGGCAGCAACCCGAGTCTGTGTTACATCTTGACAGGGGAAGCTCAGCTTCAAACCCAACCTTCGGTTATGAAACTCACTTGGGTGACTTTGAGTAAGCTTTTTAACACTGCCTACCTCATGGGTCTGTTGGGAAGATAAAATGCTGCTCTGATAAAATGTTAGAAGAACAATACCCCACTATGAAAAATCAGCCCAAACAAGAACATGTGTAGGTTTTAGTCTTGGTTGGGGATAGCGTTCACTGCCAGAGCTGTATTTTGTCTAGGGAACCAAGGGTTGCCAGGTTTCCACAAAGAGGTTATGCCTATCTCTTTAAAAGCTCAGAGGTCTCAAGCGTGTGTGTGCAACCACTGTGCCCCTACTGCTCCATCACCCACATCTCCTGTGCCTGGACACCATAGTGAGGCCATTTTTGGCAGCATCCCTCAGGTGATGTGCAATAATGTCCCCTCAAAGCCATTGGGTTCTTATCCTGAAGCATTTTGGTGGGTCAGAATTCTGTTTTATCAGAGATGCCCTTTATTACAGAAGTGGCATGTAGACCACTTTTCTGTGAGTTCATTCCAGGGCCTTGAAGTAATATTGAAAGGCCCATCACCACCCACAGCTCTTTGTCATATGATTGTTGCCCCAATCTCGGCTGGGCAATGGCGGCATGAGAAGGGCCTAATTGGCCCCTCCCACGTGGTGGGTGGCCTTTAAATGTTACCGCAATACTGTGAAATGAACTAGTGGAAAAGCAGAGATGCTCAGAGATGCCAAGTATCTGCCACGTGGCAAAGGCATGTTCTTTCTCAGATGTTTTCAGAGAATGTTGTTACTCAACCTTGTGGCCTACTCTATTACTCTTTTCTCCTTTCATTTCTCTTTATACTACTTCCTACATTCTTAAAAAAAAAAAACCCAAGTAAGAACAAGGATTACACATGCTGTCTCCTGCCTTTGGTCAGGTTCAGGTAAACATGGCCCTCTACATAGGAAAACTTTGGCACCGCAGCAAGAATGCACGCATCCCAAAATCATTAAAGGATGTACTGATGTATTCTCAGCACACCCTTTAATCATATGTGAGAGGTGTTCATCAGAATTGTCCCTCTACACATACTGCAAAACCATGTGTGTTTTTTAAATTCAGTCCCTCCCACTCTAAGAAGCAAATCAAGAGTCATGTTTCTCTCCCAGGCTTCTCCCAATTTGGTGTGATTTTAGCTTGCCACTCTTTAGGGGTGTGCGAACTGGTTCAGAAACAAACCAGTTCGACTTCAAGCTGGTTGGGTTCAGCAGTTCAGGGTTGAGCCGAACCACCAGCTGTTCGGGAGGTTCGTGGACCAAATAGTGTTTTTTTTTAAAACCCAATTTAAAAAATCTTTTTTTTTTCAACTTACCCCTTCCGGGGGGCTTCTCTGGGGTGGCACTGGGTCCACGGAGGTTCCCTTCCCCCCTCCAGCCTCTGTTCTTACAGCCATTACCCGGTTCGGGTGGTCTTTGGCCCTTTCCAGGCCTTTCCCCTGGTGCAGTGGCCATTTGGAGGCTGCCACACATGCACAAATGGCCCCTGCATGGCCTGGGTCATGGGTGGGGTGGGGTTTGAGTGGGTGCTGGACCGAACTGGCCCAGTCTGGTTTGGGTCCAGTTCGGACTTGAACTGAACTGGGCCAGCAGGTTCCATGCATACCCCTACCACTCTTCTGTGTCTTTCCTTACCCCATCTCTTTGTTCGTTTTCCTGACATAGCTATCTCTTTAGATGCAAGCTTGTGGACAGGGTCTTGTGTGTATGTAAAGTGTCTTCCCTGGCTTGATGGACAGCCTGTTGACCGGCTTTTCTCTCTCTCTCTCTCTCTCTCTCTCTCTCTCTCTCTCTCTCTCTCCACCCCAGAGAAATGGGAATATATAAAATACACATCCCAACGTTCTTTTTCAATACGTTAGGACAACAGAAGTGAAAATATCTCTCTCTCTCTCTCTCTCTCTCTCTCTCTCTCTCTCTCTCTCTCTCTCTCGGCCATTTAAGCAGAATATGCTGAAATCATCCATTTGTTGTTTTTTAAAAAATCTTAGTATGTAATTTGAATTAGTTTTCATTGCATCTTTGTTGTTCTAACTATAGCTATGATCGTGACAAGAACAAACAGTTGCCAGTCTGACAGCAGCGGATTTCTAGAAGACTCTTCAGAGCCCTTACCTCTACAGGTAAATAGGGATTGGGAAGCCAAAACCCATGAAGAATGATGTTGAGTGTTTGGGGGAGGGTTTGAGGTTTGCAAGATGGAAGCTCAACTACCATGAGTTGATTGCTTTATCTATCTATCTATCTATCTATTGTATTTCTATACCGCCTGATATAGAAATCTCTCCCTCTCCCCCACCCCGTCTTTCTCCACCCCAGGGAAAAGGGAATATATAAAATCCACATCCCAACTTTCTTTTTCAGTACTTTAAGACAATAGAAGTAAAAATCTAGTTTTGGACTTTATTACTAAATATCACTTTTTGATTCCCAGTACTTTCATTGCCTATTTCCTAGCAAAGTGAGTTGCTGGGGACTAAAAGTCTGTTGGGAAGTTTTTCTAATGAAAGCCCTAACCCCAGTGTCAAATGCACGAGAATGTTCTGTTTTGCTTTCTCCCCACTGTTACTTGAGCGGATAATTCTCAGCACCAACAGTATCTCAGACTCTCAGCACTCTACCAAAAAACACTAGAAGTCACATCCCTCAAACGGCTTCTTTAAGCAACCATTCAGAACTGCCGCTGAGAGTGGTCAGCTCTGGACTATTTTAGTGTGGCTGGACAGCCTAACCCTATGCATATTTACTCTGAAATAAGTCCCACTGATTTCAATCAAGTAAAGCACACTGATTCACTCTTAAGTCAATGTGCATTGGATTACAGATTTAGAAGGGTAGATTAAAGCTCTTCTGGACTATTGTCTTCCTACTGTGGGAGAGCCTTTGAACTCAACATCCACATATGCTTTTACTGTAGTGAGAGAATATCATGGCAGTTCTAGTAAATAAACAAGTAGTTCTGAGCAAAACTAAAGGAACCTACTGTGTATGTGTGTGTGTTGTTGTTGTTGTTGTTTCGATTTCTATACTGCCCTTCCAAAAATAGCTCTGGGTGGTTTACAAAGAGAAATAACAAATAAATAAGATGGCTCCCTGTCCCCAAAGGGCTCACATTCTAAAACGAAACATAAGGCAGACACCAGCAACAGTCACTGGAAATACTGTGCTGGGGGTGGATAGGGCTAGTTACTCTCCCCCTGCTAAATAAAGAGAATCACCACGGTAAAAGGTGCCTCTTTGCCCAGTTAGCAGGGGTTTAACGTGGTGACTTACCGAGAAACACTCCCATGTACTGTATCCAATAGGGGTGTGCAATTCGGATTTTCGGTGTTTCAATTCGAATCCGAACTGAAACACCCCTGTTCTGTTCTGTATCCGAATATGGCCCATCCGAATCACCCCTGATTCGATTCGGATCCGAATTAATCTGAATCTGAATAGATTCGGATTAAAAACGGGTCCCAGGGGCAAAATAGTGAGGTGGGGTGGTAGGTCCAATGGGTGGAGGCTACCACCCAAATTTCAGGGGTATTGGGCAGAGGGCTGATTTTTTAAGGTTTTCCCCCATTAGGTATAATGGAGGGTGTATCGCTTCACGTCGGGGGGAAAGGGGTGGACTAGAGCAGTGTGGGGTTGGTGGTAGTGCCGGGTAGGGGCAAGGAAGCTACCTGAATTTTTTCAAAGGATTTGGGCAGAGGGCTGATTTTTAGTGAATTGTTGAAGTTTACGCGTCTTTAAGGTTTTTCCTCATAAGGTATAATAATGGAGCTTTCAGCAGCCCCATAAGTGCACTTGGGGGGTGCTGGGGTGGCCCAGAGCGAGTGGTGATGTAGTGCACATACAGTAGGATACCAACCACCCCCATGGGTTTCTAACCCATGGCGTACAGGGTTCTGTTGTTTCTGAGGTATTCTGAGTGTGGATTCTATGATAGCAAATGAGATTTTCAATGAGACATCATGAATCCACTCTTATTTGCTATCATAGAATCCACACTCAGAACACCTCAGAAACAACAGAACCAAGTACCCCATGGGTTAGAAACCCATGGGCGTGGTTGGCACCCTATGTGCACTACACCACCACTTGCTCTGGGCCACCCCAGCACCCCCCAAGTGCACTTATGGGGCTGCTGAAAGCTCCATTATTATACCTTATGAGGAAAAACCTTAAAGACGCGTAAACTTCAACAATTCACTAAAAATCTGTCCTCTGCACAAATCCTTTGAAAAAATTCAGGTAGCTTCCTTGCCCCTACTCTGCACTACCATCAACCCCACCCTGCTCTAGGCCACCCCTTTCCCCCCGATGTGAAGCGATACACCCTCCAATATACCTAATGGGGGGAAACCTTAAAGACGCATAAACTTCAGAAATTCACCAAAAATCAGCCCTTTGCCCAATCACTCTGCAATTGGAGTGGTAGCCTCCACCCATTAGGCACTACCACCTCACCCCACTCTTTTGTCCCAGATCCCACGTTATGCCCCCAATCTGCCCCAAAGACACTAAAATTTCAAAAATTCACCAAAAATCAGCCCTTTGCCCAATCCCTCTGCAATTGGGGTGGCAGCCTCCACCCATTAGGCACTACCACCCCACTATTTTGCCCCTGGGACCCAAAGTTCGAGTAGAAGAATTTCAGACCTTTTTGCATTGAAGTCAATGGGAGGCAAAAAGACGGGAAATTCAAATAGACGTCCAAATCTGAAAATCCGAATATTCTGAGCCAAAACGGAGGTGATTCGGTTCGGCTATGAAAAATTTCGGAGGGCCAGAAGGGTGATTCGGTTCGGCTCCGAATCACCCGAAATTGGCTGTTTCGGGTACAGATCGTTCTGTATCTGAAACGTTTCGCACATCCCCAGTATCCAATTGGCAGCACATGGGTTACAAATGGGTCTTGTTTATACTTTGAGTGGCCACCATCTTGTAACAACATGGCAGATAGGCAAGGAAAAGTAAAGACTGCATTGGACTCTGCTAGGACTTTCTCCCATGTGCTGCAATGTTGGTTTGTATCGCAATGTAAACCTAAAATCTATTAGAGGAGGACATATGGCTACAAGGACAAACACGCATGGGTCTTCTTCCCTTCAGAAAGTAGGCTAAACAACAATGGAGAAATGCTGAATTGAGCAATTATGGAGAAACTGTAGCAAAGTTAAAACAGTCTTCTTTTTCTTTTAGGTCCCATCTTTGCCTGGAAACTTGAGACTTGGCTGCAGTTCTCATGACAGTCAAGCATTTCTGAGACACAGTAAAGATTCAGTTCTGACTAGCCAGGATTTTCAGTTCCATATAGAGGGCCCTGTTGCCAGCGCTACCTTAACAGGAGATAGTAGCACTGTTTTATTATCACCCAGTTTGAGCAGAGAACATACCTTTCAGGGGGAGGAAATCTTTTATTCCATAAACGAAGAAGATGATCTGCAGGAGAGCTTCAGTGGCCCATCTGAAGTTGCCGCCAGTGAAACAGTACATGAGATCGATGAGGAGGATGAGATTCAAAGTGGAAGAGGAGAACTGGAGAAAGAAGGTAGTTGTGTACAAGACTGTGTTTCATGCTGTAATAGTGTCGATGTGGATCCAGCTGATAATAGTCATTCAGAAAGGAGCTGCCTCCCATACTGTAGTGAAATGCACAAAAATGTAGGGTCTGTTTCCAATGAGGAAAGTTTCATGGCTTCTATCAGACTCAGTGATGGTCAAATCTCTGAGGATAGGAAAGAAATGGAGGAACCTTTGACTGAAGAAGAAACTGTATGTAAAGATGTTCTGGAAGGTATTGCAGAATGTGTGGAAGGACAGTGGTGTGATATGAATGCTTACAGGAAGTTGGATCCCCCCATTCCAGTCACAGAAGTTGTAAGTGGTTGTAAGGATTCTTCCAAACTGGATGTTGATTTAAATAGTGGCGGTAGACCTCTGGATGTTACTAGGGTATCAGAAACTAAGCATAAAGTTGTAGCTACACATCATGGCTCCAGTGTTATTTCAAGAAGTCCTCTTCAGGATACTAGCTTTTCTCCTTATTGCTTTGAAAGAAGAGGATTTCACTCCTTAGATATATTATCAGCAGGCACAGAACTGGACAGAGATGAAAGTGTCCCTGGCTTTGGAATGAACGCTAAATCTTTTAAATCTGTAACTGTCCAGATGCCTTCAAGACTGGTGTCAAATATTCAGAACATCTCCTTGGGTGAAGCTACGCTGACAGGCCAGTCGATGGATTTTACATCCAAAGTGTCCCAACATTCTGAGGATGAGCCTCTCATTACTTCAGTACTGGGTGCTTCAAAGGAAGAAGATAAGCAAATGAAGGAGGCATCTATTCAAACTGACAGGAGCCAAAGAAAGAGAGAGACTCTCCCCCTGTTTCATGTTCTTCCTTCATTTTATGGGCATAGCCATCTTGTGAAATCAGCTTCTCTAGATACGGGACTTTATGGAAAATACAAAGCTCCCTGCCATGAACCTTTTCATATTTGGTGTGCCCAGCACAGAGGGCACTGCTGTCCTTCGAGCTGTCCTTCAAGCTGTCCTTCGAGCTCCCACCACTGCTGTTTGCTGTGGCCTTTACCATTAGCTCCGTCATGCAAATATCCAGTGGCATGTTGCTCGTCTCACACCACCATCGAGCTGCAGCTTCTGAAAACACTGAAGCTCCTGCAGGACACAGCAATAAGAAATATTTCTTCTGTGGGTATCTTTTACTGGTTCTGTCCGCAAAACAGTGTTCTGTAGATAAACAAGATAGAGGTTTGGAATACCACTGAACCACAGATTTTGCCAGCCTGCCCTGACATTATCCTTGACTTGCCAGATTCCATCTTAGATTCACCCTTGTCATGACAGCTAGTAGACCACTGGTCTGACTCAGTAGAAGCCAGCTTCGTTTGTTCCTATGTACATACTGGAGGTGCTAGAAGCAGCACTGATTCACTCACTTCCTTTAAACTCTACTCGAGTCCACCACATTTCGACATCCTTTCATCTCATCTGGCCCTGCCCTCAGGCGAAGCCCAGCCCAAGCCTCCACCCACCAGCTCCTGAAGCAGTGTTATGAGTTGCTGTCCTCAAATCATGCATTACATAGAGCACACCACACACCAGATTTCTCCCTCATGCACATCCCTGATCTCCTGCTCCAGAACGGCACATTAAGTGCACCGCTCACCAATTTCCTCCCTTAACCCCTAATCACACACACACACACACCCCCGATCTACTCCTTCAACTTCCATGGAATACAAAGCATGCCACAAATCAATTTCCCTCCACACCTCCTAAAATGCCCACCCCCAACAAATACTTCCTAATGCTCTGTTCAAATGGCAGGGAGATACAGGCGGAGGAGGCAGGAGCCTATGTGATAAGGTGCTGCCACCAGGTGGAGGCCACACAGTGAGGTGGATGGAAGGTGACAGAGGCAGCCATGGGGCACCCAGCATTGCCTCCACCAACCTGTCATCTGAGGCAATCACCTCACTGCATTTCCCATTGAGTTGGTGCTGCTTCTGGACCTCCAGTATGTACACAGGAAGGTGGCTTATGCCGAGTCAGACCATTGGGCCATCTAGCTCAGTATTGTCTACACAGATAGGCAGCGGCTTCTCCAAGGCTGCAGGCAGGAGTTTCTCTCAGCCCTATCTTGGAAGTGCGAGGGAGGGAACTTGGAACCTTCTGCATGCAAGCAGAGCAGCTCCAGCCCCTGAGGCGAATATCGTACATGTAGTCTCCCATTCAAATGCAAGCAAGGGTGGATCCTGCTTAGCAAAGGGGACAATTCATGCTTGCTAGATCATGCCACATAATGGTGCAGCGGGGATATGGCTTGACTACCAAGCCAGAGGTTGCCGGTTCGAATCCCTGCCGGTATGTTACCCAGACTATGGGAAACACCGTTATCGAGCAGCAGCGATACAGGAAGATGCTGAAAGGCATCATCTCATACTGCACGGGAGGAGGCAATAGTAAACCCCTGCTGTATTCTACCAAAGACAACCACAGGGCTCTATGGTCACCAGGAGTCAACACCCACTCAACAGCACACTTTACTTTTACCACAAGATCAGCTCTCCTCCTGTAGACCAGTTCTCCTCCTGCGTGTTTTTGTAATCAAAGGTTGGCAACCCTAATATGATCTGCTGTTATAGCCATAATCAGATAGTGAATTCACATAGAGTAAATGCATGGAATCGGCAGTGAGCTCGCACCAGCTTCTCCCCCCCCCCCCCACCCTTCACATTCAGCCAACCATCTGAACAAATCTGCTCACAGCTTGTAGATGTGTAGGCTCTCTCCATGTGTTTGGGAACTCTGGCTGACATTCTCCTCAGGATAACATGGATGGTTCAGCAGTCCCCATTCCCTGCATTGTCTAAAACACAGTCTGTGATGTTGTGGAACAGCCCTGTTCTGCTCTGACTTAAAATTGCACCATCACAGTTATGCAGCACAATGCCCATTATTTCCAAAGGACATCACGTCATGCAAGTGAAATTGCACAATTTTAAGTCGGAGCAGAACAGTGTTCTAAAACACCACAGATGGAGTTTTAGACAAAGCAGGGGTGAAGGCAGTGCAGAACCATCAGTCTGTTTGTTGTTGTTGTTGTTGTTGTTGCAGAATTCCAAATCGTATCTACAGGACCAATATGTGTGCAAATTATATAGATTCTGTTCAGAGGTTTGGATGAATGTGAGGTTGACGGTGGGGCCATCCTGCTCCCCTCTCCATGTGTTCAGTGTACACAGAACTGTTCTCTGAGTAGGCCTGTGTGTGGTCCCCAGTTCTACCTGAAAAGAGAAAGCAAGGAGTACATGGCATGTTTCCAACAGACAGTGCCCACTTCATTTTCAGACCATGTGCAACCTTGCTTCAAGGAGGGCCTGAATATCCTGCCTACACTGACCTGTTTCCCTTTGAAGCTCAGATGGTAGGTGAGAAGGTTTGAGCTCTGCTGGTTAAAATGTAAACAGCATATTTATGAATGGAGGGAAATGGATTTCACATCACTGATCTGCCATATATGACATATTTTCTACATTGCATTATTTTTCTGCAGATCTCTGACATTTGTCAATGTCCACAAGATGGCAATGTTTCATAAATCACTCACAACTGACCAAGAAGCCCTTTCAGATGGAATGACCCCAGTTTACATTTTCATGGCTGGTGGATAGTAGCCATATATTTTTTCCTCAGTAAAACTAAAAGGGAATACAAGGCTCACAACACTGCATTGAGTCAAGATTAAATTACATTATTTTTGCCCTTTCCATCCTCCTTTCTCCTAAACCACTGTGCACATATACTGTCTATATATATGAGATGTGAATATGGGGTTTCTGGATCACATTCTTTACTAAAGCAGCATGAATAGATGCAACAATAGATCACAATTTAGATTGTGAGCCCTTTGGGGACAGGAACCCATCTTATTTATTTGTTGTTTCTCTGTGTAAACCGCCCTGAGCCATTTTTGGAAGGGAGGTATAGAAATTGAATTAATAATAATAATAATAATAATAATAATAATAATAATAATAATAATTATTATTATTATTATATTACAATAATGATAATAATTATTATCATTATTATTTATTAATAATAATTATTAATTATTGTCAATAACACCTGTCTGACTGTGTAAACAAGAAAAAATAATAACAGAGGTAACATGAGGAAAGCTAGTCCTCCTTCGGCCTCCCACTAAGATTACGAAAATGTTGTACAACATGGCAATGAACTAGGACAGATATTGGTCCACAGAGGAGAACTCTTATGAGTTCATAGCTGGGACATGTTTGACATAGTTGGTTCAGTTGCTTGACACTGTGAGTAATTATGGACATAGTTATCTGTAGGTGTGCATAGTTAACTGTCTGAGGGGGTGTAAAAAAGTTGGAGTGGGCTCTGGGAGGAAAGTGGATATGGGCCCCTGGCCCTCCTACCATGTCTAAGGGAGGAGAGCTGGTCTTGTGGTAGCAAGCATGAATTGCCCTCTTGGCTAAGCAGGGTCCACACTTGTTTGCATTTGAATGGGAGACCACTATTCTCCTTAGTGGATGGGCTACTCTGGGAAGAGTACCTGCATGCTTGCATGCAGAAGGTTATAAGTTCCCTCCCTGGCATCTCCAAGATAGGGCTGAGAGAGACTCCTGCCTACAACCTTGGAGAAGCTGCTGCCACTCTGTGCAGACAATACTAAGCTAGATGGACCAATGGTCCGATTCAGTATGAGGCAGCTTCCTATGTTCCTATGTACCTTCGTCTCCTCCCCATGCACTCATGTCTTTGCTGTAGCACTGCAGGGACATGGTGAAAAATGAAATATTTTTGGTACACCATTTCTCTATAGAAATTTTCTGTTATATCTATAGAAATAATACCACATAGTCAAACAGTCACACGCACATACACTTGCCTGTGTTCATTCCTCAGCTTGGGCAGGGGATGGATAGATAGACAGACAGACAGACACTACTACTACCTACATGTATACTTCCTGGTTCTTTTTTAAAAGCAGAGATCAGTCCTCTGATCAGGAGCCAAAAGCATGACAGTGAGCTGCAGTAGTGGGAGGGAGAAGTGAAGAACAAGCTGTCACTCAGCCAGTGGGCCCCCTTCCCTCAAAAGGCCAGGAACATTTGTCCCCCTCCCCCCGACTCTTATTCAGTTATAGCTACGCTCCTGACTGTTTGTATGCAAAGCCATAGGCTTCAGTAGGCTTCCATTAGTTGATTCTGTCCAAGGGTGTTGGACAGAAGTCTTCTTGAGACTTCTCTTACTCAAACTGTCTGCAACAGACCATTCTATTTATCTGCCTCTGGAAGATTTTTTAAAAAAACATAGTCAACTGTTGCGTCTTCTTGATCTTATGTTTAGTGCACAGTCCATGAAATCGAAGTTATGAGAAATTCATGCCAAAGATTTCGAGAACGTCTGGATGAGATTGAACAGAACCTGATAGAACAAGAGGCTCTCTTTTCCAGCAGGATGTCGGATGAAGGACGGTAATAGCATTGCATACATATGCAGCTAACATGGCTTAGCACCGCATTTGATCTAGTGTGAAGCTCTACAAAAAGCACTTTCACAATGAGGTGAATCTCACAATCAGTGAGATTTGCCTGAATGGGGTTAGTGGGGAGAGCGGGCTTAGCCTGCTCTCCCCACAGACGAGCATGCCGGCAGCCCTGGGTGGCCGAATCGGCCACCCACATGACTGCCAGTTCCATCACGGTGCCGGCGGGGGCTGCGGGGATCGGGGGCCACATGGCCCCCGGAAGTTCCGTGATACCCCGGGCAAGTGCACGGGGCATCCTGGAGAGACCCCGAGGGCTGGGGGGCTTGTTTCAGCCTCCTGGCAGGGGTCTCCTCATGTGTTGCCACGGCGCGGAGCCGCACCATGGCAATACACAATCAAATAGACAGGGTTAGCAGAGCACTCACTCCGCTAACCTCATCTAAGGGGAGGGCTACCTAAGTGGGTTACCCACTTTGAGGAAACTGGGCTCGTCTGCAAGCCCGATGGTTTTCACGCTTGCCCCAAAGCAGGCTAGGCTCCCTTAGCCCACTTTTGGCCGATCATGAGAATCTCATCAACATGTCTGTATATGGAAGGGCATGTCACCTTTTAAAACTATGCATAATATTTAAACTTCAGCTTTAAGCTTCAGAATAGAATGGTTTTTTTTAAAAAGAGAACAAAGGAGACACAGGAATCATTCTAGGTAATACAGTGCCAAAAACGGGTGATATTTTCCCCTGCTGCTTCAATTATTACTACAGCTACTACCACTATAGATATTTACCGTATGGTATTTATTGTATGTACTACATTTCAACAAAGTTCTCAAAGCAGTTTACATAGAAAAAATGATAAAGAAGATGGTTATCTGTTCCCAAAGGAGTCACAATCTAAACTGCTAACCACCGCTTGTATTTAAATTGCCTTAAATGGGTGCTGTTAGTCATTCCTATAATAACAAATTCCAGGAAAGTGAGAGCTTCATAGAAAGGGCTTCCAATACAATCCCATGGAAAAGGGGATTGATCATTAGTGCTGTTGCATATAGGCAATATAATACTGTGTCAAGTTTAATTAATATTTTATACAATTGCCGGTATCTCTGAAACACAGTTTGCTGATTTTAAAGAAACTAGAGGTTTCACTAAGGGTTGCCTTTCTGTTTTGTCACTCTGCCACCTACCATAGAGAGGAAAGAAGACGGCTGCAGATTTTGCGGCAAGCAGTTCGTCAAGAGGTTGCTGAATTGGAATGCCAGCTACAGGATCGTACTCGCCAGGTTAGAGAGGGAATTCTAATGGTACGTTCTGTAATGATCCTCTGCATGGGGCTATCATGAATAGTGTTTGCGGGCTGCAGCCAAGCACTATAAGATGAATTGTAACCAGTACTTCAGCATCTTCACTGGCATCCTATAGCCTTCTGAACACAATTCATAGGCCTGTGGTCCTTAATTACTTGGACCCACATACCTTAGAGCAGAGGCTCTCAAACTATGTTCTGCGAACCAGCAGTGGTCCACAAGCTCCATCCAGGTGGTCTGTGGAGCCAACCAATAACATAATGTCCCTGCTCACTCCAGCTGAGCACCCGTGTGGGCTTCCTGCATCTCCATCCCATTCTGCCATGACACAGTGGAGTTAAAGAGAATAAATAGTTGTGCTAGAATCCACACATTTACTATTTCTAGCCAATGTGGTGAGATCGGACAGGGGCGAGGGAAGTGAGATGATGATGTTCCATCTTTTCCTTCCCTGTGTAACTTTGGAGGAGAAAGTAGGAAAGGAAGAAGTGAAGTGCATCCCTTTGGTGGCTGCTCAGTCCCAGCGCCCCAGTGCACCTTGGCAGAGGGGCAGCTGAGCAGGCCTGCTCCACACTTTCCTTCACTGCTTTGGTGTAGGGAGGAGTGGTCCTCAGTTGCTGTCTGGCCAAGACTGCACACAGAGGTTCACCTAGGTAATTTTGGAGCCTGGACCTGAAGACCTTTCGAGCCCCTCCTCATCCTTGCTGAAGCCCTCTCCTGGCTGCAAGTTAAGCATCTTCCCCTGTCACCTTAAGTGGCGCAGTGGGGAAATGCTTGACTAACAAGCAGAAGGTTGCCGGTTCAAATCCCCGCTAGTATTATATTGGGCAACAGCGATATAGGAAGATGCTGGAAGGCATCATCTCATACTGTATGGGAGGAGACAATGGTAAACCCTTCCTTTATTCTACCAAACAAAACCACAGAGCTCTGTGGGTGCCAGGAGTTGAAATCGACTTAATGGCACACTTTACCTTGCCCTGTACACACACACTCTGTGCAGTATTTTTAACATATGGGTTCTTGAGGGCACAAGCAGCAACTGGACTCACAAGAATGTAAGAATTATAGAAGAGGTATATTTATGCAAATGTGTATTAGCAGAAACACTATTTTAAAAAATGAGGGTAAGGGAGCACTCTCTACCTTAACTTCATTTTAGAAGGAGGCTACTTTGGTGGGTTTGCCACTGTGTAGCCACTGGGATCGGGCGCGATCCTGGTGGTTCACACAAACGTGCAAAACCGGGCTGGGCTCCCTTAGCCCATTTTTGCACACTCGTGTGAATAGCCTCATTGTGCTCATAGCTTCAGTGTTAATTAAATCTGAGCTGAAACCATCTATTTAGTTTTGGAAGAGCTTTATTTTATTGCTGCTGTTGTTATCACTTCTCTGTGTTGGTGAGCTGCTGACTATCTCCTCAAAACTTCATCTGTTTTTCCTCCAAGTTTTGCTATGAAAAATTTAGTAGAAACCCAAGTGTTGGTAAGCACAATTTAGTAGGAATTATGCAGAATCCCCCCAAAGCTTGTTTTTAAGGCTCCAGATAACTGTGCAGTCCCCGAGTTTGTCCCAGGGCACAGCTCTGAAGCTCCCAGGCCTTGGGAGCCAAAGACTGAGCTTGTCTGCCCAGGCTCAAGAAAGCTCCTGACTGGACTGGGCTAATGTGTAGGCAGAATCTCTTTCTATACTCTCTAAGCCCCGCCCCCAAGCCCATGTGACAGTCATGCCATAGCCCCGCCCTACCCACCCCAGCCCTGCCAATAGTCACATTTACCAGCAGAGGACTGACAAAGTGTGAACGAAAAGTCTCTACTTAAGGTTAATGAGTCACTTTCCCAGACTCAGAGATTCCGTATGAGCCTTGGGGGAGTTTTGCCCAGCTCTGAGCTGTAATTACTGTCTAGGACTTGAATAAAAAGTGGAGAAACACATTCCATTTTCATGCAATTCACTCAGCTGCTTGTTTGTTTGCTTGATTTCTATACCACCCTTCCAAAAATGGCTCGGGGAGGTTTACATTAAAACAACACTAAAATCAATTAACTGTTAAAATCGAAAACTGCAAAAACAACATAAAATCATTATTAAATCAATTAAAACAGTTTTTAAAACCCTGGGAAACCAGGCCAAACCTTTAGGGTTTAAAAATAGTTTTAAAACCCTGGAAGGCCAGGACAAACAGATAGGTCTTACGGGCTCTCCGGAAGGCCAATAATGAACTCAGATTGTGGATTTCTGCCGGGAGTGCATTCCACAGCCCAGGAGCAGCCATAGAGAAGGCCCGCCTCTGAGTCGCCACCAGACATGTTGGTGGCAACTGAAGATGGACCTCCTCAGATGACCTTAATGTGCGGTGGCGATCGTACCCAAGAAGGTGCTCTCTAAGATAACTTGATGGAAGGTTCTCCTTCATCCAATAAACAAATTTTGACATCAATGCTGAAACTTTTGAAAATTCAAATGGGCTCTTCCCTTACCATAATCAAGCATTGCTAATTAGGCAGTTACAATCTAAACCTGATAAATATTGAGGTCATTCAGACAATCAAAAACTGTGTTCTACCCAGGTTTGGGAGCAAGGTGTACTCCCCATTTTTGGTTGTGTGTAAACAAGGTAGGAAGCTAACCTGGGTAGTGTTGGAAGTGAAGGACTTTGCGCTGTCTCATGTCTCAATGACAGAGGGTGGGGGGAGACAAGTGAGTCAGAGGGCTAGAGAGGTCAAGACATTGGTCTTCCCTTCTCTACTGCTCTGACACTATCCCTTTGGTATGTAGATTGCTATTCTTAGGGACTTTCTTCCTTCTTGCCACTTCTCTCTTCCTCTTTCCTTTTCTTTTCTCTTGCAACACCCACGCTCCTCTCTCCCTGCACCATGTGTGCAGAGATGCAGAATCCATCCCTCTGCATCCAGCTAGCTAGCTAGATTAGACATCTTGAGCCGGGTCTCGCAATCAGTGAGACCTGGTTTCTGCAACAGAGTGGGGATCCCCGCTCACAATCAGAGCAGGAGCCCTGAGCAGCCAGATCGGCCGCCCACACAATTGCTGGCTCTGTGATAGAGCCGGCGGGTGCTGGGGAGTATGCGCAGGGCATACTGGGGAGAGCCCCAGAGCCGGGAGGTGGCTTCTCACCTCCCCTCTAGGGGTCTACTCGTGTGTAGCCATGGCGCGGAGCCGCGCTGCAGCTACTCACGATTGGGAAACCTGGGCTTAGGGGAGGGCTACAAAAGCGGGCTAGCCGTTTGTAAACCACCGGGCTCGCCTGAGCCCAGTGGTTTACACGAGCAGCAAAAATCAGGCTAGGCAATCCTAGCCTGATTTTTTCTGCTTGTGAGAATAGCCTCCCCCTTTTCTCCACTTTACAATCTAGAATGGAGTTCACTAATAAAGACTCCTTATATTGATTTAAAACTATGAATTGGCTCCAAGTTTCTTTTACTCTCAGCATACACGCATGCCTAGGCAGATTCCGCTGTGTTGTGCCTCTGTGAACTCTGCTGCAATAGAAGGGTATCTCTTACCAGAGAGAATTCCCAACATGTAGAAGTGATTGTAAGGAAGAAGAGTAGGAGGAAAACCTGGGTAGCTTTTCCTCCTACCTTGCTTCCACACAATCACTTCTGCCCAAGTTTTCTTCTTACCTTGCTTCCACTCAACCAAAAATGAGCAGTACACCCAGCTCCCAAGCCTGGGTAGAACACAGTTTTTGATTGTGTGAATGACCTCAGTATTGACATTTGCAGGGGTGGCCCAAGATATTCTGGCGCCTGAAGTGAGGTGCCAAATGCTTCTTTGTTCCATGAACCTGGTGTGGGCCAGCTCCCTTTCAAAACCAATCCTGGCAAGTTTTGAAAGTGGTTCAGGCCAGGGGAAGGTTGCCACTGCCAGCAGCCTCTTCTTCTCACTTTGTGTTTCTTGCAAGCTTTGCAAGGAGTGTGAGGAGAAGCTCTCTTTGCAAGGGTCAGATAGGTCCCAAATTGCTGTTCCAGTGTGTGGGGGGGCACGTCTTGCTGCACTGCTGGCACTGCAGTAATCTGGTGCTTGAGGCGACTGCCTCGCCTTTCTTTCCTCGCTACATTTATTAGAAGCAGTCACTCCATTTTTAACAGCCAACCTTTGCCTCCAAAGGGTGCACTGCAAGAGCATCATTGGGTTACCAAGCGTTGTGTGCCATCTTCATTGTTCTAATCAATACTTTTGTCACCACTGAGCACATCTCTTTCCTCTTTTCAGCAGCTGGATCAGTTGTTAGCTGAACAGTCTAATCTATGCTCAGAACTTGGCATTTCTGACTGGAGGGAAGAAAGAGACAGTCAGAATGGAGCCAGGCTTCCGGATGCTTCCTTCCCCAGGGCTGGGTGTTCCAGGCGTATCCATCACAGGCTTCCAAGCAGGAGTGCGACGGCCCCATCAAGCCCCTCCGCTTCCTTACTCAGAAAATCAGAGCTGCATGCCTCAGCATTGGCAACAGGCAAGACCAGTTCTACAGCAGACCCCAAGGAAAGTCACAACAATAAAAAGGAAACAAAAGGTTCTCCTCAGCCAAAATTAGACTTCAAGGCCTTTATACAGAATGTAAGAATGAATGTAATGTAATGTAATGTTATGTTATTTACAGTCATTGACCAAACAGAGAGTAAAAACCAGTAAACATTAAAATATGTATATACATATATACAGTTTAAGATTGGGGTGATATCCCATTATACCTTTTAAAAGCAATATAACTAAATTTAGCTACAGGAATAGAAATTAAAGCATCTTTGTCTGAAAGCAGATGTTTTACAACATTGTAAGAATGAATTTTTGTCTGGTTTGCAGAGCAAGACTGGAATCTGCATTCTCAGAGGAGAATGTCGGTGCATGGGAGCTGGGCAAAGGATGTAGTCAAATCCTTAACAAAAAGAGTGTCCTTTCACTGTAAGGATTTCATGACTGGGGTTGGGGGGGCACTTGCTCAAGCACAGCACTGCATACAAATACACCCATACATATTACATACAAGATCCAAAGAAGAAATGCAACATTAAAGTATAAAATATTTCTGTCTACCAAATGTCTTATTAAAAGTTGGTAGGGATGTCAGAGGTTAGCTTAATTGACTTGGGGTCACCATCACCCCATGAGCCACCAGTTGCCTGTCAATGTCAACCTGAAAATTGCAACTGTACAGCATTTTATCCTGTGAACATACCATGATCTAGCCATGTAGTGAGGTGGGTCTCATGATCAAAGAGACCTGCCTGGGGAGGGTGAGTGGAGAGAGTGGGCTAAGTCTGCTCTCCCTGCAGACGAGCAGGGCTGCAGCCCTGGGCAGCCGGATCGGCCGCCCACACAACTGCAGGCTCCTTGAGGAGCCGGCGGGGGCTGGGAGGATCGGGGGCCGCATGGCCCTGGAAGTTCCAGTATGCCCTGCGCAAGTGCACAGGGCATGCTGGAGAGACCCTGAGCCGGAAGGCTGCTTTTAAGCCTCCCGGTTGGGGGTCTCCTCATGAGGAGCCGCAGTGTGGCTACTCACGATCCAAAAAACTGGGTTTGCAGAGCACTTGCTCTGCAAACCCGGTTTAAGGGACGGGTTACTTGAGCGGGTTACCTGCTGAGGAACCACCAGGCTCGCAGCCGAGCCTGGTGGTTCATACGATGGGACAAAATCGGGCTAGCGGAGGCTAGCTTGATTTCGTCCCACCATGTGAATAGCCTCAGTGTGTGCTAATGTTAGCACCCTGAAATGACATATACCTTATTCTCCTTGCGCTAACTGCTATTCATATACACCGAAAGAGGTCATTCTTATTCCAAAATGATTGCTTTCCAATGTGGGTCCTTCCAGAAAGCAGACTGAGGTGACAAATTAAATGTTGTGGCATTTTACATTTAAGGCTATAGGCCTTGCTTTGTGGGGAAAGGGTGTTATCTGGATTGTCTGCCGGTCAGCAAAATGTTCTAAACTTAGCCTGCTCTGCAGTGGATCACATTCAGGTGGGCTTAAAGCAGGAAGAAGACCAGAAGTCTACCTGGCAGGGAAGACACCTTGATCATGAAAGAGGTTTTCCCAGGGTAAGGCTCATCCATTGCCCTGCCTGAGTGTGCTGATCTCTGCGATTTCCCCAAGTGCGAGAAACTCGACTGCATAATTTGTAAGCAGTGGTGGCCTGTAGGGGTGGGGCTGGGGGAGGCAGAGAAACCACAGGTGTGGCTTGTTCCCACTCTTCTTGCTCCATTCCAACTGCCCCCCCCCCTCCTTGCCTTGCGCTGCTGCAGCATTAACCCCAGGCATGTGGGCTGGTCATGCAACAGTTCCCTAACCTGCACACAGCGCAGACGAGGTGAGAGAGAGAGAGAAGCAGCTGGGGTGGGGCAAGAAGAGTGGGAGCAAACCAGTTCTCTGCCCCAACCCCACTCAATGCCACTGCTTTTAAGCCTGTAGCCTTCCCTCATCCCCACTTCCTGCACTTTCAAAGCTTGCAAGGGTCATTTTTGAAACGGGGCCAATTTTGTGAGGAAAGACAACATTTGGGACATCGCCTCCAGTGCCTCAGTACCTTGAGTCACCCCTGATGACAAGTTTTACACAGAACTTTACATTTTCTGATGTGGAAGAATGTGGAGGGGAAGCTTACTCCGCAAGCTCAGAAACTGCCTGGCAGCTCTCTGTTTTCGCAGAAGAATTATGTGTTTCCTAGATATGCCCTTCCTGCACTGACCCAAACTTTCAGAAATGGCATTCGTAGCAGAGGCCACAATCTTTTTCTTGGTGAGGCCACATTTCTTTGTCCCTCCACCATTCACAGTTTTACACAGATTTCAGTTACTATGCTGTGTTTTTATGAAGGCTAATCTGTCTGCTTTTCGTTAAACTTCTTGCTCTTTTTATTTCTGTGTTTTATCAGCTGAAGAAATCTTTCCGAAATTCTTTCAATAACGATGCAGCAGAAGGAAGAGACTGATGGAAGACATGTCTTTTGTGGTGACATTATCCTGTAAGAGATCTTTTAAAGCATCTTACAGCAATCAGCTGCTCTTATGGGAATGAAAATTCCCCATAAAACATGCTTTTATGACAGAATATATGAAAAGGAAAGGGACACTGAGTATATGTGTCTGTGGAAAAAAAGCCATGAGGAAGGATTTGGATTATAAGGATATGGACAAGTTGAGCTATGTGTACTGAACAAGCCATTTTAAGAGGTGAACTCTATGGCAGGCTTTATCTAGACTGCTGTTTTGTTAGAATTAGCAGAATTTTGGTCTTCTTTACGTCCAATACTTACAAGACCGGTGCCAGGAAGAAAGCGCTTAGCCATTGTGTGGCCTCCTTCATTAAGTAGCCACTTGATTTCCTGCAGTTAGCTGCCATCTACTGGTAAGAATTAAAATAGTTGAGACAATTAATTAATCAATGTATTTTTTACATTTATATCCTACCCTTCCTCCAAAGAGCTCAGGGTGGTGCATAAGAATTCTTCTCCTCCCAGCTGTTGGAATTAGCCATTGGGTTCTACTGAGTGTTTGTGTGTCCATCCATCCATGTGTCCTGGGCTGCTGACCTTTAGTGATCTATTTCTCAAATAATACTTTACAACAGTACAATACTGTACTTCAGAGTTTTAGGCTTTCAATAATATACGTAGCTATTGTGACCATGAGGAAATTATCAGCACCAATATAATAAAACAATACAAATGTCTTGCATATACAGCCAGCCAGAGACGTACTGCCCTTCCCGCATTGTTGGTTCATAATTAGCCCTGTAATCCTTGAGAGAACTGGACATTTTCAGTACTTCTTTTTTAAAAACTGACTTGAATGCATAAGGAAAAATAATTCAGCTGGAGAGATTTATTTGGGTGGAATTAGCATGACTTGCATAGGTGTGGCTTCCCATTTGGGTGACAACAAAAGGCAGGGTTGGTGCCCAAAGTTGCCTCTGCTACACACCCACTGAGTTCCACACCTGGGCACAGTCCTTTCCCACACAGTTCTTTTCTGGTTGGTGACCCATCAAGGTGGTCTTCATCCACCCCTATTTTTTTTTCATTTTTTAAAAAGTTCATTTTTTTATTTTTGCAGGGGGCAGCTGAAGGGTTTTAAAAAGAAATTAAGGTGCTTTGGTGGCATATCACCAGCATAGCAGCTAACGCTCATTAATTACGGGGGCATGACTAGATAGCAGAACAGAAGCAACACATACCATATCTTCACACTGTGGAGTCTCTAGTGACCATGTATGGGGAGCTTTGAAGCTAAATGTTTTTTAAAAGCCACAGCAGCAGGTGGTATGGCAGCATGACCATATAAACCATTGTCTTAACATCTTTCAGTTTCCACTGTTTCCACTATTTTTGGTCTTCTTTGCAGAGCATCCATGGAGCCCGCTGCATGCAAAGCCAGCATAGACAGAGGATGGGAATTGGAAAGGAAATGGTGGGTGGCATATTGAGAGGGGAGGGAAACCTTGGAAACGATTACCACAATCATTCACAATGGATAAACAAACATGAATGGGGCAATTGTGGGCAAACTGTGGGAGGAAATGTAGTGTTTGTGTGTGGACAGTCTGCACTGAGTCCGCATAGGATTAATAATGAGAATCCACAAAACCTCCCACATTTTAGCCCTTCATCTCGAAAGGCTTCTTGGTGACAGCAGCAGTCCCCTCAGCAGATTTTGACCACTGTTCTTTCCCACCAAACTGCCCCCAACATGGTATCATTCCAGGGCATTACAGGAAAAAAGGCAGGCCTAACTAATAAGAATGGCTGACATGATGAGGAAAATTACTCAAAGTAGCCCCACTGAAATTAAAAGGACAAGTTAGGCATTGTTAGTTTCAGTGGGACTACTCTGAGTAATTTCCCTCACCATGTTAGCCACCATAGTTATGTGCTGGCTAATGCTGGCTTAACACTGACGTGCCTTGTGGTGAATTTCACTCATAACAAATAACAGCTTATCAGTGAAAGTCAAACATATAGTTTACACAATCAAGTCTGGTTGATAACAAAGTAGAGGCTTAAGCAACGTGTTTGCCTTCTTTTTCTGTCAGAGACCTAGAAGACTAATATATCCCTATTTAAAATGTGCAAAATATATCTTATTTGGAGAGGAGTGTACTGTTTGCCTGTGTAACTAGATATAACCTAACAGCAGAGTTGGATTGTTTTACCAATAAAAGCCTCTGTGCAATGGAGAGATAGACCTCCCTGACATTTATTTCAAAGGGGTTTGTTCAGTGTTTCATAGTGTGCACCTTTTGATTTCAATAGAGACCCGCCATCTCAGCCACAGACAACCAAGCTTACACTTGTCTCCTAGCTTAAAGTCAAGCTTGTCATATTTATATAGTTGAATTTGATATGGACTTCATTTCTGGCATATCACCAAACATTTTGTGTTAGTTGGGAAAGTCTGGGGAACAATGCAGCTGCCTAATCTTCTGTAGGTGGCAGAAAGAACTCTAGAGAATGACATAGCATGAACAGGACCTGACAGCATCAACACTAAGAAGTTGAACCATGGGAAAATATTTCCTGCCGTTTCCTGTATGCTGCTACGAATGCTCACTGTGGTTACCAGGGATGCAGGGAACAATGGGAATAACACTCATATGGGAAGAATGAGGATCGCGTTGCTAATAGTGCTCCCTAGAATTCTTGTATACTATAGTGTGGTGTTTTTGGTGAATCCATTCCTTGATCCAGGACAGCTTTTGAATGGGCTTTAGTTACTTGTATTCCAGTCCTGGAGTAGAGGTGGGGCTAAAAAAACAGCCAGCAGCAAGAGCATAGAAAAGCAGTCTGCACTTGCCTCTCTGTAGATAATATCTATTTCATTAAACTATTAATATTCTTGATTCCACTCCACTGCCTTGTCATTGCATCCCACAACTCTATCCCTTGTGTTGTACATATAGCAAACCTGTGCCACAGCATACAGGGCTTCTGTTCCTACTTATACAGTCCCAGGGACCACTCATGGTTCTGCCCTTTGCCCTGATAACTGCACGATGTAAAGGGACAGTGAGGGCTCTAGCTTGGAGGCAGGAACTGAAGCAATCCAAGCTCTTTGGGATCAAACCGGGCTCTGGAGGCTAAGTACCTAAAATTCAGTGCCTGTGCCTTCCGCCATTTCAAAATTTGCCCCATGACTAGCTTCCATGTCCATTCAGTGTGAAAGGTAAGAGACACCTACATTGGGCCGGCTTTCTCATAAAGTAAGTTAAGTCAGCTTCTGCTTCCTTCCCTCCTAGCCCAGAAAGGTTGATGGAGAAAAAAATGAGACTGCTGTACCACAACCATACTTTAAACACAACAGCACAGGAAGGTATGTAAACAATAGAGTTGCCAACCTTTTCCCCCTTGGTCCCTGCAGAAAGTTAACTGCATCTTCATTCTGAGTGAAACTTCACCTGCTGAATTCTTGCTTGACATGCAGCCGTTATAGGCTCAGGAGCTGGAGTGTAGTTATAATTGAATAGATGGGTTCAAAGAATACAGGCCCTTCAGCTCCTGAGCAACCCCCCCCCCCCGGCAGCTCTACCCCTCCTTATTTTCTTTATTATCTCCCTCATGCTGAGGGACCCCTGGGGAGAGGGGTGAACACAGGCCCCCTCTCCCCTTGTTATGTCCCTGCTCAGGAGTCCTGTCAAAAAAAAGTTGGCAGCCCTAAAAAATAAAGCCAGAGAAAGGGACAGAGCTGGTAAGGAGAACAGAAGAACTGCTGATGAAAAGAACTATGGTACAAGAGCACGAGATAGCCTAACGTTCACAATTACAGAAGCAGGCCAAGGATGCATATGAAAAATACTGGGGATATCTTCAGTTGCCTTAATTTCTCAACCTTCAAGGATAAACTAATAATAATAATAATAATAATAATAATAATAATAATAATAATAATAAATAATTAATAAAAAATAAATAAATAGACAACTCTATTTGTTAGCCACCCCATAAGAAATTGTTCTCTAGGTGGCTCACAACACAACATTAAAACATTGAATAAAAACACATGAAATGCATAAAATCACAACACACAAAAAACAAATAGAAAATAAAGTTAAAAAAAATTGAAAACTTGCTTTTAAAGCCAATTTTTAAAAATCAAATTTAAAAAGATCTGTTAATTTAGAAGCTCTGTCCATGCTCTTATTAAATTCATGTACCTGGTCTTTTTAAAATCCCAATAATATAACAATGGGTTTTTCTGCTCAGTGCTGTACATTCTACTTTAAGAAGGACAACATGCGCTTCTCTTAATAACTTCAAGGTGTAAGCCTAATATATTATCATTTCCACAGCTTGTGTTTTTACTAGTCTTCACTTTTTATTAGGCAGTCGTGAAAGACACACAGGAACAGCTTATATTTAATATCACTTCATATCTGCTATGTTGTAGATCATATTTTGTTAAAACAAATGGAAACAGATGTGTAACCACTGATTAAATTAAACGGCATAGGAAGTGAGCTGTGTATCAAATCTGATTCATGGCCATTGCCAAGGACAGCTATTCAGAGCTCCAAGGATGTGAAAATCAATAACCTCCTTATGTTGTCATCAAGCAAATGTCAAGAGGATGTCAAAAGTGCATTCTCACAACATGGTTATAAATGCAAAATATAAACAGTTCGTGTTGGCCAGCATTATTTGTATTTTAGAACTTCCGCTCCAATCAGATCTGACCTGATTTGATTTAGTTTCCTATTCACTTTACTTCCCAGGCTATAGACTTTTCATGACACTAGTGCACCTTCAATCTGGTTTCACTGTAATGTTACATTACAATTTAATTTCCCTGTTTACCACTGCTTATATCTATCTTCTTCCCCTTTTCCATTGTCCCTCATGTATTTAATATTATATTCTGAGTTGCTCTGGGTGAGGAATCCTCTTGTACTTTGTAAGACAGCATGAACATAAATCGCACAATTTTGATAACGAAAGCATCAGCAACAATTTAGCTTAGATGTTATGGATGTTTGAGGAGGGAGCTGGACTGTGAGTGACTTTGAAGGTACCATCTGACTCCATTATTCTAAAGCCTTAGTTGATGAATCCACTGATCAAAACTTGCAGTCTCCGTTTTTTAAAGCCTCTAAAACCAAAAGGAATTGCTAAAGCCAAAAGGATTCAGAGAGCTTTGATGGAGTGCCTGATCCAGAACCTATGAAATGAAAACCACGCCCCAAGGGCAACATTTAGGCAGACAAAATCTCTTCAGTGATTATTCTGCAGAGATTGGTGAGAATTCTATTACAGCTCAGGCTAGCAGCTGAATTTTAAAGGAATAGCATCTGGACACTCCTTACAGAAAACGGTAATATGGAAGTTATTGATTGATTGATTGATTTGTTTGTTTGTTTGTTTGCTTGCTTTTTAAATTTGTAGACTGCCCCAAACTTCCATCTCTGAGCAGTTTACAACAACATCAAATAGATTAAAAATGGAAGCCTTAAAACAACATAAAGCCACAATTCACTTAAAAAGCTTGGGTGAAAAAATAAGTCTTTAAAGGCGTTTTAAAAGTGGTCAGAGATGGGGAGGCTCTTTTTTCAGCAGGGAGTGCATTCCAAAGTCTCAAGTCAGCAAAAAAGAGGCCTGTCCCTGCATGGCAACTGCAGGCAAACCTCCAGATGATCTCAATGGGTGGTGGGGCTCATGGTGAAGATGTTCTCTTAAATAGAAGTTCTCTAAAATTTAATTTATTTATTTATTTAATAAATTTGTAGACTTCCCACTACTGAAGTCTCTAGGCAGTTTACAGCATAAAACAAACCAAGAATAAAACAAACCAAGAATTGAACAGTTAAAGCATATACAAGCCAGTTTAAGATATCCATAAAAACACCAACTAATTAAAAAGCTTGGCTGAAGAGATGTGTCTTCAGTTGTTTCTTAAAAGCCAACAGGGATGGAGCAGCTCTAATCTCAGCAGGAAGTGCATTCCACAGTCCTGGGACAACTACAGAGAAGGCACGCTTTTAAGTCGCCACCAGACAAGCTGGTGGCACCCTCAGACAAACTTCCCCTGAAGCTCTTAATAGGTGGTGAGGTTCATAACGAAGAAGGCATTCTCTTCAATACCATGGGCCCAAGGGCTTCATAGGTAATAACCAGCACTTTATATTTTACCTGGGAACCTATTGGTAGCCAGTGTAGGTCTTTTAGAATTGGAATAATAAGGTCTCTACAGGACATCCCACAGACCAATCTGGCAGCAGCATTCTGTACCAATTGCAGCTTCTGGACTACAAAGGCAGCCCCACATAAGTGCATTGCAGTAGTCAAGCCTGGAGGTTACCAGCATGTGCACCACTTTCTTAAGGTCACTCCAGGAAAGTGTGCAGTTGGTGAACCAATCGAAGCTGATAAAAAGCACTCCTGACCACCGCCTCCATGTGAAGTATCAGGGAGAGGGTTGGTTCCAGAAGTACTCCCAAACTCTGGACCTGTTCCTTCTGGGGGAGTGTAACCCCATCCAGAACAGACAGATCTATCCTATTTCCCCAACTGTGGCCTCCTACAGGGAGCACTTCCATCTTGTTTGGATTCAGTCTCAGTTTGTTATTCCTCATCCAGCTCATTATTGCCTCGAGACAGGTATTTAGGGGAGTTGCCAGATGAAGCTGACATGGAGAAGTAGATTTGGGTGTCATCAGCATACTGATAACACCCTACACCAAATCCCCTGATTATCTGTCCCAGCGGTTTCATGTAGATGTTAAAAAAGCATTCTAGACAAAATGGAATCAGGATCTAAGCTGTTTAGGGCTTTATAGGTTATAACCTATATGGGACGAGAGCTGGTCTTGCGGTAAAGGTAAAGTGTGTCAAGTCAATTTTGACTCCTGGCGCTCACAGAGCCCTGTGATTTTCTTTTGGTAGAATACAGGAGGGGTTTACCATTGTCTCCTCCCGCGCAGTATGAGATGATGCCTTTCAGCATCTTCCTATATCACTGCTGCCAGATATAGGTGTAGCAAGCATTAATTATCCCTGTTGCTAAGCAGGGTCCACCCTTGTTTGCATTTGAATGAGATACTACATTGATTGATTGATTGATTGTTGAATTTATATACCACCTTTCATTAAAAACAATCTCAAGGCAGTTTACAAAAGTTTTAAAAAACATACAATAAAATGACAATAAAAATATTAAGCTAAAAATATAAAAACAAACCAAATTTAAAATCTATAAAATACAAGCCTAAAAACTATACATGGATAAAAACACATAGAAGCAGCAATAAAAACAATCATGTAAAAGCCTGGATCAAAAGCCAAGATTTAAAAAGCTTTCTACATATGAGTACTTGAAGATATTCCCCTTAGGGGACAGAGCTGCTCTGGGAAGAGCATCTGTACAATTGCATGCAAAAGGTCCCATGTTCTTTCCTGGCATCTCCAGATAGGACTAAGTGATTCCTGCCTGCAACCTTGGAGAAACCACAGTCAATCTGTGTAGACAATGCTGAGCTAGATGGACCAATGGTCTGACTCAGTATACTACTATGTAACCAGCACCTTGTATTTTGCCCAGAAACATCTTAGTAACCTGTATATTCTTTTAGTATAAGAATAATATGGTCTCTCTGAGATGACCCAGAGACCAACCTGGCTGCCGCATTCTGTACCAATAGTAGTTTCCAGACTTAAGTACAAAGGCATAGATCAATGCAGATAGAGTACATTGCAGTAGTCAAGTCTGGAGGTTACTAGCATGTGTACCACTGTTTTGATACCATTTATCTCAAGAAATTGACACAGCTGATATATCAGCCAAAGCTGATAGAAAGCACCTCTGTCCACCACCTCAGCCTGGGACACCAGGGAGAGGTTTGGATCCAAAAGCACCTTCAGACTGCATACCTGTTCCTTCTGAGGAATGATGGTGACCCCATCCAGAACTGGCAGATCAAAGTAGTCTCCCTAGTTCTGACCCCACACAATAAATACCTATGTATAATCTGGATTCAGTCAGAAGGATACTATGGTTGATAGTATCAAAAAGCTGTTGAGAAATCCAAAAGGACCAACAGAGTCACACTCTCTCTGTCAGTTCCTAGTTGTAAATAATCCAACAGGCTGACCAAGGCAATCTCCACTCCATAGCCTGCCCAAAAGCCAGTTTGAAATGAGTCTAGATAATCTGTTTTCTCCCAGACTGCCTGGAGCTGGGAGGCCACCCTCTCAATTACCTTTCCCAGCCACGGAAGGTTGGTGGCAGGCCTATAGTTGCTTAACTTTGAGCGATCCAATGCAGGCTTCTTCAGAAGAGGTCTAATGATTGCCTTCTCAGGGCAAGGAAACACCCTTTCCTCCCTTAGAGAAGCATTTATAATCTCTACCAGGCCTTCTACAACAACCCCCCTGCCAGATAGTATAAGTCATATCAGACAAGGATCAAGAGAACAGGTAGTAGGCTGCACCATTCGAAGAAGATTGTCCACATCCTCAGGAGTCACAAACTGAAAGTGATCCAGCCTAACCATATAAGAGGAGTTGCTGGACACTCACACATCAGACACAGCAGTAACTGAGGGGTCTGAATCTAAGTCAGCCCATATATGAGAGATTTTATTCACAAATAATTCATTTAAAATGTCACAGTGGTAATTGATGGTTCCAAATTCCGATTTCAGGATGGAGAGGCACCAACTACACTCTCACAACCTTGAACAACTCTGCTGGACATGAGCTTGCAGATGCAATATGGGCAGAAAAGAATTGCTTCTTTGTTGCACATATTGCCTGAGCATAGAGATAGGCCCATAGTTGTCATGGCTGCTATGGACCCCCAAAACATCCTGGACAAATTGGTCCTGAAGTGAACATTGAAGTACCCCACCACCACAAGCTTGGGGGACTCCAACAACAAGCCGGGGATCAAATCTGTCAGCACAGTTAGGGACTCTGTTGGGCAGCAGGGTGATTGGTACACCAAGAGAAGTCCCAGTCTTTCCTTGGTCTCCAAACTGTAAGAACATAAGAACAGCCCTGCTGGATCAGGCACAAAGTCCATCTAGTCCTCCAGCATCTGTTTCACACAATGGCCCACCAGATGTCTCTGGAAGCCCACAGGCAAGAGATATGTGCATGCCCTCTCTCCTGCTGTTGCTCCCCTGCAACTGGTATTGAGAGGCATCGTGCCTCTGAGGCTGGAGTTGACAGGCAGCCACCAGACTAGTAGCCATTGATAGACCTGTCCTTCATGAATTTGTCTAAGCCCCTTTTAAAGTCATCCAAGCTGGTGGCCATCACCACATTGCATGGCAAGGAATTCCATAGATTAATTATGCACTGTATGAAAACGTACTTCCTCTTGTTGGTCCTAAATTTCCCAGCCTTCAGTTTCATGGGGTGACCCCTGGTTCTAGTGTTGTGAGAGAGGGAGAAACATTTCTCTCTGTCCACCCTCTCCACTCCATGCATAATTTTATACACTTCAATCATGTCTCCCCTTAGTTGCCTCTTTTCCAGGGTAAAGAGCCCCAGATGCTGTAGTCTAGCCTCATAAGGAAGGTGGCACTAGCATGAAGCAGAAGGGGATTGGGGGGAAATGGTAGCTGACAGTGAAGCTGCCATTTTCCTCCAAAATGTCCTTTGGAGCCACACTGCATGATAATGTTAAGATAATTGGAGGGGCATTTTGGGGGAAATGCCTGCTACTAGCTACCTGGAAGAGCACGGGACTACCAGGGGTAAGTTTATCCCCAAACCCCTGTAATTCTCCTCTACTCCTAATCAAATTGCCAAAATGGAACCCCACTGCCTGTGAATCAAGAGGCAATAAAGTAAGTGGCCTTTGGAGCTTGGACTTCAGAATAACATAGAGGCTTTCCCCCCATAAGCAGACCTCACAGCAGCTCCTGGGGGTAATTTTGACTGGGGGAATAGCATAGGAAGAAGGGTGAAATTCCTCTCCCCCTTGTTCCAATCATAATAAAAGCCCTGATGGCTCCTAATTGTTGGGATTTTGACATGGACATAGTCTCAGTTCTGTACACTCTGTACACTCAAACTGTACACTCATTCGATATGGTCACACTTCAACAGGGATCCTGGTATAGAAGCTATTGTTCCTATAGACCACAGCCACTCTGCCTCTCCTCCCATGTTCCCTCAACTGCTCCTCAATAGAGTAACCTCCTTCATCTCCAGGTTTCTCCGAATTATCTTTATTGTACATATATGCAGCTAATATATGACCTCATAACTCATTCCACTTTACCCCACTTAATCCCGTGTTTAATCCCACCATCTGGGAAAGGCCCATATCAATTTAGATGATGCAGTTGTTTAGCAATAGCAAGGGCCATAGTCTGGATGATCTATCACCTGCCACTAGGACCATTGTGACCTGATATAAACTGCCTGAAATCATTATGGAGAGGAGGCATGAACCATTTGCCAAAGCTCCACTGGTTGAATGTTCATGTGACATCCCACTGATGGTGCATTGTGACCTTGGATTAGCACCCAGTGATTCTATGCAGCAAGCTGACAGTCCCAGGAAGTGGTGCACGTGCTCCTTCCACAGCACTTTGAACTCCACCCACTCTGCTACTGAAGGTGGGGAGGCCTACTAAGGAGTGCGTCATCACACTTTGACGGGATTCCCTTTCGGAGTGATGGGAGGTAGCAGCTCCAGCAGAGTTTAAAGTGCCATGGAAGCAGAGTGTGCACTTCTACCTTGGATTGGTAGCTCACTGCATAGAATGTAAGCCCCTATTTGTGAAGATGCTTAGATCTAATTTGGAGCAATCTTATGCTTTGTCACTGTAAATTCTATCATCCGGGCTCAGGCTTTTTAAGAGCATAAGAAGTGTCTGTGCTGGTCAATGGTCTATCTAGGCCAGCCATCTGTTTATTTCAGCACTCTAGATGCTCCCCAGAAGCTAACAAACACAGTCAGATGGAAAAAGACATCTCTTGTTGCTTTCCCCAACAGCAGGTAATCAGAGGCAGACTGCCTCTAAACATGGAGGCTTAATTTAGCTCATGGGGCATTGTTAGATTATTATGTAATGAAATACACAACACATACATAATACATTTCTCACCTTTCTATAAACACTTTCCAAATTGGCTGTGTTTCCAAATCTTTTCTGTTTGTCTCTTCATGGTACTGCAGAACAATAGAAAAAAATACAAACACTTGATAGTCAGTTATGAGGGCTTTTTAAAAAATAAAAAACCCAACTATTACAATGCAAAAATATAAATTCAAAGGCCTTTATGAAACCTTTCACTATGAAATCACAATGATTGTCCTCTGCTCATCTTCTCAATTAGTCAACAAATATGCATTTCATTAAAACCACAGGCAAAAGAGGCTCTCTAGGCAGCAATACAATTTAGGAGACTTAGTGAACTATTGTCATGGCAATATAACCTGGAACTTTCATTAAGTTCGACTGCGTATCTCTCCATAGAATTAGCTTAGCATTGGCTGGAACACAATGCCCATAACACATATCTATTTCCTATTATATTAACCAGTAGCTGTTTCATCCCACAAAGTACCACTTTAAGCCAGTGTTATGCATGCATAGGAAGACGAAAGTACCATGGACTTTTTCTTGCTGATAAGGTACTTGAACAGCTTATTCATATTTGAGAAATGAAGAGATTGCCATGCAATATATCTCTCTGGTCTGAACAGATTGTATGCACTTCATTCATTCATTCATATTCATCCATCCCCAAAAGACTTAGGCCAAATTTGGATGTCATGTGAAACTGAAGTTAAACAGAGCAGAGGTTGGAACTCCATTATGCCTGCATTTGTGCAACTGTGGTTTTGAGCCAAACTCTTTTACATGATCCCCACCACACGTTAAGGTCATCTGAGGAGGTCCGTCTCCAGTTACCACTGGTTCGTTTGGTGGCGACTCAGAGGTGGGCCTTCTCTGTGGCTGCTCCCGGGCTGTGGAATACACTCCCAGCAGATATTCATAATCTTAATCCCTTACTGACCTTCAAGAGAGCCCTAAAAACCCATCTGTTTGGCCTGGCCTTTCAGGGTTTTTTATTAGTTTTTATTGTTTTAATGCTAACCTGGCTTTCAGGGTTTTAATTATTATGATAGTTTAATTGTTTTTTAAGATGTTTTGTAATTGGTGTTAATATTTATATCTCTGTTTTAATTTTTATTGGTTTTAATGGTTTCTGTTTTTAATTGTAAACTGCCCTGAGCCATTTCAGAAGGGTGGTATAAAAATCTAATAAATTAAACAAACAAACAAACACAACCTGCAGTTTGCCTCTCCAAACTCCAATCTGAAGTTTGCACTAAAGCCTGCTGTCGAAACCAGAAGTTTGGTCACCGAAGCACCGCTCCTAATGTGAACAGTGCCATAACCCCAGTTCCATGCAGTTCTTGGAACTGTAGTCATAGAGACGGCAGCACAGAGCTGCCCAGGAGCATGCCTGCAGCGCTTCTCACTGGCCGCTTCTCCAAGCACTTGCCCAGCCCCTCCTTTTCCCGATCCGACAAAGCAGTTGCCTGATAACAGGGACACCACCATGTCCCATCCCAAGCTTGTCAGCCGGTCAAGCAGCAAATTCACAAGGAGAATGCCGTCTTCCCACTCTGTCCTTTGCTTCCCCTTCCTGGCAAGCAGGAGGGAAAGGGGATGGAGTGACAGGATGGGCATTAAGTGCTTTGCTCCCCGAGAAGGAAGCGACAATAATGTATGTTCACAAGCACAAACACTCCAGGTGGCAACATAACCAGAGCACCCAATTACAGCATCCTGACAGGAACATATGTTAGGGAGGGAATACCAGGGGTTGGGGTTGAAAAGCAGCCCCAACCAGGGATTCTTGAAAAGCCGATTTCTATTTCCCCCCCACAAATGAGTTGGGGAAGGGGGAACTAGCCCCTTCCCCTTGGAGGAATATGGGCAGTCTCTAGGCTAACTCATGAGAAGGGCTGGGCAGCAGGACAGGTCTTCAGGAGCTTCTTAAAGGACAGAAGAGAGAGGGCATTATGAATCTCAGGAGGCAGAATGTTCCATAAGGAGGGGGCTGCAACAGAGAAAGCCCTCCCACGAGCCCGGGCCCCATGTACCTCCCCTGAGGCTGGAACTCTGAGAAGTTCCATTGAGACAACCTCATTCTATCATTAACCAGAGAGACTGGAGGCCCCACTGTCAGCTCAGCTCATGAGTGTGCAGTCTGACAGACGACTAAAGGTCTTCTACTCTATGGTCCTCACCAGTAGACTGGCCCTCTCATGTGAGTACAAGTCCACTGGCAGCAAGCTGCCAGGGGAGCAGGAGCGTGGTTTGGTCTGCATGGACTGCTTTGCCGGGGTGAGCCCTTGTAAGAGCATCCTAGTTTACAGGATCCTTTGCCCTCCCCCATATACATATCCCTTCCTAGGAAGTAATCATGTTCCCTTCCCTTTTCTGAGTAACAGGGAAATGGTCTCCCCCCCGCCCAAGATCCTCCCCTGAAATCATGCTTGTGCAGGACAATTTTGTTGTGGGACTGACAGCAATTGTTGTCAGAAAAAAGCGCTGGCATGTCATGTCATGGCATGGCATTTAAAGGGATTTAAAGGCCCTTACCATGCCAAGGGTGGGCAAGACAGTTCCAAAAAGAAACGATCGCGCTTGGAACACCCCCTTTAAGATCATGGCCAATGGCAGCTGATCTGGTGACATGCTGATGCCTTGCCCACAGTCTGGTGATGCAAGCACTACAGAGCTTGCTGGGATCGACCTCGGCAGACCAGGAAGAGGGAGGGGCTCCCCTCTCCTGAAACTGGAGGTTGCCTGAGCATGGCTGGATGAATGCCTATGATGCAATTTACGGTTTCAAAATGAAACTGTGGGTTCATCAACCTCTGGCTTTATGTTATGTGTGAATGCAGCCTTAAAGTTTACAAATATAAAATAACTGCCTAAAAGTTAATCAGAGCAAACAGTACCAACTTCCTCTACCAATCTAGTCCCAATGAGTGGCAGTCATCTAAAAAAAAACCCAACTTTTCTGAAAGACTCTGTGTATGACTCTAGAGAAGAGCTGAGAACAGTGCTGCCATATATCGAGTCAGACCATTGATCCATCTAGCTCAGGATTTTCCACACAGACTGGCAGCAGCTTCTCCAAGGTTGATTGAGTGAGAGAGTGAGTGAGTGAGTGCTGTCAAGTTGGTGTCGACTCTTAGTGACTGCATAGATAGATTCTCTCTAGAATGAGCTGTACAATTTGGCCTTTAAGGTCTCTCAGTGGTGCATTCATTGCTGTTGTAATCGAGTCCATCCACCTTGCTGCTGGTCGTCCTCTTCTTCTCTTTCCTTCAACTTTCCCCAGCATTATAGTCTTCTCAAGGGAGCTGGATTTTCACATTATGTGTCCCAAGTATGAGCCTGGTCTTTTGTGCCTCGAGTGAAAATTCCGGATTGATTAGTTCTATGATCCATTTGTTTGTTTTCTGGCTGTTCAGGCTATCCTCAAAAGTCTTCTCCATCACCAAAGTTCAAAAGCGTCAATACTTTTTCTATCTTGCTTCTTCAAAATCCAGCTTTTGCATCTATAGAGTGTCACGGGAAAAACCATTGTCCAAACAATTCTAATCTTTATAGGTGTTCTCCAAGGTTACAGACAGAAATTTCTCTCAGCCCTATCTGGAGATGCCAGGGAAGGAACTTGGAACCTTCTGCATGCAAGCAAGCAAGCAAGGACCCTGCTTACTACCAGAAGACCAACTCTCTTCAGACAGATTAATTAGTGTCCACAAATCCTCCCAGCATTTCTAGTTTTGGGAGTTACAAAAGAAATCTGTTTGACATGTACACACATAGCCAAATAACATTTCAAGCTGTATGGTTAACAGGAAAAAGTTAGTTGTCCTTGGTTTCACTTATCAGTGACACTGAGTCAAGCTTGGGAGATGCAGTCACAGTAACTCTTATTTAATAGAAAAATATAAATCTGTGATGCATCTCAAGAAAGAGACATCCTACTAGAACAGCTTAAGCCTGTGTGGTCACCTGACAAAATGTCTGTTGGCCAGAGGTCTATATAATGCCATCCACCATTAAGCAGCTTGTCCAGGAAGAGTCTGCTCTCCTACAAGAAGAATCTGACAGACACCTACCCATCTAGAATAAAAGGTTGGTCTCAAGACCTCTACATAATCTCAGAAGCTCTTGTAGCAACCATAGCACAGAGTTATAAACACAAAAGGAAGAGCCTTGCTTGTCTTTTACCCTGCTAACTGGGCAAAGAGGCACCTTTTTAACATGGTGATTCTCTTTATTTAGCAGAGGGAGAGTAACTGGCCCTATCTACCCCCAGAACAGTATCTCCATTCTCCAGTGACTGTTGCTGGTGTCTATCTTATGTTTCTTTTTAGCTTGTGAGCCTTTGGGGGATAGGGATCCATCTTGTTTATTTATTTATTATTTCTCTATGTAAACTGCTTTGGAAACGTTTGTTGAAAAGCGGTATATAAATACTTGTTGTTGTTTTATTGCTGCAGCAGTTCCCACTGCCAAAAAGACCAGTTGCTAAAATGGCTTGTGTCTTCATCCATGAGAACTGCTGTGGCAAAATGAGAAAACAAAGTTTGGCCTTCATGCACTGCTCTCCCCAGTGTTCACATGACCCCACTTTGGATCCAGGCTTGCTTCTTAAATATCTGTAGTGTGATGCCTGATGGAGATGAATTCACCATGATAATGATACAGTTACTTATACCATGTTTACCCGAATCTAGATTTCCCCTCCAAGATCTTTGTCTTAAATCCAGAGTTGTGCTCCTTTCGGGTAAATACAGGTATAATCTGTGTTTAGCCTCTATTTTTAAAGAGGGTCTTCTTAAATTCAGTGTCATCTTCTATTTGGGGTAAATTTGGTATCATGCCTCACCACAGGGATCCAATAATATGCTCCAAGATACTGTAAGTCCCCTCCCAATAATTGCAGTGGCATGGAAAAAGCCACTGCATCCATGTTGTGTTACAAACTGTTTGCTGCATGAAGTGGGCTTAAAATATATAGATTTTAAGTAGCCATCACATTGTGGCTTGTTCAGGATCATTGGAACCCAAAAGACAGCCTCCATAGGCACATAGGAAACTGCCTTCTACCGAGCCAGACCATTGGTCCATCTAGCTCAGTATTGTCTACACAGACTGGCAGTGGCTTCTCCAAGATTACAGGCAGGAGTCTCCTTCATCCCCATTTGGGGATGCCAAGGAGGGAACTTAGAACTTTCTGCATGCAAGTGCTCTTCCCAGAGAGCCCCATCCCCCAAGGGGACTATCTTACAGTGCTCACACATGCAGTCTCCCATTCAAATGCAAACCAGGGTGGATCCTGCTTACCAAAAGAGACAATGCACACTTGCTACCACAAGACTAGTTCTCCCTTCCAGACCAACTCTCCCTCCTCATGCACAGTAGCTACTGATTGATTGAATCACAGTAAGTTTCTTGTTCTTTGACCCGGTGCTGCCAGAAAGTGAGTAGTGTTGGGATTTACTGCATATTGTCTCTACTTCTGTCTAGGGGCATGCTTGTCTGTATATATTTGTGTCTATGTTTGGGTTTGGGGGTGGAGACTAAGCTCCTCCCTCCTTCTAGCTTCTTACTTGCTGTCCTGAATTCTGTTGGAGAGGTTCTCCCTCTCACTGCATAAGAGACAGTTAGTCTGTTTCTTGTTTTCTTAGCCTATGTTTCAGTTAGTAATAAATATCAAACTCTTGTTTCTCAGTTAAAGTTGCTTCTTGTAGAGGAAAAGTCATTTCTATGCAACAAGTAGCTGGGTTGTGGTGGTGATTATGGTGGTGGTGGTGCTGAGAAAGCTAAAAGTGGGAGCTCTATTGGTGGCTGTAACAGCTTTCTAAACCAACAGCTGTTATAGGCAAACTTCAGACTTCTGAGCACCTGGAGGTTCTGTTTGGGGATCTGTGTGTTGGGTTCATTATGAATGGAAGGGCCCAAAGACCTTCTGTTTCTGTTTTCCACCATCATTATCCCCACACCTTCAAAAGTATAGATTTTCATCACCAGCTGCCCGTCTGTGGTTTTCTTTTTTTTACCCTGCTGTTTCTTTAAGTGTGAAGATCCTTTTTTTAAAAAAAAATAATTAATGAGTTCTGAATAATATTAAACCGGGGATGTATAATAAACAAATGTATTACTTTCAAAATTAGTGTGTAGAGTTCCCCCCCATCTTTATCCAAATTAAGGTTGTGCTGTTTTCAAAGTTTTTTTTTTCTGTCACAATGATTGGATTGACAGATGGTCAGTCTTTATTAGTTATTCCTCCTTCTCCCCCTTTCTCTCTACCGCACGTCACTGCCTCTGCTTAAAAAAAAAAATATCAAAGAATTGAGAAGTTCGTCTATATATTTTAAAATATATCACATGCAAATTAAGAGCAAATGTACCCCCTCTGTTTGGGAGAGGGAACCCTCTATCATGAATCATCCAACTCCACAAAAAGCATAATGCCCCACATTTACCCACCATACCGTACAACAGCTTTTTACAATCAATAAAATTTTTGCTAAACTCGGGGGCATAGCTATAATTGAATAATTGTCCCTGGGCACCTGAAAGAATGGAGCCTGTTGAGCCGCAGAGCCAGCCCAATGGCGGCCTGGGTACGGCCCCTCTCGGCAGCCCCCTCCAGTTATGCCCGTGCATGTGATGTCACATGCACAGGTGTATGGCACAGTCTCCAGAGGAGCCCAGAGCAAACTCCCCCCTCCCACCCGGGCTGCCGAGAGCTGCCTCTCTCTCTACTCCATACATAATTTTATATATCTTTATCCTGTCTCTGCAAAGTCACCTCTTTTCCAAACTAAAAAACCCCAAATACTGTAACCTTGCCTCATACAGAAGGTGCTCCAGGCCTCAAATCATATTGGTTGCTCTCTTCTGCACCTTTTCCAGTTCTACAATGTCCTCCTTAAGATATAGTCCTCCTTAAGACCAAATGTGGGCACACCAGAGAGTTGTATAAGGACATTATTATATTAGATAATACCACAGAGTCAAACACTTTCACATACACATGCATATGTGCATTCCTCTGACTCATACACACACACACACCCTACTACCTACTATGATGAGTTCTCTGATCAGGAGCCTGGGCAAACTCTCTGTTTGTCATTTCAGGCAGCGCTGGCTGCCCAATAGGATGTTTTTCCCTTTCTCTCCCTCCAGAGATGGAGTGAGAGGGGGAAACGTCCTATCACACAGCCGGCGCTGCCTGAAATGACAAGCTGAATGCTCGCTCAACTCTTGGCAGCCCAGGCCATGCCCCCTTTGTGTGTGACATCACACATTTTTAATTTGGAAAAGGGGTAACTATGGGGAGACAGGATAGAAATGTATAAAATTATGCATGGAGTAGAGAGAGCAAACAGAGAGAAAATTTTCTTCCTCTCTTACAACACTAGAACTGGGGGTCATCCCATGAAAATGTAGGCCAAGAAATTTAGGACCAACAAAAGGAAGTACTTTCCCACATAGCACATAATTAATACATTGGATTCTCTGCCACAGGATGTGGTGATGTCAACTATCTTGGATGGCTTTAAAAGGGGCTTAAGACAAATTCATGGAGGACTGGTCCATCAATGTCTATCAGGTCTATGAATGGTTAATAGTCTGGTGGCTATAGCTTACCTCCAGCTTCAGAGGCAAGATGCCTCTAAATACCATTTGCAGGGGAACAACAGCAATAGCGAGAGCATGCCCTTACCTCTTTCCTGTGGGCTCCACAAAGGGATTTGAAGGACAACTGTGTGAAACAGGATTCCGGACTAGATGATACAACATTACAGAAAAATGGGTAATGGGAATAAAGAGTTGTCAGCTATTCTGGTGCTATTGAACATTTGAAAGGAAATGCCAGTCCCCGCTGCCATGCCAGCGTGATGAAGCGGGTGCGGGGTTATGTCCCCATCACATGAGGCAGGCACACGTGCCATGTTGCTTCCCCCTCCACATGACTGGGGCCAGCCAATGAGGGAAGGAGGCGGGCCAATGGGTCCCAGCTGCCTCCATTCAGAGCAGTCGCTCCGCAGCTTGGCACCCTCCCACCCGTCCTGTACTCAGTGAGAGATAGCCAGTTGCCTGTGGGGGCCAAGTAGGAATTCTTGGATCACATTGGATTGGCACAAGGTGTGGCTCCCCCCCTTTCTTTCTTTCTTTCTTTCTTTCTTTCTTTCTTTCTTTCTTTCTTTCTTTTTTGCCTACTTCTCACTGAGTCCTTTGGGTTTGGGTCATAGGGAGGCACTGAAGGAACTGGTCACTTGGCAGGAGAGTGTGGCTGCTTGGTAGGTAGTTTGATTAACAGTGTTCAGCTGGAGGGCCATTTGGGGTGAGGGGGGGCAAGGAACAGTCCTTCAGGGTTTTCGTGGTTTGAAGGGTTGGGAATGGCCTCTGCTCTGACTCACCAGCTCAGAGTTTGGCGGCTTGAGTTGAGGGTGGGTCGGGTTGTCCCCCCCTCAGTGGGGGAAAGCCTCATGGTGAGAGTAAGTCAGGAGCTAGCACCTGACCGAATCAGTACCCGGCCCTTCACCCTGGTGTGGGACAGCCCTCCCTAGGAGGTGGTCCCACATGGGAGGAATATCCACACTCTGGTTAGTTATGTACCTCGTTGCAGGTCTTATTCTGTTCTGCATTAATAAAGTGGCCCTATTTTGCTTCAACTAAGTGTGCCCTCTCTTCATTGGGGCTGGGAGTGCAATGGCCCAGGTAAGCCTTTTTCATATGACTGGTTAAAGGAGTCAAATGTGTAACAATGTGGCTATGTGCTACCTGCCCTAGGTGTTTATGTCTTTTGGAGGGGATTTGCTTAAGAGACATCATGACTGCCCTTCTGGGTCATAGCTCATACAAGATCATACCTCTACTAATTTCAATGGGATCAAGAAGAAGACATACAACGATTTGCATGTAAATTGATATTCCAGAGCGTAACATGTCCCTGTAAGAGCCCCCTACAACTCCACAAGTGTTGCAACTTTTTAATGTTTGGACAAACACATTCACGATTATATACATATTTAATATTAGAAGGTGGCAACCAAGAGGTAATGGTTTCCACTGGATTGTTGGAACGATGCAGTGAATGCTAGATAATTAGAGTCTCCAGTGTTTGTATGATGTGAGCCCTTTGTATTTCGAGATGGGAGAAGCTATGGCCATATGTGGCCATCAAACAGAAAGAGTACTGAAATGGGAACAATGAGTTGTCAGCAGTTCTGATGCTGCTGTATTTTTGAAAGGAAATGGCTCAGGTTAAACCTTTTTCATGTGAATGGTTAAAGGACTCCAATTCATAACACTGCCAGCTGGGCAGAAAGTTTCCTCCTGCTTTCCAGAGACTCGGCATGTTTGTATGTCTTTCCCATTCCAAATAAAATCTCTGTCTAAATCCATGGGCTAAAATAGCCAATCATGGTCATGACTGGCAAGTACACAGTAGCCACAGAAGACTCCCCACCTGGTTCCCTAAATGGCACCAGTGTGCCAAGTTTGTGTAACAAGCCAATCCATAAACATACATAACCACCACAGTCGTCAGCGAAACCTCATTCCTAGACACGACGTACCTTGCTCTGAATGTTTAAGTGTCACTTCCAGACCAGTTCCCTGCCTCCTCTCATCACGACACAGCTCTGTATCTCACCCAGTAGCTTGTTAGCTTCTGGAAAAGGCATGGTTTGGATCTGTTGGGCATTTGGGTTTTATACTTTCATTAAAAGTGTAGAATTCTGTTAACTCTGCCCATATATAACTTACTTTATTCACACATCAACACAGTTGGGCAGTTTCTGCCACCATCTGTTACAAAAGGTCTTTTAGCTAATTGTTTTTGTGAGATATATTTTCCTTTGGAATTGATATTTGTGTGCTTTCCTGCCTCCTTATGACACTAATTTGAAAATCAACAAGCATCACATCATTAAATCTGCTAGTGCACAGACTAAAGGTTACTCTTTTCTCCCTTCCTGGGGTACTTTGGAAACAAAGCATTGTCATAGCAACTGCTACTGGTGCTCCCTAGATAAGGCGTGCAGAAGCACTCGGTGCCAGCAGAGGAGAAAGTTCTTGCTCCAGTGAACACTGACTCCGTATCGCACCTATCCCAGCTCCACTGGTTGGTAAGTTCTTCAGCACTTTTACTGGGGGGAGATTCTTTCCCCCCCAAAAAGAAACAAAAAAAAAAGTCACAGATCAGCTGTTCTGGCGGGTAGATTCAAAGTGTGCAAACAGATTATTCTATCTGAAAAGAACTGAAAACTGATCGAGCTGTGAACTGGGAGAGAAGTTCATGCCAGTTATTTTAGAGAGAGAGAAAATATGATCATTTATATGAATGATATCTTCAGCTAGATTTTCACCCTTCTTGTCTGAGTTGTTTGGATGTTGGGCAGTTCAGTTCAGTCATAAACACACTGATGTGCAAGTCAGTATCAATAATAAATGGAAGTATTTCCAAATGTATTTGGACTGAGGTCAAGTCATACTTAACAGTAAGTTGCAGTCTGATTGCACTTTTACTTGGAAGTAAGTTCCACTCAGTTCAATGAGACTTAGCCTTATGTAAGTGAATATCATTAGAGCCTGCAATTCTCTATATACTTACCTGGAGTAAATTCCAATGAGCTCAGTGGGGCTTATTTCAGAGTAAACATGTTTGCAATTCAACTGTTGGTATTGCAGTGTAAAAATTAGCTCAAATTGGAATATTTTAGCTTAACTCACTTGCAACTATAACTAAACTCCTTTTAGAATAATGTGCTCCACAAACTAATTAAGCTTCAAGTATTCAGATGGATGTTGATTTACACCATGTTTATAGTTCCAAAGTTATCATTAAGATAACATCCAAAAAATATGTTTAGGCTCAGGGTGCTATCATGAATTTTATATCCTTGGGGTGAAATTGGTTTAATTCTAAGAAGAATCAAGGATCCAAAAGTATTCTGAGCAATAGCTTCCAGGTGTAGAAACTTTATTTGGAATTAAGTGAAAACATTGCATTTGCTCCTTATTTATGGTGCCTTTCTTACACAAACTAAGCCAAAGTTTGTTTATTGTGGTTATTGCACTTCTTCTAGCTGGATATTTCAAGTTAGCTTTCTTTGAAATACATTAAAATGTTTTCTGTAGAAGGGGCTAATTTAAATCACTTTTATCCTCTATATGGAGTGTGTGTGCATGTGTATTCCATGCCTTGCAAAATTGCCAACTAGACAAAGAAAGAAAAAACATCATGCTTTTAAGTACGTATTCTCTAGTTTTCTGAAGTCTTATAGAAGTTAGTTTTTTTTTTAAAATGAACAAATAATTCCTATTGCTTTTAGGGGTTTTGGGGGGGGCTATATAGTTCACAAGTTTCTAATCCTGTTCTTGAAGCTTTGCTACAATGCTAGTGGATCATAATGGAAATTTGAATCATTCATTTCCCCCTAAGATATTACTTGAAAATGTTTTATTAGTATGTCTTCATACCTGCCATGCATCATGTGTTTGTTTATGAGAAAATGTTATGTGTGTTTATTTCAAAGCGAATAATTGCATCCCAATCTTAAATGCATTATATGGAAGTAGTAATTTCCATTACATTCAGAGAGATACATTCTCAGCAACAGAGTGTAATTTGTTTCTGTACCTGAATAGCTACTTTGGATACAGAAGTTGTTTCTCGTCTTCTCAACTAGCCTGACATGGAGATCACTTATTCATACAGTCTACCTTGATATCCAGGATTAAGGCATATATCTAGGATTAAATTGTTCAAGGCAGATCTAGAGACCTTCACTTTTCTACCTTAAGGAACTAGAGTTCTATAACCATTTTAAGAAGTAAGGATGTGCTGAAAGTTCTGAATTTGCAATGTTCTGCCTCAAAATGGGCTGTTGTGAGTGTTCCAACCTGAAACGGAACATCCTTCAAATGAAGGGCCATTTGAAGGGTGGGTATTTGGAATGGAATGTTTTGGGCATTTGGAAAGGAATGCAAATGTCCAGAACATTCCTTCGAAACATTTAAAGGGTGTTCCGTTTTGGGTCGGATCACTCGCAATGGCCTATTTCTAGGCAGAATGTTCTGAGCTCGGAACGTTCTGCACATCCCTATTAAGAAGTATTGTCAGGGATCTATAAGATGAAGTGGGTGTGTCTCATGTGACCTGCCCTGAAAGTATAGGGTGGGCTGTAATTCAGTGGTAGAACAAATATCTTTTAGAAGGTCCTGGGTTCAGTCCTTGACATCTTCAGGTATGGGTAGGAACGGCCTACTGAGATCCTGGAGAGCTGTTACCAGTGAGCTAGATGGATCAGTGTTCTAACTCAGTATAAGGTGGTTTCATATGTAACAATCTTGTTTTCTTTCTGGGAGTACTATACCTATAAGGGCAGAAACACTAGCGAAAAACCAGACTCCCCTCCCTTCCATGAAGACAGTAGCAAGGTTTAAGGGGACCCTCAACAAACTGTCCTACATGGGGCCCCTCTGTCTGGGTGGACCCTGGGTGCATCATTTCCACATAGAGCTATAGACACCGAGGAAGTCTTGAGGATCAGTCATGGGCTCTTCTGAGGAGTTTGGCACTCAGCACCTGCCTAATGATACTGACCCTGATGCCCACCTCAGTGGGGGTGATATATTGGTTTTGGAGTGGTTGACGATTAAAGAACAGAACTTAATATTATGGAACTGTTCAGTCAATAGTTGTTGTTTTTTTCACTAATGCAAGGTGCTGCTGGTGCTAAGGGTTTCTACGACACAAGCTCTAACAACACCTACTGGCATTAAGCCCCGTTGCTCTGGACTCTAATCCTTCTTCCTATGAGTCCCTCCCAAGCTCCTTCTTTCTCCCTTTAACTCTGTCCCTTAAGGTATCTGCACCAGCAAAAGGGAACAGCTGGTGAAAGTGTGGGAAATCAAGGGGTTAACAATTGTGTTACCACTCTACTTATATTTGCCACATGCCTTGTATAAGTGGTAAAGGGAAATCTTAGGCTAGCACAAGCATCAGTGGCATTCCTCACAACATGATTACAAGGACTTGTGAAATGTGTACAGTTGAGATGTTCATGGTTTTGCAGAGTCATATAGTCAACTTGTATATGTAGCTTACTTTTGAATCACCCTATGGATTGCTGCTGGCACAAAGAAAATCAAACTGGGGCCCTCTGTCTCCCATGAACTTGTGAATTGTAATTGGCCAGATACCACAGCAAAATGTAAGAATTGGCTGGTGGTAAGAGTGACAGCATTTCTTTGGTAATACAGAAAATGAACCCTACATGGATTTATAACATTAATATACCTAAATGGACTGAGTAAATGTTGCTGATTTTGTAAAACAAGTGCAACGGGGCCATTTTCCTAGTCATGAGCCCTCTTACCATTGAGCTTTGAAGATAAAGGAGATCCACAGAAGAGTTACATCATTAGGACCATAGGAAGCTGTCTTCCACCAAGTCAGACCATTGAACCATCTAGTTCAGTACTGTCTATCCTGAATGGCAGCAACTCTCCAAGGTTTCAGACAGGAGTCTTTTCCAATCTTACCTGGATATGCCAGGGATTGAACCTCGGACCTTCTGCATGCAAGCAGGTGCTCTACCACTGAGTTATATCATCATCCCCTAAGGCGAAAATCTTACAGCAGACAGTGCTCACATGTAGTCTTCCATCCAAATTCAAACCAGATCAGACCCTGCTTAGTAAAGGGGGCAATTTATGCTAGCTACCACAAGACCAGCTCTCCACTCCAAAACTATAGTACGAACTCTGTGGATGGGAGAGCAATTGTAAACAACTTCATTTTCTTCTCTAGGAGACTAGAGTTTATGGTGGATCTTTGGTCCCTAGCAGTGTTGAGCACATACAGGAAGAAATGATCAGTGTCCACAAAAAGGCAGGTGTGACAGATGTCTCTCTTAACACATGATAATAATTCCAAGAATCACAGTCTGTCCCTTGCCCTGTTGGAGGCAGCCTGCTGCTTTGTTTTCCTCCTGGAAGACTGTAGGGTTACAACTCAGATTTTAGCTTGTGCATAAGTAGAGCAGGCCGTGAACCCTATAAAATATGCATAGCTGCCATTTAAAAAGCCACAGGGCATCAGGCATATAGGATGTGTTCCCCACAGGCATACACAAATCTATACATGCATTGCAATAATCATATTATTAATTTTTATATCAGTCCTTGAAGACAAGCAAAGTACTTTGCAATCCACAAAGAACTATCTATGATCTATCAGCCAAAGATGGAACAAAACACAACCAAATCTGAACCATCTCCCCAGCAATTAGGTGATCCCCCCTCCCACTTTATGCCACCATTTGCAGATATCCATGTATATTGCAGCTCAAGGAGCTGGTCGATATGTGTTCAGAATGTTGAAAAGTCATTAGAAATTAAGGGAGGAGATAGGTTTAATATTAAAAATGGGCTGTGATGTGAGCTCAGCTTCCTCCCAGGTTTACAGCTGAAATGACAGCTGTGCATGCCAGTGAATCAAATGCAAATATGTGTATCTATTCATTTGTCACCTTGTTCATCATTATTAAGGAAACTTTGAAGTACAGACTGCTGTAGAGATGGAATTAATACCTGCAGCAGCCAACCAGTGCTATGCACTACTGCCTTTTGTTGTGAACTTGCAGGACTGTCCCCACTTCTCAGCCTAGAAAAGAAGAGTATGTATAGCTACCCCTGCTATAAAACAATTCTTCCCCCTAAGAGTTCCGAATGTAAGTTGGCTGTGTGAAACCAAGTCCAATGATCCATTTACAAGATCCATCTATAAGGGACTGTTAAGCGCAGGGCTGAATTAACCATGGAACATATGCACAGGGCAGAGGAACTTTTCAAACTAGCTGTCCCTGTTTACACACAATTCCTACCTGTCTATGGTAAAACACTATGAGGTGGGTCTCGCGGTCAACGAGACCCGCCTCCAGAGGGTTAGAGGGAAGAGTGGGCTTAGCCCGCTCTCTCCCCAGACGACCTGCCAGTCTGCCGACTCTGTCACGGAGCCAGCGGAGGCTAGGGAGTTCGGGGGCCGTACTGGAGAGACCCCTGAGCCAGGAGGCTGCATTTGAGCCTCCCGGTCAGGGGTCTACTCGTGAGTTACCATGGCACGGAGCCGCACCGCTGCAACTCATGATGGCTAAAACCGGGTTTTGCAGAGTGCTCGCTCCACAAACCCGGTTTAAGCACTGGGCTACTTAACCGGGTGACTCGCTTAAGAACTACCGGGCTCGCAGCTGAGCCCGGTGGTTCTCACGATGGTAGTCAATCGGGCTGGCGGAGGCTAGCCTGATTTTCTACCATCATGTGAATAGCCTCTATCTGTGTTTTGCCTTTGTGGGAGATTTTGGATATTACTTTTAAAAATGTTAGTGTACACAGCACACGGTGCTACAGTTGCCATTCTTTAGGCTTTGGCTTTCTTCCTCAGGTCTCTAGAAAAATCTTGTAATTAAGCCCCCCAAATGTAGCTGCCCACAAAAAAAAAAAAAGAAGAAGAAGGCCTTGCTTGCTTTGCACGGGAAGTGGGTAACCATGGTGGGGCTTCTTTGGTGCTTTTTACTACCTTGAACTCAGAGAGAACGAGGAAAGCAGGAGCTTTCTGGGAGCAGAGAGTTGACATCTACGTCCCTCTTGAGCACCATGCATCCATGCCTCAGTGCCAGTGGCCTGTCACCAGTGCAATGCTTTTGATCTCAGAGTGTGGAGGAACGAGGCCTAGACTTCTTGATTTTGTAAATGAATTGTATTATTATTTAATTGATATTCCCAAACCTCTTCTTGTTGTAAATAAGCCTTATAAAATTGTATTAATATGCACAAACCTCTTCATTATTGTAAATAGGATATCTGTGTTAATATGTTTGCAAATCCCTATGTTGCAAAAAATGCTGGCAGGGTCAAGAGTTCATGCCTGCTGTTTTTAAGTTTCACTTTGAGAAAGAACTGTTTGACAGTCTAATTTTGGAAGGACGGAAAATTTTGAAAAATGGAGAGAACTTTGTGTTATACAGATTGGATTGTTTAAGAAGAACTGTTGGGACAATTTATGTATCTATAGGAGGTTGCTTTTAGCACAGTTCAGTAGAATTTTGGAAATCAGAGTTGGAGAGTCCTGGAAGAAATCAGAAGAAGTGCAGCTGGGGATCAGAAGTCAGAAAGCTGAAAGAATTAAGTCAGTCCAAGTGGAGGATCTGAGGCCAGTCATTGCTAGCCCAGGCTGAGAAAATCAGTGCTGTGGATGTAGAAAGATCTGAAATCACAGAAGAACCAGGCTGGATTGAATCTCAGGCCTGTACTGTGACCAGGACAAGAGAAGGAATGAGCCAGAGTTGCTAAAAGTGTTCATCAAGGACTCTAAGTTAGGGCTCAGTAAGAGTAAGGTTAGTGAATGTGTTTTTGACCACATCGATATATATACCGTGTTTCCCCAAAAATAAGACAGTGTCTTATATTAATTTTAGCCCCCAAAAATGCACTAGGGCAATTAGCGGTACATCAGAAATTACTGCTAGGTCTTACTTTCGGGGTAGGTCTTACTTTCGGGGAAACAGGGTATAATTCTCTAAGGCGTACCCATGGCTAATCCCGTGCGTGGCAGCTCTCGCAAGAGTTCGTGAGTAGAAGCACCTGAGTGGGCAGTGGGGATTCTACATGCAGATAGGGAGGAGGAGCCTGTGGCATCGTGGTGACTGGGCAGTGGGGATTCCATATGCAGATATGAAGGAGGAGCGTGTAATGGTGAAGGACAGTTGAAATGCAACTGTTACTGGTCAGAAGATGTTCTTGATAGGAATTGACATCCTTATCTATAAAAGTATAGTGGGCAGAGGTCTGTGAAGAGAGGGGTCAGGAGGGAGGAAAGAGCCCCTTCAGGAGAAGGAGGCTGCCGTTGTATGAATTAGCTGAGGAAATAAGATGAACAAGATCTGTTAACTCAGGAAGGGAGAGAGAGGGAGAGGGAGAGAGAGAAGGGAGGGGAAGAAAGACAGAGGCGAAGATCGAGTGGAGGAGATATAAAGAGCGAAAAAGAAGTTAGGGAAGCGGAGAAAGAAGGAAGCTCAAGGGATGGGCCCGGGCCTGTCAGTGGCCTGATGGGAATGAGTGGGCATGGTGGCAGTGGCAGTGGCAGCAGCGAGGAAGAGCCAGATCAACTGTTCTTATGTTCTTATGTACTTGGTGGCAGCAGTTAAAGTTGTAATTTTGGGAAAAATCCATGTCTTGTGTTAGCAAGGCAGATCCTCTACACATGGTGGCAAGCGGTGGTATAGACGCTATTCCTCCACACAGAGCAAGGGGCTTGGCTGGATCAGAACACAAACGGCCACTCATCATTCTCTCCCAACCAGTGAGCACTTCATTTGCCTGCTGGATGCCTTGGGGGGCTGGGGCTGAAGGGTACCTGGGAGGGCAAGGGGGGGGGGCACAGGTGGTCCCTGGACATTGATACCCAGGAGACATTTATCTCTGCCAGGTCAATGTTGGCTACACCCATGGAAAAGAATAGGTATGTGTTTCCTGCTAACACACAGGAGGCGGGACTCCAGGAACCTTCAGGGCATCTTGCCTCCGCTACTGTTGAAATCCTTATCATCATCATAATGTGATGAGAATACTATCAGTGTCTCCCAAGTAACTATTAAAATTACAGGAGCATAAGCCTGCATTGAGCCTAATATTAAATATCATATAACAAGTTAATAGATAGTGGATAGACTTTGGAAAGTTTGATAAGAATCTAAATAACAGTTGCCACTAGGGAATCAAACACTCTGGCTATAATTAATGCTTTGATCTGATGGACTTTGGATTTGTGTTATCAGTTGATAAAGCCATTAACTACTCTATTGTTAATTGTTAGCTTGTACAAGAATGGCGAAACCAAAGGTTATATGAGATGCTAGGAACATAGGAAGCTGCCATATTTAGAGTCAGGCCATTGGTCTAAGAACATAAGAACATAGGAAGAGCCCTGCTGGATCAGGCCCAAGGCCCATCTAGTCCAGCATCCTGTTTCACACAGTGGCCCACCAGATGCCGCTGGAAGTCACAGGCAGGAGTTGAGGGCATGCTCTTTCTCCTGCTGTTACTCCCCTGCAAATGGTACTCAGAGGCATCCTGCCTTTGAGCCTGGAGGTGCAGGGGCATACATAACAAGGTTGTAGTGCAGGGGTGTATCTAGGGAAAATAGCGCCTAGGGCAAGCACAGAAATTGCACCCCCTGTCTAAACATCTGACACCCATCTTTCAGATAACTTTACCATAATATCAGCTCAAAAATACAAGTTCAGACACTTTCAGGAGAAACAGGTTGTAAGCAACACACACATGCATACACACATACAACCATACATGTGGCACATATGTGCCAGTCGCCTTCCCAAGGAAACGCATCAAATCCATGTGCTGGGCATGCCTCCATAGAGCTAAGCAGTGAAAGCTCTCTTTAGCAAATGCTCTGCCACATCAGCACACCTCACTACAGGTTGCTGCTGCCTCCAAGAAATTAAGTGATGGGTTTTTTTCTGTCCAAACAGCTTTTGCCTTAAAGGGAGATGGTTGCAATGGGAAAGCAACAGGCAGACTGGACAGTAAGCTTTATGTCTAGTTTATCAAATGCACTAGTCAATCAGAATCAAAGCATGACTATTCAATGTGTCTTTTAAAAACAATTGTGTTCGAAGTAAAAAGGGTGTTGCATTGATTTTTTTAAAGACATTCCAAAATATAACTTTTTTAGAAGGCAAGGAAACTTGAGCAAATCTACTTGCGATGCACAGGCAATAAAAACTTGAGTACAACTCAGCTAAATTGAAGGGAATAACTTGCAGCATGTTAACCACTTATTTCAAAACACAAGCCATTTATCAGTATGGTAAGACTGCACAACACAGGGATGGCAATACATTGCAAATGCAGCATTTCTGGGTGTGAATTCTTACAGCAGTTTGTTGTTGTTGTTTTTAAGCACCACAAGTTAAAGACAGGCACTTTCCAAGTTTGAAATCTCACAAACCTTATAATCAGATTGCTTGACATATATGCAGATAAAGATAGAGCTCTGTATAGGGAATTAAACAGCATGCAAGTGAATATTTCCATTTTATTCCTTGCCTCCCCCCGCACCCTTCAATTATGCCAGCTTACAAGGTATTAAACCAACATTATCTTTTTTAGGGATGTTTTGTCCACTTACTTTTGTGCCACCTATATCTGTTTTTTAAATGCTTGGGTCCATTGCATTCTTCTGACTCCCTAGATCAGGGGAAAAACTAGACTAGGGCCTCACAGAGGCCATTTGAGCATGTGCAGTGGCCTTTTTTTTTTTTAAAGGTCCCTGCGAGATCCTAGGCCTTGCCAGGCCTAGCATAGGCCTTTTGAGCATGTGCGGCAACCTCCGAAATGGCTGCTGCACTGATCTTTGTAGGCCTGAACAGGCCTGAAATCAGACCGGGATGGGCTGCAGCGGTGTTCTAAGAGGCCAGTGGGGGGAGGGAACCTTTGCAGCCCCTCCCCATGGCCTTTAGGATGCCCCCTGAAGGGACTACAGGTTAATATTTATTTATTTATTTATTTATTTATTTATTTATTTATTTATTGTCATTATTGGGGGGGCAGCATGGCACTGGTGCCCCCCCCCCAAGTGGCACCTAGGGCACATGCCGTGGCTGCCCCCACTAGTTTCGCCTATGTTGGAGTGGGCCCAGAGACAAGATTTTAAAATGCCCTGCACAATAGAACATCATCCTAAATTATTTATTACTGGTAGCTCCAGGTCTTAACACTCACATCAGTTTCAGAGGATGAATGCAACTGAAGGAAGCCAGGGCGGGTGCATGGCTGGGGGATTCAGTCATGGCAGGGGGCCCCCAGACAACTGTCTCTCCTTGCCCTGTTATAGTTATGCCCCTGTGGAGGTGGCCTATAGCCCTCCAACTAGTAGCCAATGATAGACCTCTCCTCCATGAAGTTATCCAAACTCCTCTTAAAGCCATCCAGGTTGTTGGCTGTCACCACATCTCGTGGCAGATAATTCCACAAGTTAATTATGCGTTGTGTGAAAAAGTACTTCCGTTTGTTGGTCCTAGATTTCCTGGCATTCAATTTCATAGGATGACCCCTGGTTCTAGTGTTATGTGAGACGGAGGAGAATTTCTCTCTATCTGCTTTCTCCACACCATGCATAATTTTATAGAGCTCTATCATGACTCCTTGCAGTCGTCTTTTTCTAAACTAAATAGCCTCAGGTGGTGTAGCCTTGCCTCATAAGAAAGGTGCTCTAGGCCCCTGATCATCTAGGTTGCCCTCTTCTGCAACTTTTCCAGTTCTACAATGTCCTTTTTAGATGTGGTGACCAGAATTGTACTCAGTACTCCAGGTGTGGCCACACCATAGTTTTGTATAAGGGCATTATATTATTATTATTATTATTATTATTATTATTAATCATCATCATCATCATCATCATCATCATCATCATCATCATCATCATCATATTTTTACACCACCCAAAACTTATGTCTCTGGGCGGTTTACAACAAGATTAAAAAGTAAAACATTAATTAAAAACAAAAACAAAACAAAACAAAAATTTAAAAGCAAGAAATGTAAAACACAATTTAAAATTTTTAAAACAATATTCTAAAAACAACATTCAAAACAATCAAAACAATATCAGTTAAAAGCCTGGGTGAAGAAATGCGTCTTTAAGGACTTTTTAAAGGCTGTCAGAGATAGGGAGGCTCTTATTACACTAGGAGCACATTCCAAAGCCTTGGGGCAGCAACGGAGAAGGCCCATCCCTGAGTAGCCACCAGATGAGCCGGTGGCAAATGCAGACGGACCTCTCCTGATGATCTCAATGGGCGGCGGGGTTCATTACGAAGAAGCCGTTCTCTTAAAAACCCAGGGCCCAAGCTATTTAGGGCTTTATAGGTTATGACCAACACCTTGTATTTTGCCCGGAAACATATCGGCAGCCAGTGTAACTCCTTCAATATGGGAGTAATATGGTCTCTCCTAGATGACCCAGAGACCAGCCTGGCTGCCGCATTCTGGACCAACTGTAGTTTCCGGACTACGTACAAGGGCAGCCCCACATAGAGCACATTGCAGTAATCCAGTCTGTAGGTTACCAGCAGATGTACCACTGTTTTGAGGTCGTCTGTCTCAAGAAACGGACACAGCTGGCGTATCAGCCGAAGCTGATAGAAGGCACCTCTGGCCACTGTCTCAACCTGGGACACCAAGGAGAGACTTGGATCCAGAAGCACCCCCAGACTGCGTACCTGTTCCTTCTGGGGAAGTGTGACCCCATCCAGAACAGGCAGATCAAACTTGTCTCTCGAGTTCCGACCCCGCACAATGAGTACCTCCGTCTTATCTGGATTCAGTCTCAGTTTGTTATCCCTCATCCAACCCATTACTGCCTCCAGACAGGCATTTAGGGTGGTTATGCCCTCTCCTGATGATGCTAACATGGAGAAATAGATTTGGGTGTCATCAGCATACTGATAGCACCCTGAACCAAATCTCCTGATGATCTCTCCCAACGGTTTCATGTAGATGTTAAATAACATCGGAGACAATATGGAGCCCTTAGGTACACCATACAAAAGTTCAGATTTTGAAGAACAGCAATAGCACTTACATTTATATACCGCTCTATAGCTGGAAACTCTCTAAGCGGTTTACAATGATTTAGCATATTGCCCCCCAACATTCTGGGTACTCATTTTACCGACCTCGGAAGGATGGAAGGCTGAGTCAACCTTGAGCCCTTGGTCAGGATCGAACTTGCAACCTTCTGGTTACAGGGCAGCAGTTTTACCACTGCGCCACCAGGGGCTCCAAGGGACACCATCTGGAGCCTGCCCGAGAGGTAGGAGCGGAACCACTGCAAAGCAGTGCCGCCCATCCCCAACCCCCTTAGACGCTCCAGAAGGATACTATGGCCGATAGTATCGAAAGCCACCAAGAGGTCCGAAAGGACCAACAGAGTCACACTTCCTTTGTCAATTGCGAGTTGGAGATCATCCATCAGGCCGACCAAGGCAGTTTCCACCCCATAGCCAGGTCAGAAGCCAGTTTGAAATGGGTCTAGATAATCCATTTCCTCCAAGACTGTCTGGAGCTGAGAGGCCACCACCCTCTCAATTACCTTGCCCAGCCATGGAAGGTTGGAGACAGGCCTGAAGTTACTCAGCTCCGAGGGATCCATATTAGCAGTTTTATTTTCAATTCCCTTTCTAATGATCCCTAGCATGGAATTGGCCTTTTTCACATATGCCACATATTGAGTCGACGCTTTCATCAAGCTGTCTACCATGACCCCAAGATCCCTCTCCTGATTTGTCACCGACAGCTCAGATCCTATCAGCGTATACTTTAAGTTGGGGTTCTTCATCCCAATGTGCTTCACTTTACACTTGCCCACATTGAACCACATTTGCCACTTTGTCACCTGTTCACCCAGTTTGGAGAGATCCTTTTGGAGCTCCTCACAATCTGTTTTGGATTTCACTACCCGAAAGAATTTGGCATCATCTGGAAATCTGGCCAGCTCACTGCTTACCGCTACTTCTAGATCATTTATGAATAAATTAAAAAGCACCCATCCCAGTACAGATCCCTGGGGGACCCCACTTCTTACTTCCCTCCATTGTGAAAACTCTCCATTTATACCCACCCTCTGTTTCCTGTCTTTCAACCAGTCTATCTAGCTCAGTATTGTCTTCACAGACTGACAGCAGCTTTTCCAAGGTTTCAGGCAGGAATCTCTCTCAGCCCTGTCTTGGAGAAGTCAGGGAGGGAACTTGAAACCTTCTGCTCTTTCCGGAATGGCTCCATCCCCTGAGTGGAATATTTCACAGTGCTCATACTTCTAGTCTCCCATTCATATGCAAGCAGGGCAGACCCTGCTTAGCTAATGGGACAAGAAATGCTTGCTACCACAAGACCAGCTCTCCTCTCCACAGGATCTACAGAACTGTGGTTAGTTCAGATTTGGGGTTTGGTGGTTTTTGTTTTTGTTTGGTTTTTTGTTGTGGAAAGAAGTCTAAAGGCACTTTGTGGAAGTATGTGTATGTCTTGTGGATAACTTGCAGAAAATTAGCCATGTCAGCAACAACAAATAGTCTTGTAACACTTCAAAGCCTAGCACACGTATTTATTATAAAAATTGCTGTACACAGTGGCTTGCATACAGAGCAGTGTGCTGCCCTTGAACGGGGGTTTGTGCACACAGCTTCCGCAGCAGCCAAGAGCCTGTTCCTGCTACTAGCAAGAATGGGTGCTGCTCTATGCACACTAAGTCATGTGTCATTGCTCCTGCCGTTATTCCCAATGACAGGAGTTGCATAGGAAGGAAGGAGGGAACACGACTTGGTGCTCATGCAGCAGCCCTTGTCCTTGCTGTGGAAGCTGTGTGCACATGCATCCCCCCTTCCATGGGCAGAGCATTGTGTTATATGTAAGGCAGCACCAGCAATAGTAGTAATAGTAGTAGTGTTTGTTATGTATTTTGTTATGGTCCACAAAAGCTTATGCTTCAATACATGTGTTAGTCTTGTGAAGCTTTCTTTGCATCTAATCATTTGGGTTACTGATAAAATAATGTATGGTAAACTAATGGTTCAAACCTGACATAAGCTCTATGCTCATATCCACTCACCCAAGGGTGCAAACAAAAGAATGTTTGCAAATGGATGAATAAGCCACAAACACACCCATTTGCTAAATATCTCTTTGCCATTAAGCTCTTAAAGGTACAGGAATCTTGCCAGGAGAAAACAAATTGGGAACAAACACAAAACCATGTTGTGTTAAAATTACTAATGTGCTAAACCATTTCCTTGGGGTGTGTGTGTGAGGATTCTCATAAGTGAGGATTCAAAATATAATGAAACAGCAGAAGCAGGAAGACGTGAAATATGTAGGGTGGGCCTGCACAATCTGAGACCCAGCAAGCCAAATACAACCTACCAGTCAAGGGAAGCAACTCACTAAGAGGCTGGATAAATCTTCTATGTTAAATCTGTATTAACTTAGAAGATTAATTGGGGTTCAGCAAGACTGTCAAGAACCACAATACATGACAAGTGGGCTTACTGGGTCACAAATTGTATGGAAGAAGGTCTCCAAATAACCCTTTGCTAACTGGGCAAAGAGATATCTTTTCAAGTGGTTACTCTTTTCTTTTGTCTTTCTTTCCTATCCTGGGGATAGGAACTGTTCTTTTTCAACCCAGCATAGCATCCTATAGTGACTTTTTAAGACTGTGAGCCCTTTTAGAAAAGAGGGCCATTTTCTCATTCCTTTTCGCTATGTAAACTGCTCTGTGAATATCTTGTTTAAATACATATATGATATCTATAAGACTGATGAAATATGAGCTAATAAATAAATAAGAAATTATTGTGGTGGTTTTAGTGGCTGCTGGAGCATTTCTTATGTTATAATTTCCATTGTTTATAAAGAGGTCAGTTGTGAGAAATGATGGCTGTCTAAAAAGCATGAATTCTTTTGTGTCTTATAGTTTCTAAAGAAAACTCTCCACAGAGATGTCAACTGAATATGTGCCGGCATCACACGACCTCTCAGAAGACAGACTGGATGGACGAGATACGCACTGTAACCACTTAGGTCAGTCTTACAGAGGTGATGTCAGTGCCTGCTGTTAAAGAAAGGGCTTCTTTGTATCATTAAGAGCTGTCCATTGCCACCGCCCCCCACCTTTCCCCCTCAGCAGAACAACCCCTCCTAGTGAAACCTGAGAGACGGTGCCTTCTGGTGATGCATCTGATGCCAGATGGAGAGGCAACGAGTGGGGCTGGGTTGTTGGGAGGTTTTTTCTGCTGTGCTCAGAAAGTATAAATATTAACCCAAGCTCTAGAGAGAAATTAATTAAAGAAGAAGAAAGGGGAGGGGGAAAACACTGTGTTTTCATGTTTTCTCCTTTAATATTTAGCTCACACACATTCCACAATTCTTTCCGTACAAGATTATAAATAATGCCATATAGAGCGTTTTAAACTTTACTGTAATTCTTTTCCTTTTTCCTTTCTTTTTGATCATTTCTTGAACTGACATTTGAAAACATTCCCATGGAGAATAGCAGTAGCTTTTTTTCCATATCTTTTGGACTTTGCAATGTATACCCATTTGCTTGCCTTCTTCCTCCCTCATACTTGTTAACATTTCATCATCTTTATTTTACCTCAGTTTTCTAAATTGCTAAGACTTGACCAAGTTGGGCACAAAAGCTTGTTGAATATGCTCTTCAGTCCAACATGGTAGTGGAAAGCAGCACTATATCAGCAAGCCTTGAAAGTCAAATTTGCCAAACTCAATTTAGCCTGTGTTTCAAACACATAACGTATTTACTGGAATCTATGGTGAAGTTTGCCCCCAGTTCTTTCCTGTTAAAAAAGGGGAGGGTCATCTTAGATTTGGAGTCTTTTTTCTTTTGGGTAAATACAGGTATAGCCTGCATTTAAACTCTATCTTTTAAGACTCTGAGCTCTTTCAGTGAGAAAGGGCTTGGCGCACGCGGGGAGGAAGCCTTGAAAAGCTTACCTCGCCTGCAGACGACCCCTCCATCTGTGCTGGTGGCAGAGATCGCGTGCCCAGACATGCAGCTGCTCCTCTGGCTGTGCGGAGAGTCAGGGACCAAGATGTGTTGCCCTGACCCCTGGAACTCCCATAATGCACTGTGCAAGTGTGTGGAGCATTATGGGGATTAACTCAGCACTGGTCGGGAGGCTGCTGCTTTGTCAGTGCCCCATGAAGACATGCAGCACTGACACACAATCATTTCGCTTGGGCTAAGGGTGCACTAAGGGTGCACAAATGACCAGGCTCAAACTATCATACTTTGGACACATTATGTAAAGACCCAGCTCCCTTGAGAAGTCCATAATGCTGGGGAAAGTTGAAGGAAAGAGGACGACCAGCAGCAAGGTGGATGGACTTGATTACCACAGTAATGAAGGCACCACTGAGAGACCTTAAAGGCCAAGTTGAAGACAGATCATCCTGGAGAGAATCTATCTATGCGGTCGCTAAGAGTCGACACTGACTTGGCGGCACTTAATCAATCAATCAATCAATCAATCAAGGGTGCACCCAGACCTTTAACCCTGGCTAATAGGCAGGGCTCTTTGGCAGGTTTGCCACCACACCACCACTGGGAACCACACAGCTCCTGGCGGTTCTCACATGCAGGTAAAACCAGACTTGGCTTCTTTAGCCCAGTTTTACCTGCATGTGAGAACAGCCTCATTGTCTTATATTCAGAACCGCCTTCTATTCGGGTAAATACAGTATTGGCCTTTCCCCAAAACCTTTTCCCCCTGTGTAAATGACTGGAGTAAAAAAATAATCTTGCCAAGTGGCAAAACGGTCACGTAATTTTACCACCCAGTTGTGTATGTACTTCCCGAGGAACAAGAAGGATTCTTTCTTTGCAATACCTCCACCCTTTGCCAGCACTCTTTGTTAATTTACATCCCCCACAATTTTCCTCTCCGTGTTGTCATATATCCTCACAATAGTTGTAGTTAAGCTATATTTTGAAAAAAGGGCAAAGCTTGTGAGAAACTGATGAATTTTCATGTGTTGTGTTGAACTTTATGTTGTATTCTTTTGAAAATGCAGATGATCTTTCTGAACAATTGCTAAAAAGCTGTGAACTAAAAAAGATACCAAGAAAGGGGAAAACTCTTCAAGTCTCCCAGAAAAGTGAACAGGAACAGAAAAAACCAAAGAGAAAAGATACTCCAGCAATACATACTCCTCCACCAATCGCAGGTCAGCAGTACTGGCATTGTCCGTACTGGTATTGCCAGTATTGCCGTTTATGGGAAATGGAACCTGACAGACCCCTGATATCTGTACAAATCTAACACTGAATAACAACATATCTTCTACTAGTGCTTCCACAAACCTTCTGTAACTGCTGCTATATATAGGATGGAGCAGGCCAAAGGTACTGATTTGTTGATTAGCCAATGGGTCTATCCAACCCATTGGCTTCAAACTGCCTGTGTTTAGAGAAAGGTTGATGCTGTATGGTCCTGTACCTTTGTATGCCTGCAAAAGCCTTCACATACACAGTCACAGGTAGCTAGTTGTGCCTCCAGGCCAGGTGATTCTGGTCAACTCAACCCAGCTTCTGAGTTTTTGTGGCATGGTTGTCATGGTGGGGTGGTGTTTGTTTATTTGTTTGCGGGCGGGGAGGAGGGGTAGATTTTTGTTTAACCTCAAGGACTAGGTGTGTATTTTTAGCCATCAGCAGCTGATTTGCCATTAACTGCTATATATGCCACACCTCTTAAGGCACTGGACAACAGACTGTGCAGTTCTAATGCTGCAACAATGACAATAAATACAGTAACACTGGCAGTGCTACTGCCAGTTCTCTATTGTGGTGCCACTGCTTCCGGGTCTGCAGCGGGAGCACCGCAAGTTTAGAGATGTTAGAACTGTGCGTCAAGTCAGCCACCATCTACATTAAGAAACTGTGCATCATGTTGACCACTGTCTACATTAAGAACAACCACCCAGGTTAACATTCAATATGACATCCGTGTTCTTTTTTAATGAAACCCTCGAGATATAAAGTTGCCTATTTTTTGTTGGGTAATGCTGTACTAATGCAGAAAACCTTATTTCTTGGGCAGTAACTGTAGCTGCATGATCTCATCCTGGTGGAAACACTATTTTGGTTTACAAAAGCTAATGTCCATGTTTTGTGGTATTTCTGTAGGCATCCTATCAGACCATTTGATTAAAAGGTGTGACCTCTCGGAGAAACTAGCAAAGAGTAATATCAGTCCAGCCCTTCCAAACACTGACCAAGAACAGAAAAAACCCAGAAGAAAAACAACACCAGCAATAAATACACCACCCCTACTTGCAGGTGAGCAAAATGTGAATGGAAACAATGACAAGCAGTTAAAGTACCATAGCATAGTTTCTGAATATGGCTGTATCTCATGGATGCTTTATGTAATTAGTGCTGACATAGTGTACAAGGCTCCATCAGCCTCAACAGAACATTTGTGCAAGAGTGCTCTTGTGCACTGCTGTATAAGAGAAGGCTATTGCAAAAAAAAAAAAAATATTTCCAGTGGCCCTCGAGTGTGCAATTGCATTTGCACAATTATGTGATCTTGCAGAAGAGCATTCTTGTACAACTACGGAAATTGTCTAGACTGCCAGAGCCTTGCACGGTATGTTTCTAATATTTGTAGGTTTTGTTTTTTTAAATGGGCGCATGTGAAAATAGGAGAGCAAAGGTGCATCTCAGGGATAGACAGCTGAATTTGCAGAGGCCCTTGGAAAAACTGTGATTCCAACTCAGATGGGTGAAGAGCCCAGTGGGCCAGGTGGTGGAGTCTATGAAAAATACTCTGTCACCAGTTACTGGATACAAATTCTCCCTCTCTTTCTTATAGGCACCCTTTCTGTTTGGCTCCAGTAAGAGCTAAACTTTGCTCAAGGGCAGGGCAAGGGCTGGTGGGGTGAAAGAGCCAAGATGAGAGGATAACTCTTTCGTTCCTTAGCTGCTGTATGCGGTCTAAGCCTCTCTGTTGCAGCTCTCCATTCTGCTGCTGGGTCCTAGAGAGAGAGAGAGAGAGAGAAAGCTGTCCCTCTTCTCTGCCAATGCTACAGAAACCAGCTGGAACACATTGCCACCCAGTGGCCCTTCTGGCAAATGCCAGAGTGCCAAATACCTCTTATCCATCTTTCTTCCATCTAGTCCAGCATCCTGTTTCACACAGTGGTGAACCTGATGCTCTTTGTGGCTCTGCTGGTCTGACAGATTTGTAGAAACAGTTCTGTTTGTTGGGTAAGGCCCATAGATTATTTTTTTTCTTTTACATTTTTTCCATTCCCATAGCCAGTTTCTCAGGAGTATTTCCACTGACTATTCTGTCTCTTACATTGCAACTGCCTGATTCTGTTCCCCAGAATCTTTATGCACTTTATCCAGTAAACAAAGAGGCCATTCACTGGCAGGGTGTGAGGCCCAAGGGAAGGATAATTCAAACAAACACCATGCTGTAGATGTTGTCCAGCACATACAGCGTTAACTCATTGATCAGCTTTCTAAAAGCCATCTGTTGCTGAGAAAAGCTCTAGCTTGGGACATAAGCATCTTACGGTTCTGACACTAGGCGGACCGCTTCTGTTATGCTTCTATATCACCTGATTTATAAATCCATTGCCTCTTTTCAATGGTTTGGCAAAACAGCTCCATCTGGTGTCATACTTCTTAACAAACAAGCAGTATGGTCAGTGAGTTCCACTGTGGGGGGTGAGGGCAGGGGAATACAACTTTAAATGGTGGCAAACTTACCCTTTGGTGGTGCTAACTGGGATGCTCTATGGAGTGGTAGCCGCAGAGCCAGCATCCCCCAGGGCAACCTCCCTGGGGGCAACTCCCCAGGGGCAACCCCCACCCCCACCCCACAGGATACTGAGTTCTTGGCCACTGGGTTCTTGGCTGGCTTGGCCACTGGGGTCTTGGCCAGCACCCCCCAGGGCAACCTCCCCACAGGATACCGGGTTCTTGGCCATTCTGGGTAGTAGCAGTGGTTAAGTTTGCCACCATTTAAAGTTATATTCCCCCCACCTTCATTGACTCCTCTGTCTCCTCCTCCTCCTCCTTCTTTGTACCATTTCTCACAGTGGGAGAAACTACAGTAATGCTGGTAGCACAACTGCAATCCTCCCCAGCAGTGCAGCTGCCTCCGTGTCCATAACTAGTGCTCCAATGCCCTCCCATCCCCGTACCCTTGTGCATCCTGTCAGCAATTATAAACTGTGGTTTACATACAGTGCAGTATTTTTGTCATGGAAGGTGGGGACGCATACGTTCTGGCTCTGTGTGAGTCCAAACCATGTTGCCACATCTACCAAACTCACAGAGCCTCACTGGTTCCTAAGAACTGCATCACCGCTGTAGTGACCCTGTAGTGACCATTATTCCCAATGGGAGCAGGGTCATTGAAGCTCTGATTCAAGAGACAAAGAAACTCCGCAAGCTTGATAGAAGCAAGGATGCAGTTTGGACTCCTACAGAGCCAATGTGTGTCCATTCCTTTTTCATGGATGATACACTGTGCTATATGTAAGCCTATGTATTTTCCAGGTTCTCACTGGTAATGTCACAGATCACAGAAAAAATGTAATATATTCATCAAGTGTGGCTTGTTAGAAATTATGTCAAAATAAATTAGATTGATAGATTATGATCCTATGGGAAAAATAGCATACACATAGCTAGGGCTTTAGCATTACTAGGTATAGAAGTTAAACATGGGACCTGGCTGCAAATCGAGCTTGTTAGATCACAGTTGTTTTCTATAAACAGAATACACAATTTACTTAGAGTCCTCCAGTTTATGATACATTCCCAATATGAGCTTTAGTAGTAAATAGGTTGCTTATTGCTGATCTAGATGTTAATCCTATAATGCTATGGGGAAAAGACGTATACATACAATGACGAAAGAAAACAATTTAGGCCTTCAAATGATAGTTTTGAGTGATAGGTGAGGAGGTGAAGCCAACATAAACTGACAATGTTATGGTGATGATTCTTATTTATTATTATTATTATTATTATTATTATTATTATTATTATTATTAGGAATGGCTCACATGATGCACAGCATCTTGGTGATGCTGCAAACTGCACTGGGGATGCTGCAGATGCATAAGGCAGCCCCAACGCTGTTGAGGACAAGTGGTTGTGCAAGCAGCGTTGCTGCCATTACTCTCATTTGGCACAATAGGAGTTACTGCTGCAGCGGCTGCTTTACCCAACCAGTTGTTCTCAACAGCATTGGGGCTGATTTATGTGTCTGCAGCAGCCTTGATACAGTTTGCAGAATCTCTGAGATGCTGGTTATTGAGTCAGCCCATATTTATAAAATGCTTTTCATCAATGAGGTCACAAAACAGTTCATATAACAAAAGAAATGAGAAAAAGAACGAGAAAAATGGCTCCATGTTTGGTTCGCAACTGGAACAGACACAAGGGAGATACCAGCAGTGGCCAGCGGGAGAGATACTATACTGGGTTGAATAGGGGCCGTTGCTCTCCTCCAGCTAAATATGAGAGAATCACCACTTTAAAAGGTGGCTCTTTGCCTAGTTAACAGGGACGAATCTTGTGAGTGATCTGACACATTTCACAATCACCACATCCTGGCGGGGGGGGGGGGGCGATGTTGAGATGTGGGTTGAACCTGACATGGTGAACCAGAACCACAGTCACAACACATGTCAAAGTATTTACAAGACCAGTTACCATCCCAGAACAGGGAGGTCATGGTGGCACGATGACCACTTCAACGTGATCATGTCAATCAGCCCTTAGTGTGGCTCAGAACTAGGACAGTAGTTACACTGCTCCGATATGTGGTTAACCACCATGTAGGACAGCAGCAAGCATGAGGAAAAGCATACGTAAATGAGCTCCTGTAGATCTTTGGGCCAGACGAAATATCAGATTTACATTCCTCCACCTAAGAAGCCTCCACATGGTTATTTGCAGCAAATAAAAATCAAAGTGTCTTTTCAGTCACTTGTTTCTCTTATTTATTTTTGGTTTGGCTCTTGTGTGTAGTGCTACCCAAATGAGTACACTTAATGACTGTTCTTATTTGCTCTGTAGCTCAGTATGTGCTTCTTATTTTCTTCTTCCCAGCAACTGCCAAAACATAGGAAACGGGTGGTATCCCAGAGTGCAAACTAACACCAGTTATTTCAGTTGTTATATCACTTAATTAATACTTCTATGAACACAACTGTCTGCCCATTCCTTTTTCTCAGAAAGAACTTAAAATGGCAGATCACGATTAAATATTCCCATTCAGAATCAATCCTCTCATCTTTTGAGTAGCCAAGGTACCTTCAGGAAATGATTAAAAGGATACAGGCAGATATGAGGAATGCAACTGATTGAAACCACTTCCTGTTCTACAGAACATTTAGAATGAACTCAGCATTGGTATATTTATCCCCTCTTCTTGAGCGGATGGCCAGCAATGTACCGTGCAGGACTCGAATGAATGCTGGGTCAGGACTTGATTGACTATGACCGTCTGGTGATCCACTGGCTTATGTACAGTACTTGGACTCCTTCCAACCCTGTATTGGAATAGGGTTTCCAAGTCCCTCAGAGCCTGAAACTCAGACAGTGAATGTTGGAACTGGGGAGTCCTGTCAAATGGAACAGAAATGAAGAGGTGATTCTCACGAGCAGCAGGAACTGGGCTAAAGGAGCATAGCCTGGTTTCTGCTGCCGTGTGCAGCAATGGGAGCCATGTGGCTCCTGGCAGCAAGCTCACCTAAATGCCCCCCCCAAATGAGGTTAGTGGAGCAAGCACTCCACTAACCCCATTTTTTTGTCTGTGTGTCTGCCACGGCTGCTTGCCGTGGACACACTCGGGAAGGGGGGGGGACCCCAGGAATGCACCGAGCACTTGCATGGTGCATTACTCGGGTTCTGGAAGTGGGGCGCTGTGCAGCAGTGCTTCCCTGTGCCCAACCCCCGCTGGAGCTGCCAGATGGGCCATGGCTTGGCGCAGGAGTGCCCGAGCGAAGCCGCTTCTTATCTGGGAGAGCAGGTCAAACATGTTCTCCCCGCAATCCCCCTTATGGCTCTTCACACTAATTGTGTGAAGAGCCTCTAAGTTTAGCATCGTAAGGATAGGACCACAGCTCAGTGGCAGAGCATCTGTTTTGCATGCAGAAGGTCCCAAGTTCAATCCCTGGAATCTCCAGCTAGGTCTGGAAAAGACTCCTGTCTGAAACCTTGGAGAGCCACTGCCAGTCAGTGTAGACAATACTGAGCTACAGGCACCAGTGGTCTGACAAGATATACGTCAGCTTCCTATGTCCCTGTTTTACAATATGGCTAAGGACATCACCTGGTTGGTGGGGCAAAACCTGACTGTACCTACAGGCTCAGGGATGTGACTTCCTGGACTGGACATGGAGTACATCTAATAGCAAAAAATACTCAAACCAGGCAGAGAATAGCCTGCTCCCTTGCTTCTGGTCACTAACCCTGAAATCTAACTTCTTTCCAAGGGCACTTTCCAGACTAGCTGCTCAACAGCAGCAAAATGCCTCTGTTCAGGCAAGTCCCATTCGAAATGTAAACAGCAGGAGGATCAGTCTTGCAGAAACTAACAACCTGAAAAAAACAGCAACTTTCTTACACGGGATATATGACATCCTAGCTCTATATCTCAGTGATTAAATTCAAAACAATACATTGGAAATGTGGACGTCACCCTGCTGTCCGTGTAGGCACTGTGGTGTCCCAACGCAGGAAGTGTGGAAGCACACTTCCGAGATACGACATGATCCCATTGCAGGGCCTAATCTGGAAAGCTAAGACCCTAAAATTTCAGGTCAAATTTCAGATATCAAAACAAGAGGGAGAATAGCTTTAAAACTGAAGGCTGTTATATGCTCTGGTTCCACTTGGTGATCTAGTAATTCATTTGTGAGTATCAATTCACCTTGTGGTGGATCAAGTCCTTTTCTCTGTGGCCTCTTTTGCATGCTTGAATCGATATGGAGGAAAGGGCCTGATCCACGTGGTGAGCTGCAGCATGTAAATGGGCCATCACATGATCACAGTATGAGTGTTGTTTGTGTAAACTGATCCTGCATGTCCCTCTTCAAGTGGTCGACTTTGGCCCTGATTACTTTGTTGAATATTGAATGTAGCTGCAATATAAGAGGAGTTCTCTATTTCCTCTTAGTAATGTAGAATGATGACCAGTGTAAGATTCTATCACTTACTAAATGTAGGTGGTACTGACCACTTATTAGTTACGAAGAACATACATAGCTTTAATCCAATCTATTCATTTCAGCCAGCCCCTTCATTGGCTTTTAAAGGGTTCCCATTGATGCATTTCTCCATGGCTGCAGAAGTGAACAAAGCCATCCTGTGTGGCTGGTGCCACTGCTTTTGCTTCAGTTTCAGACTTGATGAAGTGCTTAATTATTGGAAGGATTCTCATAACAGGAAAGAAGGAACATGGCAAAGGAAAGGCTGGTTGGTTCTGTAGCTAAACCTAAAGGACTGACTAGCAAGCTTAACACTCACTGACAGGAAATGAAACACCAGGGAGCTGATATAGTAGATTAACTAACTTACCTCAGGCTGTGATACTCTTCCCTCAATTGATATAAGCCCTATTCATACATTATGTCCCAACATTCATACGAGTGTGCAGTGTACACCGGTAAAGATCTGTATTCAGGTACAGTTATTCACATATTATATTGAACACAGGTGCAACAATACATTTCCAATCTGGACCATCCATTTGAGAGTCCCGTACACAGGTTCACTAATAAAATGAACACAGGTAAAGTCATTATCACAAAAACATGTATTGACATCTGTACACTTGTATAACTTAATGGTTGATCAGGGCTATAGCATGGTATAAGTATACCATCTTATTACTTTTTAATTTTATTTTTCTATGTAAACCACTTTGAGAACTTCTGCTGAAAGATGGTATATAAATATTTGTAGTTGTAGTTGCATAGTGTTACCAGCATTTTACCTTTAAGGAAAATAAATGCTCTGTGCACTCAATTATTTGGTAGGATTTTTTTCAAAGGAGTTATTATATCACTGGGAGTATGGAAAATAGTTTACCATCATTATTAATTATCATCATCATCATCATGCTCATCATCTTCACAACAACCCTGTTTAGGTAGGTGGTAGTATTACTGTGAGTTGCCTTGCAGCAAGGCATAATACAGGTGGCCCTCATTACTGTATCTGTTGCCCTGTAACCCGCAGTTTTATATATCCACAGTCGAGCAATGTAGACCTGACCTCATTATCCGTGTTTTTAAAAATAGCCAAAATTCACCTATCTGTGGTTCCTCGGTGGCTGGAAATGACTTCCGATGTCATTTCCGGCCCCCATTTTGCAGAATAGAGCCATTCTGTAGCTCTTTAGTTAAAAAAAAGAAAGAAATCCCAGTGATCTTTTGTTGTTGTTGCTATTATTAATTCAATTTCTATACTGCCCTTCCAAAAATGGCTCCGGGTGATTTACACATATAAATAATAAATAAATAAGATGAATCCCTGTCCCCAAAGGGCTCACAATCTAAAAAGAAACATCAGATAGACACCAGCAACAGTCACTGGAGGTACTGTGCTGCGGGTGGAGAGGGCCAGTTACTCTCCCCCTACTAAATAAAGAGCATCACCATGTTAAAAGGTGCTTCTTTGCCAAAATAGAAGGGCAAAATCAGAAAATCGGATGAATTAGAAAATCAGATGAATTTGGAACTTGCAGGGGGTGGGGCATTGCTGGGCAGCTGGAGAGCATGGTACAGTACTTTGCTTCACTTATTTCTGCCTCCTCCCCAATTTTTTAGTCATTTTAAAAACCCAGATAACCTAACCCCCCAATTACCATTGACTCGTTTCTTTGTCTCGGAGGATAATGAGGGCCACCTGTATATATTGTTAAAATTATATATGAACCAGTAATCGGTCATAAGTATTGCTAGCATACAGATGGAGAGTGCATGCTTTTCAATATTTGGCAAAGAGCATTGGCAGACTCCCAAGGGACGAGGTGGGCTCCTGGCCCTTCTTGAACTCCAGAATGACTGGGTAAGCACAAAAAAGGTTAGTCCCAGAAACAGCCAGGGGAGGAGGTTAGTTGGTCACCTGAGTCCTCCTCATGACTCGCTGCATTCAGCCAGTTCCCTCTCCTGGGGAACTCCCAGCTCCCATACTCAGAAGCAGCCCCTCATCATTGGCTGCCTTCTCCTTAAATGCCCTATGTCCAGCCCCACCCCTTTCCTGACCTTGCTTCCTGTTTCCTGCCCCGCCCAACCTAGCTGTCTCTCTAGTGCTGTTTACTGCAGCTCTTCCTGCCTTGCTCTCTCAAACCCACTGGGACCCAACCAGCCTGGACCCTTCTCATCTTTGCTGCGCCCGTGAAGGTAACGAAAGCCCCACAGGGGGGTTGCCATGCCCTTCTCCAGACTCCACAGGGCCACACAGGCAACCAGGTAACATGGCATCCCGACAAGCATATACATTTGTCTAACTTAAAGAATATGAGCATTGCTGGGCCATGCTAGAAGTCTGTCCAGCCTCACATACCAGCTGCAATCCAGCCTGGTATGTACTTAAGCCTGTTTAAATCAGTCGGCATACATGTGCCTAACTATGGGTTGGATTGTGGCTTCTGTCTTCAAAGGCAGCCAAGGAGGCCCCCAGGCAAGCTCTTTACCCAAACATATAGGACAGTGTCCTTTTTAAGGCAGCAAGTCTTTAGAGCTACATATTTTAATGTTGCTTATGATACAAGAGAAATAAAACAGAGAGAAGGATGCTTTCATTCTCCTTATAATTGGCTAGTGGTCCATGAATTCCATATTGTAGATGGAAATTGTTCCTTTATTCATGCTGGTGTGCTTTGAGAAATTGTTGGGCAGAACCAGCCACAAGAAAGTCAAGAAAGTCACAAACACTAGATGGAAAATTTTAATCCTGGCCCCCAAATGCACAGATACAATTTTCAAACTTTGCGACAAACCAGAAGATATTTACGAGAATAACTGCACACACCTTCTGTGTTGCAGGAGGTTAAACAAGGACATGGAGGTGGACAGAGGTTTCTAGAATAAGGTACATGGTTTGGGTGAGGTTTCCAGGGCTTGGACCAATGTGGGACATCCTTAAGTATAGCAAGACTTTTTGCCATCCAAATATGCTAAAACCCCAGCATTTGGGAGGAAATCCACAAGCAGGAAGAACTGTCTAGTAATGAATACTGCATGCATATAGAATAAGATTCACTTGAAGGCTCAACAAACTTTAATCCTAAATAGACAAAGATGAGACAAGAATATGGCATAAACATCTATATCCACATGAGGATATGAGATGAATCTCTGGCATCCCAGTCAAATGCCAAAGACCATATTTGCTTTATTAGGAGCTTTAGTCAGTTGAATACAAATTTCAACACTTATTCCTAAGACTTTGGGTCGATGTTAGAACAGACAGATGTGTCTATATAAATGATCCAGCTATCTTGAGTAACCAGATATTTATGGACATATACTCACAGATGCAGCCCTTAATTTAGTGCATTCTCTACTTCGCAAAAGAGTATTCAGAGCAGCTCAGCAACATAAAGGTCAATTATTCAGAAGCAGTTAAAAATGGCCCTTTATGTCAAAATATTCACAACCTTATGAGGTTCTCTTTTTCCTTCTTTGAACTCAACATGCTGGCATAATGTGCTTTTCTGCACTAGTACTATGAAACCATTCAGTAATGAAAACACTGCTTTCATTCCCTTAGCTATGAAAGAGGAGAGAGAATTTCAGCTTTCACCAGATTATGGGGTCCTAGTTCCTCCACGGTATTCCATAGTTTTAAAGCCTGGTCTACAGAGGCAGCAGAATGAGGTGATAGAATAGGAGCCATCTCTACGGGCTGCAGGTGAGGGGTTATAGTTGTGGGTGCACAGTTGAACTCCTTGTAGATAGAAAATTGCTTCAGAAGACAAAGGGCTTAAGTAGGGCTTTGCAGAGAGGTTTTGAGCTGGGGGAGCTTTCAAAACTGGACCCTCCCACCTGCAGTTTGAAATAGCCTATGGGAGGAGAACTGTTCTTGTGGCAGCAAGCATGAATTGTCCCCTTTGCTGTGCAGAGTCTGTCCTGGTTTGCATTTGAATGGGAGGCTACATGTGTGAGCACTGTGAGATATTCTCCTAAGGGGATGGGGCCACTCTGGGAAGAGCAGAAGGTTCCAAGTTCTCTCCCTGGCATCTCCAAGATAGGGCTGAGAGGCTGCCTGCAACCTTAGAGGTAATAGGGCTGCCTGCAACCTTAGAGGAGCCATTGCCAGGCTGTATAGACAATACTGAGCTAGATGGACCAATGGTTTGACTCAATCTAAGGCAGCTTCCAATGTGCCCATGTCATTCTCACCACATTCTGCCTCATGTGAACTCATTCCCTTCACTAGAGAGAGATGCCCCATTCGCATGTCATGTGAAACTGAAGGGGCCTGAGGTTGTGAAATTTTGTGAAATACATGCAGTCACGGTTCGGACCCAAAAGCAACCCGAGGTTTCCCTCTTGAGACTCCGATCTGAACCTTTGGTTTGTAGTGGGTTTCACCACTCCTACCTGCAGTTTGACGGTGCCAGCATTACATCCAAATGCTGCACTGCAGTCCCACTGTGCAGCAACCAGAGTTGATGGAGGAAGCTCCTCCTCGCTCTGGCTGTGATGATTGGCTGCCGAGGCTGTCCTTCAGTCCAGAAGGCAGCCCATGCAGCCAGTCCCCCCTCCTCTCTGCAGTCTCCCTTACTGCAGAGAGCCTCCTGTCCATTACATCCTAATGCGGACATGGCGGGGGGAGTCCATTCAATCCACGATTTTGCATTACATGTGAATGCAGCCAGTGGCTTAGCAAAATAGGCTCATACCCATCTCCTCCTCCAAGGCCACAATCCTCTTACTCCCCAGCTGGGGGCCCAGCTAAGATACACACTTAGGGGGTTGAAGGGGTCCATATCCCTCCTAAACATCTAAGGTCTTTCCCCTTCAAGTTATTCAATTTCCCCCACCAAACTTAATAAGCCTTACCTTTCATCCACAAAACATATTTTTCTCCCCTCAAGAGTTTCTTATCTTCCTGCCCATGGCAAAAAATAAGTGAGGAGTTGCTCCTCAAACTTTGTGTCTGCCTGCATCCCTGGGAGGTAGGGAGGAAGTCAAGCTGTTGTCTGTGAAAGCAGTCACTGAGGGCTGCAGTTATGATCAGATCAATGGCAATGAAACAAGGGTTTTTACCCGCCCACCCACCATTATCTTGAACAAAATCTCCTAACCCCTGAAGCTGAGATCCACTGGAGGAAAAACAGATGGCAGTCTTGTTTTCCTGGTGAGAATAACAGCTTCAGGGAAGGATTTTGAGCTAGCCTTACTTGCCAACACCACTGCTCCAATCAAATTCTAGGCCCCAAAAAGCTGCTTTTAAGTCATTTTTTGGACAATATTTTGGAAGAGCTAATCATGACGCTCTGCCTGCATCACATCTACTTTGGTGTTAAGCTTCTGAATGTTGGGGGTAATTACTTATATAGCAGAGTATTTCAGATGCTAACTCACTCCCATTACAGCAGAAGCTAACAGGGTCGCAGGGGAAACTGCTTGTAAATGATAAGCATTGAAATTCATGTAAGGTTAAACTAATCTACTTTATTCAGAAGTACATGATGATAGAAAAGACCTATATCTAACTTCTGGCTACATGGTGGTCAGAGAGAGAGCTAGAAGCATTCTGGGAAGAAGAAGAAGGAAGTCACTCCCAGGAAGTCCCTATCAATTGAGGGGTCATAAAGGCAGAGATAAACAGGGAAGAGAAGGAGACCCTAACTGACCATCTCTACTCCTACGCCCCTAGTTCTGCAGCAGTAACCTTGTCATTAGGGTTACTGGTGCAAAAGGTTGATGCCATCTGGAGCTGAATCTCCAACACTGAATCTGCAAGTGTGCTTTGAATGCAGTTTCTGGGCCCAGGGATAGCACATGCCACAGCTCTGTCACCAATCAACTGATCTCAGTCATATTGGTAACCGGGCAACCGCTATGGGCAATGTGGCAATCCTGGTAGAGAGGGTTATTTATCTTAATCCACTTTTTTCTCATTTCCCTTGTTCAAGGTATTAAACTGCTTAAAGAAGATAAACAGACAGTGATTGCTGAAGATGAAGAAAAGGAGACAGAAACTTCACCTTTTTAGGTTCCTGTCACATGGCCAATCTTTTGTAAATAGTTCTGTGTAACGGAGTGGTTTGCTGCCCATACTGCCTTCACATTTACTATATATTGCTGCTGAGGCATTTTTAATTAGATATGAATGATATGGAACATGTTCTCTCTGCACACTCATAAATCACAGCATGTTTTCAGCAGTTTTGATGACTGCTGCACCTAACCAAAGAAAAGGGCAGGCCAAAGACACTCATCTTAGGAACATTTTTATTGACACTGCAAGAGCATCCCATCAAATATTAGCATTCTATCCATGCACCCTCTGAATCCTTTGAAAACTTGGGTTAGGCATTGATTTTGACAAGCTGTTAGGGATTGTTCTGTAATGAGGTGAAAGTAGACTTTTTGTTGCCTTATATTGTGGTGATTAATTTTAAAATACCTTCACTTTTCTTCTCAGTGGCTCCCCTGCTGTGTAGCGAGCCACAGTCCAAGCCACTCTGCTCATGCTGCTTCTAATGGTGGGGCTGCTTCGTGGCCACAAAGGAGTATGTCATTGTCTTTGCAATACTACTTCCTTTGGGAATGACAGGCGTAGCTTCGGAAGTGTGATGATGCACTCCTTAGTAACCATGAGACAACCCCACCATCAGAAGCAGTGTGGGCAAGCTGCAGAGTGGCTCAGAAGCGGAGAGAGCCCCTCTCTCTTGGCTCAGCGGTTCACTGTGCACGGCAGTATGTGGGCTGATATTTCAGTGTGATATTCCTTCCTCCATATCCCACTGCCACACAGAGTTTTCTTTGTAGATTAAGGGTGTTTGGTGCCTCCTTCTGCAAACCAGTTAACTGCAGGAATAAAAGCTTCCTGGTGGTCTCCCAGAAGACCTGGAAGTCTGCCAGAAAACAAAAAGGTGAGTAGAGGTATTAATAGAGTCTGACACAGACTCTGACTGTCAGAAATCTAGCAAAACTGAAGCCCAACACCCTTCAGATATTCACATAAGCACAGAATGCCTTTATGCACACTCAACTGCCTCTTCCGGTGCATCTATCAGGCAACCTCTCCCCTTGTTCCACAACTACACATGCCCCACCTTTCTTCTGCCTGTAGTACACTGTCCCTCCCATTGCACGGCCTGTGTGAGATTTATCCCAGCCAAGCTGACGGTTCACTTCAATCACATAAACTGAAGTGTTTGTTGATATTCTGTTGCAGCCATCTCCTCCCTTGCAGTAGGCAACCAACAATTCAGTTCATGGTTGCCTAAACTGAAGAGTTGCTTTTAGTCAACAGCCAGGGTTTTTGCCTATTAATCAATTAATTAATTAAAAACCTTTTTGGTTGCCCTGAGCGAATTCTAGGGTTATGTCACACATTGGAGTCATTGCAGTGCCTTGTATTCACTTCAGGTACATTAAAACATGAAAATGTAATTATGAATCAGCTTTCACAGATCATTCTTATCACTTCAAATATCATGTAACAATTGCAAAACACCCTGGGAGCTGAGAACATGTTTGCTATCACTTAAGCTGCGTGAGCACACTCCATATATCTCAGGAGGCACCTCTATGGGCTATTTATATGAGGTTATGTTGCTTTAAAAAGTGCTGTTGGTGAGTGGAGAATCAAGTCTCCAGTTGTTGATGTTAATCCAACTATTTAATTTATAATACAATGCTTGTTTATTATCTTCATTTGTACAAGTGATTTGGTTGCATTTTCCTCATTATCAAATGTGGATTTAATGTAGCACTCAGAATTAGAATTTGATGAGAGCAATCCATCTTTGCAACTTTCAAATTAGAAAATGCAGTACCATCTGTAAAGAAACTGTCTAGAAGTGAAGAGTCTGTAGCGTGTGTGAAATATTATATACTATGTTATCTAATAAGAGGATGGTAGAATAAAAATTATTTGGTAGATGATTCTTATAATCATCAACTTTCTTTTAGGATGAGCAGAAACTCTTTTGTTTTTATATTTGTTTGTTTTTCAGCTTATGTGCAGTGCCCCTCTCACACTATTCATTGATTTTCATGGATGGTTTGAACTGTGTGGTCTTGCAGTGATGTCATGCATCATGTTATATCACCATTCTGGAATCACATGGTGTCTTATTGGTTGCATTGCCTTGTAAGGTTGTATTATCTGAACTGTGGAAATGCCACTGCATCCTGCATAATTATGTACAGAAGAATTGTATGCAGCCTACTGGATCAGGCCAAACATCAATCCAACAATGCATACATCAATCCAACATCCAGTTTCCAATGGTTGCTAACCAGACATAGTGCCATTCCATTTGTTATGTGGTGTCTGGCTATAGGGACCCATGTGATCTTATTTACTCAAGACATAGGCAGTCATTGCCAAGAGCATTCACTTTGGTGGTTCTGTCAGCAGAAGCAGGACACTGAACTGTGCATGCAGCAGTAGCAGTAAATCTAGTTTCAAAAATATGACAGTTTTTCTTTAAAAAACAAATAATTTCACATATAATTCTGCACCTTCAAAAGGCTAAATGTTGATACAAAAATCAAACTGACCAAATGTCAACAATACCCAATTTTTCCCTTTTAGACATTTAATACAGATTTATTTGGGCTAATCTGCCATTGTCAGGTGAAAAATGTTTAACATGTAGAGATGGATAGAATATAATGAACATTATTTATCTGATTTCCACACTGTAAAATAAAACACACACACCCCACAACCAATATAGCAACAATTCTGTAACTGGATCTTTTTTTAAAAAAAAACAATGAAGATGGGGATATCTGTATGCAATATCCTAATTTGCAGATTTGGATTTTTAAAAGATAAGGTGGGGAGGAATGGGAAGAACCCTGACAAATATGGGACAAAATCACACCAAGGAGACAAATGATGGTCAGAATGAATGGAGGGACTATGCATAAATAGGTCCTGCTTCCTTGAGCACCAGAAAGCCCAGAAGGGGTCTTAAAAGGCTATCTGATGTTAATATTAGAAACTGCCTACATGTTTCAAGTTTTCATTGCAACCATAAGAGTTGGTTTCAAAACCATGTGAATGGTGAGATTCTCAGACTTCTATAAAGCCACCAGTTTCCACAGCAGGCAACAAGATCTTGCCTGTGTAAACTCCTAGAACTTCAGCCTATGAATGGTCCTTAAGCTGATGGTACAGTTTCTCAACCAGCTTGCCTTCTCAGTGCTAGTGATGCCAACCTTCAGCTCTTCCCTTCGTAGTCTAGCAGAGTTTGCAAATTGCCTATATTTGGGCTTCTGTTCTTATTTGAGCTTCTGTTGTTCAAGGTGGTTTCTTTCTTCAATAATGAATAACATTGGTAAGGAGCTATAGAAAATGATGGTACTTTGTATAGTGCCTGGAATGCTTGAGTCTAGAACCATCAATGTACAAGTGTTCCACAAGAATCACATGTATTATAATAAATGTCTCAAAGTTGGTATGTTATTGTTTCATTGATTCTTTAGTTCAAAAATGTGCAAACCATTAATAGGAAATAGGAAAAAACTCAGATCACTTTTAAAGGACTAGGATAACATTACCAGAGTCACAAATTTAAAAATGAATGCAGAGAACAAAAAATGGTGTTGTGGAGAGACCTGCATATGGCCCATCCTATTTGGACTGCCATATTTCTGCTCCAGTCTGGGAAGCCAATTTGTGTGATTTGCACACTGAGGAAGTAGGAAGCTCCTTTGAGGTGGAGTCTGGGTCTGCTTTTCTCCCTGAGTAGCCTCCAGTTACAGGTGCAGAGGTATCCAATCTGATAACTCTGTTTGTTTGTTTGTATGTTTTGATTTCTATGCCACCCTTCCAAAAATGGTTCAGGGCATTTACACAGAGAAATAATAAATAAGATGGTTAAAATCAGTTAAAACCAGTTAAAGTTAAAACCAAGCAAAGCGCCTGGGAGAGATCTTATTCCATCTGCACTAATTAAAAATAATTTAGAGTGGTGGGCCCCTATTTTAACCTCTCTTTTTATCTTTATTGCTCAGACAGACCGAATTCCTGAAGAATGGGGATTGGCCATAATAATTTTCATCTTTTAAAAGGGCAGGAGAGATGATCCTGTCAATTACCGCCTAAGCTTGTTAAACATCATTAGTAAGACTTATGTCTGCCATAAATTTTTATATGAGAAACTGCTTGAGACTGAAGAGATTTCTAGCAGAGGAGCAAGCCAGATTGATGTCTGGCCATTCACCTTTAGAGCAGGGCTTGGTCCTTCGATGTTTGGTAGAAAAATATACTCAAAATTGTCATTCAGCCTTATATGTGGCTATTGTGGATTTTAAGTTTTTTAATCTAATTTCTATGGAGAAAACATGAAGCCTTCTCAGTTGATCAGAGATTGCTTCTTATTTACAAATTTTATGAGAACACCTGTTCGTGAGTTAGATGCAATGCACATGGACAGCTTTCAGGAGATTCTTACCCAGAAAGATGTAAGGCAGAGTTGCATATTAGCCCCACTTTTGTTATTTTTATATAAGTTCCTTGATGGAGAGGCTAAGTAATTTAGATCACCATCCTCCAAAACTAGGATCTAAGCACATATCTGTGCTCCTTTATGTGGATGATGCTGTGATTTTATCCCTGTCCCCCATTGGGGTAAGAAGAGCATTGTGGGCTCTTGCATGCTACTTCAGGGAAGACTCCTTGCAGGTTAATTATCAAAAAACTAAAATCATGATGTTTGCAAAGTCCCCTAAGTAGTTGAATTGGTGTATTGATGGATTTAAAATTGAGCAAGTTTGACCATTTTAAATATTTAGGGTTAGTTTTCCAAGCAAAAGGTAGCTTAAATGCGCAAAAAGAGTTTGTAATGCAAAATGCCCAAAGGAGTATTTCAGCAATTTTGGCTTTTCCCCCAAACAGTGAACAGTTTATCCTGGCTGCTATCAAACAATCTATATATTTAATACGCTTAGCCGGCATGTGTGTCCTGAAGAATTTGGTGGCAGAACTCTCGCGAAAGCTCTTGGCATTCAGCGAGAGTTTGGGGGGGAAATGGTGGTGGTGGGCTGCAAAATGGCTTGAGGAGGCAGCCTTGGCTGGCTGTCCTGGGTAACAGGGAGGCGGCGGCGGCAAAGCCTAGTCTGTCTGCTGAGGGTGGGAGGTGGTGGTGGGATGGCAGGCCTGGCCATCCCAAGTAAGGGGGAGGTGCGGGAAAAGCCTGGCCTGGCTGCAAGGGACAGGAGGCAGCAGCGGGATGGCAGGCCAGGCCCTCTCAGGTAAGAGAGAGGCGGCAGCTGCATTGGGGTGGCTGCGTTCGGGGGGGGCGGCTGCATTGGGGGGGAGGTGGTGGCAGGCCCGGCTGCTGCAGAACGGCAGCAGTGGGCCCGGCCACAGTGGGGAGGCGACAGCAGAGAGGAGGTGGCTGTGGGGCCAGCCGCCAGGCCAGAAACTGCAGTGGGGGGTTTAAAAGCAGGCCGGGGGGGAGGTGGGAGGCAGCGGGATGGACTGGCACTGGCCTGGGCGGTGCTGGAGGGGGTGAGTGGGGATCCGGTGGTGGGGCAAAGCCCCCATGCCTGTTGCAGCCTGGGACGGGAGGGAAACAGGTGGTGGGGTGCAGCCCCCTGCCCGTTGGAGGCTGGGGCAGGAGAGAAACGGGCAGTGGGGCTTTCCTGTTCATTCCCAGGAGCAGGAATGGAGGTGGAGGGGTCCTTTTTGGCCACCCGCTCTGTGCAGGGGGGGAAAGGGGGGGAATGGAAGGGGGAGGGCAAGAGAGCGTGGGGCTAGAGAGAGGGGGGAGAGAGGAGAGACCAAGCAGGAGGAAGAGGGAGGGGGAAACAGCCAGCCCCAAGGAGTGCACAGATGCTCTGTGAAGGTCAGCTAGTACAAAACTAAAGCATTAGCCCATCTTCTATATGGTGCCCAAATCACCTTATACTCCAATTTCACAGCCATAGAAAAAATCCAAACCAAGTTTTTGAGCAGCTTATTTCAAGTGCCTTGCTGTATGCCTAATGTGATTTTATATTTTGAGGCAGGTGTACCAAGTGTGGAGACTAGAATCTGGCTTGCGGTATGTAATTTATGGTTAAAGCTTATTTGTCTCCCTAAGGGTTTGGCACCTTTGATACTGAAGGATGGTTTTCAGTGGCGATGGAAATTACTAATAGTGAATCAATTTCATTTACTTGGATTCCCTCATGAGCTATTGATAGTTATGTCTTTTGATAGGCATAGTTGGAGTAGTTGGAGTGTCTAGCCAGCACTAGGGCTGTGTGTTTTTTGTTTTTTGTTTTTCAATTTGTACCAAATCCAAATCAACCCCATTTTGTATTTTGTCTGAAATTAAGCCTTCCGAATCACCCCAGTTTTGTTTTGTATCCAAATTAATCTGAATCTGAATCTGAATTAATTCAGATTTAAAAATGGGTCCTGTGGTCAAAAGAGTGGGTGGGGGTTATGGTGCCCAATGAGTGGAAGCTACCACAAAAATTTCAAAGGAATTATGCAAACTGCTGATTTTTGGTTAATTTTTGAAGTTTGCGTGTCTTTCAGATTTTCTCCATAGGGTATGATGGTGGTTTCAGGAAAAGTATAGCTTCATGTGGGGTGGGGGGAAAGGGTGGCCCAGAGTGGAGTGTGGTTGGTGGTAGTGCCCAGTTGGTGCAAGGAAGCTACCACAATTTTTTCAGAGGAATTTGGCAAAGGGCTGATTTTTAAAGAATTAATGAAATTTTGTGTCTTAGGATTTTCCTTGTAGGGTATAATGGAGGTTTCTGCAGTCCCGTAATTCCACTTGAGGGGCACTGGGGTGACCCAGAGCAAGTGGCGGTGTAGTGCACGTAGGGTGCCAACCATCCACATGGGTTGCCAACGCATGAAGTACAGGGTTTTGTTCTAGAGGTGTTCTGAGAGTAGATTCCCTGGTAGCATATGTGAGTGGATTCATGGTTTTTCATTAAAAATCTCATTTGCTACCAGAGAATCTAAACCCAACACCTCAGAAACAACAAAGCCCAGTCCCCCAATGGGTTAGCAATCCAGGAGGTTGGTTGGTACCCTCTGTGCACTGCACCGCCACTCGCTTCGGGCCATCCCAGTGCCCCCCAGGTGGAGTTACGGGGCTGCTGAAACCTCCATTATTCCCTATGGGGGGAAATCTTAAAGATGCGTAAACCTCAAAAATTCCTAAGAAATCAGCCCTTTGCCCTATTTGGAATCTGAGTGCACCACCCTTGGGGCACTGCCACCCAACCCACTGTTTTGCCCCTGAAGCCCCACATAAACAAGTTGAAAGAGTGAAGAGAATGACCAATGAGCCGGTGTGGTGTAGTGGTTAGAGTGCTGGACTAGGACCGGGGAGACCCGAGTTCAAATCCCCATTCAGCCATGATACTAGCTGGGTGACTCTGGGCCATTCACTTCTCTCAGCCTAACCTACTTCACAGGGTTGTTGTGAGGAGAAACCTAAGTATATAGTACACTGTTCTGGGCTCCTTGGAGGAAGAGCGGGATATAAAATGTAAAAAAATAAAATAAAACTGCCTTGGTACTATGGAACAGCTTCAAATGTTCATTTAACTGAACTGGAGTGAGCCGTAGCCCAAACGAATCAGCCTACTGTTCAGAATTGTTGAGATGTATCATCACTGCATTTAAGAAAGTGCAAAACCATGGATCATGGTTACAAGAAAGAGAGAAGCAACTAAGATTCCTGGGGATGTCAATAGATTGACAGGTGTGTTCCCCATCCCCCTCCTTTTGTCTCCTGTAGTCCCATGTGGATGACCTGTCCCTGCAATGGCAAAAATTGTAAACCCCTGGCTTAGACATCATGTCCCATCAAATTACATTGTGGCCTAAATTACATTAGACTGCTCAAATTGGGCATCAAAACTTAGACACCACTATAACTCATAAAAATCAGAAGAAAAACAAAATAGCTCTTCAAAAGAGCCCTGAACAAGTCAAGAGATTCTTTCTAAACCTTTGGAAAGAAAAACCTGTGTAATTTCAGAACTTTCCTAACCAGCTTCTCGAAAAGCTTCTCCACACAATTTATACCATGGCTTTTAGCAAGAGCTTTGGAATTGCATTGAGCTCCCAAAGATATTTGGGTATTTCTGTCTCAAAATGCTATCTTCCAAATCCCTTTGCAAGGTCAGTTTGCATTTCAATCACACTGAATACAACACTTAACTAAACTATTCATTCTCAACAGTTTTTGCATATCTTATCTTCTGCTAATCACTCAGTGCCTCAGCTGGAGTGGAGAGTCAGATAAGTCAATTTGAATTGCAATGCTTTTCTGAAGAACAAAGCATTCTGTCCAAAACACTGTCATTTCGATTTGGAAACAAAAATCTCTGTTTTTTAATTCTTGATTTTGTTTTGGTTACAAAACCTCCGAAATTGCCATTTTTGGGAACAAAACGTTTTGTAGCCAAATCGAAATGCACAAGCCTAGCCAGCACTCTTCAGCAGTTCTGGTAACAGTTCATAATACTGGCTACAGGGACCAGTGATCTGACTCAGTTGTCCAGTGCAGGCATTCATTTGGGGAGAAATGAATGCATGGAGGGGAGATTGGCATCATGCCCACTGCTCCTGTCCCCAACTTCCACACGAATTCAAGGGACTTGTTTGCACAGAGCTTCCAGAATGTGCATTGGTTGTAGGATATGCAATCCATACCCTCCACTTTTCTGTGGTTGTGTGTACAAGAATGCATGTGCATGAAAGGCTCTGGCATGCACAGAAGTTAGTGGTGGGGCCAGTGGGAACAACTTCAGTTCACCTTTCCCTCATATTCATTACTACACAAATGATCACCCAAACACAGCTAGTGAAAAGCAGCTTCACGTGTTCAAATGAATGTACGCCGGTTCTTGGTTTAGGGTTACCAGTTTGCCAAAAAGGACCCTGTTAATCCATCTTCTCCCTGCCCCCTTTCCCAGGCAGACAAGTGGCAAAGGATAATCTCAGACCATTTTGGAGTCACTGCTGGGTTTACTGCTGGACTTTGTCTCCCCACTCTGCCTACCTGCCACTTCACATGAGATGGCAACCTTGTGACTGAACCAGACCCTGCCTCAGAAATTTCAGGTTTTGAGGTGCTTCTGACTTAGCAATCCAATCTCAGGTCCTTTCTCATCAGCTTTTAGGGAAAGGTGAAGGGTAGAATAGCATCCATGGCATAACTGGCTCATTTCCATTGGCAGGGTAGGGGGAGAGTCAGTAATCTAGCTGAGAAGTGCTGTGTACCGAGCCAGCCAAACATCTTGATCACCTTCCCTCATCGTCTAGGTGCTTCTGATGCTAGGCCTGGTCATCATTTTATGAAACAGAAAAAAGCTGAAAATTGGTGTCTAACCATTAATAAATAAAATGGTGGTGGTGGTGGTGATTGATGATGATGATGTTGAGCTTGAATTACAAACTGAAGGACAACATAGTTTCCAAAAACATAAAGTTAAAACATGAACCCCTCAAAATGTGAGTTACTTTAGGAATATTATGTTTCTCCATGGATTTCAGGTTTTATTGTTGGACATCTTTGCTATAAGAAATGTGAAGCCTTCCAAGTCTGTGATATGTAAGGCCTGTGTGTCATATTTAACCGTTTTCTTCATTGTAGAAAGTTCAAAGTATTTTAAGAGTGTATAATTCAGGCTTCCCCAAACTGCGGCCCTCCAGATGTTGCTGAACTACAACTCCCAGCATCCCTAGACATAATTTTTTGTGGCTGGGTATGCTGGGAGCTGTAGTTCAGCAACATCTGGAGGGCCGCAGTTTGGGGAAGCCTGTATAATTTGTCTTTTTAGCACTATATAGGTTGTGAAACAAAAGCTTCTGGGGCTCTCATCATCATCATCACCATCCAACAAACAGCATTTTTCACAGCCACAAACAGTATTGTGCAATTTTTGCCTTGCAACATTTCCAAATGAACACTAGAAGGCAGTGCCGCATCAATAAGTTGAACAGCATTAATTGAAACTGAAGAATATAGCAACTTTAAAGATTAATAAATTGTGCTATATTCTAATATAGATCCACTGCTTTCCAAAGCCAAGAAATATATACAATATATTTGTATATAAATATATGCAATATATACATCATTAAATTAATAGATCATCATTAAATTAAAATGTGATAACATCTGAATATGCCTAGGGAAGAGGAAACCACAGAGAGAGAGGGAGAGAGAGAGAGAGCGCACTAGTGCATTTGGTAGAATATAATATTGTCTTTAATACAGCCCTTCATGCATATAATTTAATGACACTTTACAAGCAATATGTTGTCAAAAAATATCCGTCCTTTTATTCATAATATTCCAAGAGATAAATCGCATATCCCCCAATCTTCCAAGACTTTCTACTATTACAACTACTTCTACAAATATTTATATACCACTTTTCAACAAAAGTTTCCAAAGTGGTTTACATTACATTCTGTGATGCAATGTGAGAGATATAAGTAATCTCTCTCTCTCCAGAAGCTAAGATGATACAGAGCAGGATCAGCAAACAATGAAAAGATTACAAGAACAAAATATAGCATCCTAATCAACTGTAGAGGTGTATGGTAGACAGTTATTTCAAGGCAAGTGCATTATTCCACAGTTTTGCTGGCTGACATATGTGGTTGAAACAGGGCCAGATGACCCTGGTGCCATTGCTGCTGTGTAGATGGAGGCAGTGGCTCCACTGTTCTCTCATCCACTACAGTGGGAGAAGCCACTGGGAAGCCACAGCTTGTGCAACCACTTATTGGGATGGAGGAGCCACAGCAGTGGTGGTGCTGATATCTTCTGGCCCCCTTTCAACTATGAATCACGTCAGCCACTGACTATGATGCTCAAGTTACTATCATTCCTTTGTAAATTCCTGTTTGTGTGATATCAGTATCTTGCCATCTTTTAAAAATTAAAATCCCTTTGCTTGGAAAACCTGGAAGCAAGCTGCTAGTGAAATTGACAGAGAAACCAATTAACAAGGTAAGTAATTCCCACCCCACCCCTTCTTCTCATCAGAGTTGTCACTGTCACAATCCCCTGCCTTTTTCCTGAAATCTTAACAACACTCTATAGGCTTTTCTGCATTCGTCCACAAGGCCTGTAATCTGCACACTGCTCCCCAATCTAAAGGATATGTATAATCATATGGGAATGGCTTATATTTGCTTTTTGTACAACAATAAATCACGTTTCAGCCCAGTCATTTTTTCTGTGTTTAATTCTGGTGTGAAAGCCTTAGTTGTCTCTAGGTTTTGCTCCTGGATTTTAGAAAGAACCCCAGTGTAAAGGAAAATAACCAACTGAATGCAGATAATTAACAGGATCAGATACTAGGACTGTGCAACGTTGGATCGGGAACTTTGGGAACTTCCCGAAACTGGCCACCTCAGAGGAGGTCAGAGAAGGTCCTGATCCAAACTTGGGGAGCTCATTTAGGTTCAGACTTCTCTGACCTCCTTCAGGGGAAAAACTGGGCTTTCCAGAGTCTGGAATGGCAGTGAAAGTCTGCTTGCTCTCTCTCTCTCTCTCTTTTTCGTGTGTGTGTGTGTGTGTGTGTGTTGATCACAGCTAGGGGGACAAACCCATCTTCTGCCCTCTGCCTGCCTGCTTGTGCATATCTTCTTTTAAAAAAACTTTTAACATGTTTTTAAACCCATGTTTTATTTCCAATTGCCAGATTCCAGGTTTCTCCTGCAATTTTCTGTTACATAACTTCCCCTTAGATTCTGAGATGTTAGATCACTTCCCCTGTGGACGGTTACTTTTCTTCCAGGTTGAGTATCTTGGTTACTTAAAAAAAATAATTTAAAGGCTGTTTGGGGAAATAAATAAATAAATAAAACAACTTTATTTGTTAGCCGCCCCATAAGCCCTGCTAACTTGGCAAAGAAGCACCTTTTAATGTGATGAGTCTCTTTATTTAGCAGGGAGAGAGTAACTGGCCCTATCCACCCCCAGCACAGGACCTCCAGGGACTGTTGCTGGTGTCTGTCTTATGTTTCTTTTTAGATTGTGAGCCCTTTGGGGACAGGGATCCATCTTATTTATTTGTTATTTCTCTGTGTAAACCGCCCTGAGCCATATTTGGAAGGGCGGTATAGAAATAGAAATAACAACAACAACAACAACAAATTGTTCTCAGATTGCTGATGAATAAAATCAGCAATTTATGCATATGTTGCATTGAACAGTTCACAACAGAGGATCTGAGTGGCTCACAATGGAGGATTAAAACATACAATAAAACACATAACACATTAAACCATAACAGACAAAAAAAAGTAAAAAGAAAATACAAAATACAATTAAAAAACAGCTTAAAACTCATTTTAAAATTATTTAAAAATCAGAACAAATCTGAAAACCCGAATTTAAAAGACTTGTGTGAACAAAATGGTTTTCACCTGGCGTCTAAAAGAACAAAGTGATGAAGCCAGGCGAACCTCACTGGGGAGGCTATTCCATAAACAGGGTGCAACCACCAAAAAGGCCCTATCGCTTGTAGCCACCCGCCTCAGCTCGTTTGGCAGGAGCACCCAGAGGAGGGTCCCTAAAGAAGATCTTAAGGTATGGGTAGAGACATATGGGGCAAGGCGCTCTCTCAGGTAGCCTGGTCCCAACCATTTAGGGCTTTACAGGTTAAAACCAGCACTTTGAATTGGGCCCAGAAATGGACTGGGAGCCAGTGCAGCTGACGAAGCACTGGCATAATATGATCAAAATGTCCAGTCCCAGTTAATAATCTTGCAGCTCTATTTTGTAACAGCAGCAGTTTCCGGACCATTTTCAAAGGCAGCCCCATGTACAATGCATTGCAGTAATCTAAGCGAGAGGTTACCAGAGTGTGAGTAACTGTGGCCAAGCTATCTTTGTCCAGATAAGGTTGCAGTTGGCGTATCAGCCAAAGCTGATAAAAGGTGCTCTGAGCCATAGAGGCCACTTGAGCCTCTAGTGACAATGCTGGATCCTTCAGGGGGAGTGCAACCCCATCTAGAAAAGGCAGAAAATACCTGATCCTGACCCCAATCCCAACACTCTGAAAGGTCCAAAAGATTCTGAATCCACACGTGCAAGGTCAGATTAAATCAGGTTGGACCCAGTCCTGACATTTGTGTTTGTGCACAGGGCTATCAGATACTGCTGTGAATTGTTTCTTTCTATTCAATGGTCCCATTCAACTTAATGTCCAGTGGAGAAATATTCTGATGTAATTGCTCTAGACCAGTGGTTCCCAACTAGGGCTCCTCCCAGATAATGCTGAACTACAACTCCCAGCATCCCCAGCCACAATAAATTGTAGCTGGGGATGCTGGGTGTTGTAGTTCAGAAACATTTGGAAGAACCCTGGTTGGGAACCACTGGTCTATATAATAGTATGCTCCATTTTACTACACCTAAGTTACTTTCTGGACTGGGTCTCATGATCAGTGAGACTCGGTTTTAACCTGTGAGCGGGGAGCCCTGGGCGGCTCCGAGACGGAGCTGGTGGGGGGTGGGGGGAGCTGGGGCCGCATGGCCCCCACAAGCCCCAGTATGCCCTGCACGAATGCGCAGGGCATACTGGGGAGACCCCTGAGCCGGGAGGCGGCTTTTCGCCTCCCGTCTGGGGGTCTACTCATGAGTAGGCGTGGCGCGAAGCTGCACTGCGGCTACTTATGATGGTAAAAAGCAGGTTTGCTGGAGCGCTCGTTCCACAAACCTGCTTTTTACCAGGGGTTCTCGAGCGGGTTTGCCGCTCAAGAACCACCGGGCTCGGCTGCGAGCCTGGTGGTTCTTACAGTCACCAAAAATCGGGCTAGCCTCTGCTCTCTAAGCGGTTTACAATGATTTTAGCATATTGCCCCCAACATTCTGGGTACTCATTTTACCGACCTTGGAAGGATGGAAGGCTGAGTCAACCTTGACTCAATGTAATGTCTGTTTCCCAGAAATCCAAGGATTCTCATGGTGTACATGCTGTTATTTAGAGATCATGTGAACCCAGAAAATCTCAGCCGTCTTTGCTTGACATGAAGCAGAGATAGGAAACCTTACATCTGAAGTCAGCTTGTTGATCTCATGTCAGATTGCCAACCAGAGATTGCTTAGATTTTCTTGGTTCATGCAATCACAAATTAGGTATGTGTGCACCATGGGAATCCCTGGATTCCTGGGAAACTTACAGCATATTGACTGTGAGAACTACCCTTTTGGATGAATAAGATTAGCCAATGCTTCCATTGAATTTGTTACATCACATACTTTTTTGTTAGATTATTCAATAATTTGTGCAGTTTTCAAAGTGGTTTTGTTCTTGTCCCAACATATTCTCCATCAATACCAAAGATGAGAAAGAAAGGGAAATCTTTGTCTCTCTTCTATTTCCTATTCCAGTGTTGAGATATATGTTGAATCTTATTCATTCTGCCTCTCTGGTCAAGAAGTTTATATCTCACCAGGTAGTCCTCATTTTTCTTGTGGAAGGGTGGGAAGGTGGTGCTTGAGAGATTACTGGGTTTCTTGAGATGGTGTATTGGAGGCTTGATGGCTAGAGGGGAAGAATACAAAAACAAAGGGAGATCGATCAATAGCTCAGCTTTGTGGATTTCTTTTCTATTCACCCCACAGCCACACAGTAATCCAAATGTGCATAAAGGGTTTGTTGGAAATTCTCTGTGGTAAGAGAATCCCTTTCTCATTATAGCAGAGTGCACAGAGGCACAACACAGCGGAAATTTAGTTAGGCATGCGTGTACGCTGAGAGTAAAGTAACTTGGAGCCCATTCATAGTTTCAAATCAATATATAAGGCATTTCTTAAGGAACCCCATTCTAGATAGGAAAGTGAGGAGTTAGGATCTCTAATCTATCTATCTAGCTGGATGCAGATGGATTCTGCATCTTCTCTGCACACATGGTGCAGGGAGAGGAGCTAGCCATTTTGCAAGGTAGAAGGGCAGGTAGGGAAGAGAGAGAGAGAAAGGAGGAAGTGGCTGGAAGGAAGTTAGTCCCTGAGATTAGCAATCTACATATCCAAAGGGATAGTGTCAGAGCAGTAGAGAAGGGATGACCAATGTCTTGACCCTCTAGCCCTCTGACTCACTAGTCTGTCCCCCACTGTCTGAGACAAGAGACAGCGCAAAGTCCTTTAACTTCCAACAGGGTTTACATTGGGAAAAGGGAAAACAATGTAGCTATTTCTTTCAGATTATCTCCGAATGTCCAATTTCAACCAAATCAGACGTGAATTTAAATACTGGATGTATCCAGTTCCAGTTATTCTCAACATATGTGTCTCTCTGGTGTGGTTGCTAGCACAGGTAGAGATTTAAACTAACATTCAGGCAGAATTTAAGCTTGATTGCTTTTCTTCATTCATGCACTACTACAAGAGCAATGTACATTTACATTGGAGCCAGACCATAGATATTATTCAGTAAACTAAAACAGTGAGCAGGATTCAGACTACGTTTGTAATGAAATTAATGGGATTGAAATTAATCCTGCCTCATTTACTTCAATGGACGTAGCATGACTAACTTAGTCAGGATGCTGCCCAGTGCTTTTAGGCTGCTGAAGCAAAACCAGGAGTGGATGAAGAGCAAAGATTCGGACCTTCCCTGATACTCAGGTCATGATTGCTGAGACCTTCTGCCATCATGGTAAGCAGAGTAATAGCTTATAACTCCTGACCACGCAGAAGAAGAGTTTTATTTGGAGGAAACGTTTATAGCTACTGTAGCAAACAGAAATCCAGGGTGATATCATGGATCAAGTATTGGGCTTGAATTAGATCTACCTAATCCACATTCCTGCCCATATCAACCATAAAGTTCACTTTTCCAAGCCAAGATTGTTGGGAGAGTTAAAAAAAATATCATGCCACCTCTGACTTGGAGTGGGATGCAAAATAAAACAAATAGAACTGAAATGGGGAAGGTACTGAACAGCCATTGGCTCGGCTGACTGTGCATCCCCCAAGTCCACAGCGGGGGTGAAGTGGTGTCATCTGTATTTTTGTTCATAAAATAATTAACATAATTAATACCACAGTCGGTAGATTGGAGAGTCAACATTTTTAAGTACATTGGGTTGGTTTGATGCATCTTTTGAGAAGTGCAGTGGTGCTGTTTGCCTCTTGCTGGAATCTCTGAATATGCTATTTAGAAGCTCTGGCAGCTTCCTTACTGAGATCCATTATTGTGAAACATTTACTGGGTTAAATAAACCACTGTAAATCACTCTGGTGTGTAGAAGAAGGGTGAACATGGCTTTGTCCTTCCCCCCCACGCAGTTCAGTGCTCCAAAGGTCAGGCCACCTGGCAAAACATCGATGGGAAAGGAACAACTCATACAAACCAGCTCAAAGAAGGCCAGCTGGAAGGAAAGGAAAGCTGCTCTGATGTACAGGGTTTTTACTAATGGGGACGGGGAAGAGGAGGAGGAGGCCACAGGAGCCTTGGTGCAAAGGTGGACAATGGGAAGCCCGTGGTGTGCTAAGCTCTACAATATGTAAGACATGAAGACCCCTATGGCATAATTGGACCCCACCAGGTAATCAGAAAATGGGGAAGAGGCAACGATGGTGTCATCAGAGGTGGCAGCTCATCCCCTCCCAACTGTGGATGATAGGAGGAAGTGGAGCCACCCCTAGGTCCATTCCTTCTCCTTTGGTAGATGAGAACTGGGACAAGCAGGAGGAGGAGGAGCAGTGATGCAGATTATGTATTATGTATTAATAATTATTTTTTATTATTATTAGTATTAGTAGTAGTAGTAGTAGTAGTATACCACTTTTATTTTGAAGACCCCAGGGTGGTTAAGAACATGATAAAAACAATAATAAAACTTCAATAAAAAACAAGTTACTAAAACAAAAACACAGCTATGCTAAAAAGAGAGCTGGGGCCCACTCACAGACCAAACACACGATTCCAAAATGCTAGGAGAGAGGGAGTCATTGTGGATTTCAACCACACCAATGCAGTTGTGTGTCAATACCATGCTGATCATACAAATGGCACCCATGTATGCATGGACATTGTGTGTGTGCTGGCGCTGCACCGGGGGTTATTGGGACACATGCCACCCCAGCAGGAAGCAGAAGGGGGCAGCAGAGAGCAGATAAGGACTTGCTCTCCTTTTCCTTAAAGTTCCTGAAACAGTTTCCACGAGTGCTTGAACTACGCTTTGAACCACGGTTCAGGCACATCTCTACTTTGCATGCAATTGTAGATGCAAATGTTAACAGTCAGTGCTCAGCTCATGGAGGAAAAAATAAGGGGCACACCTCCCGACACCCCTCAATTTCAGCCACATCATGGCCTACCTGTAACTTTCTGAAACAGAGGTAAGGGAGCTGTTACAGGAGGTAAGGCATATGGGCCCCCAACCCTCCATAATTTGAACACTAACAGGAATTACTGGATACTGTGCTTCAGCTATAAGATAACATGCACTTTAAAGATTATACAACTATAGAATTATTTCAGGAGGAATATTTTCCCAAGTAGGTTACTTGGGGGAAAAATACATTTCAGGAATTTTTATTTTGTTATTAATGAAACAGAACAGAAGACTGTTGTTTCTCATTTTCCCCTTTTGCTTCCATTGGCTCTGGGAAGTAGTGGGTGGGTCAAGGGATGCACATAATGATAATGAGCAAAGATGTCTCAAGCAAGGAAAAAGAAGCAGAAATATTCACTCATTAAGGGAACTGGAAATTCTGCATTGCATTCAGTGCTTGCGGGGAGAATTAATCTATGAATAGCAAGAACAACAATGGTGTTTGTTCAAAACTGAGCAAGTCCAATCACTCCTTTTAGTGGAAACAGCAAAAGAAGGAAAAACTGAAATGGAAGAGCATTGAAAATAGTCTACTAATTAGTTATTCTGCCATTGGACACAATCCACAAGAAACATTGCCAGTACATTTTTCAAAAATATTATTTGTTTGTTTGTTTGTTAAATATACCGCCTGGCTCTGTAGGCTTTAGGTAGTTCCAGTTAAATGAACAGGACTTGCAAGAATTCAGAGCTATTATTACTATTATTATTTTACACAGTCAGACAGGTATTATTGACTGGTTTGTTTTATCCAGACATAGAGTCCTTCCCAAGGACCTGGGATGCCAGAATTTTGTCAATTGTTATAGATATCATCGCAGAATATAGGCTGTTCCCAGTAAAGCTGCTTTTTGTAATTGGCTGATGGTGATTTCTGTGGCCCCTATGGTGTAGAGGTGCTCTTCAAGGTCTTTTGGAACTGCACCCAGGGCGCCAATTACCACTGGGATTATTTTGGTCTTTTTCTGCCACAGCCTTTCAATTTCAATTTGTAGATCTTTGTATTTGGTGATTTTTTCCATTTCTTTTTCTTCTGTTCTGCTATCCCCTGGTATTGCTATGTCGATTATTTTGACTTGTTTTTCTTTCTTCTCGACTACAGTGATATCTGGTGTATTGTGTGGCAGATGTTTGTCTGTTTGTAGTCGGAAGTCCCATAATATTTTTACATCTTCATTTTCTTCAACTTTTTCAATTTTATGGTCCCACCAACTTTTGCCTACAGGTAGCTTGTATTTTTTGCAGATGTTCCAGTGTATCATCCCTGCTACCTTGTCATGCCTTTGTTTGTAGTCAGTCTGTGCGATCTTTTTACAACAGCTGATTAGGTGGTCCACTGTTTCATCTGCTTCTTTACAAAGGCGGCACTTGCTGTTTGTTGTTGACTTTTCTACTTCTGCTCTTATTGCATTTGTTCTTAGTGCCTGTTCTTGTGCAGCCAGTATTAAACCCTCTGTTTCTTTCTTCAAGTTGCCATTCTTAAGCCATTGCCAGGTCTTGGTGATGTCTGATTTTCCACTTATACTGTGCAAATATTGACCATGCAGTGGCTTATTTCTCCATTTTTCTGCTCGGTTCTTGACTTGTTCTTTCTTGTAGGCCTGCTTTCTTTCATTGGTGTTGAATAGTTTCACATTATTGACCATTTGAAGTGCATCTTCTTCACTGTCCTTGATATATTCTTCAAGGCCTCTTTTCTCCTCCTCTACTGTTTGATGGACTTGCAGCATTCCTCTTCCACCTGAGCTGCAAGGGAGGTATAGCCTATCTACATCACTGCGGGGGTGCAGAGCATGATTGATGGTCATGATTTTCCTGGTCTTACGATCTAGCGTCTCTAGCTCTGCCTGGGTCCAGTCTATTATTCCTGCAGTGTATCTGATAACAGGTATAGCCCAGTTGTTTATGGCTTGTATGGTGTTCCCGCCATTGAGTTTGGACTTGAGGATTTTTCTAACTCTCCTGATGTATTCACTTCCAATTTTTCTTTTAACTTCAGTGTGTGCGATGTTTTCAGCCTGGAGAATGCCCAAGTATTATTATTATTATTATTATTATTATTATTATTATTATTATTATTATTATTATTTCAATTTCTATACCGCCCTTCCAAAAATGGCTCAGGGTGGTTTGCACAGAGATATAATAAATAAATAAATAAAATGGATCCCAAAGTGCTCACAATCTAAATGAAATGTAAGATAGACACCAGCAACAGTCACTGGGGGTGGATAGGGCCATTTCCTCTGCCCCTGCTAAATAAAGAGAATCACCTTGGTAAAAGGTGACTCTTTGCCAAGTTAGCAGGGGCTATGTTCCTGTTCATATCCCATTCGTTCCAAGGGTGCCTCTACAAGAAATGTTTGAGTTGATTGGATCTATTGATCAAAACCACTCATTGCAAATTAAGTTCATGTTTACAAAGTTGCTTGTCATGTGGAGGAGTCAGAGCTCATTGCAAAACTACTGGTTGGCACCAGTAGTAAAAATGGTGGACCCTTGGGGCTGACTTTTTTCTTTTTTGTTTTTGCTTCTTTCAATTAGTTTATTTCCTGATTCTTAACCAGTACTTGAAATAGAGAATTTACTTTCTTTTTTATTGGAAGTGGACATTGAAAGCTCTTCATACTTTGAGTAACAGTGTGCTATGCATAAGAAGCAATGTGCATAGCAAACAATATGTTTAAGAGCAATTTATCAGAACCTGGAATCGCTAGTTTGGAATGATAATATTCATTGAGCCCTTTTCTCATGATCTGTGAGAAGGCCTATTTGCGGGCGTGTGGGGAGGAAGGTTTTGTTATCTTCCCGGCAGATGATCCAATGAGGGCGCTGGGTGCACTGATCACGTACCCAGATGATCCTCCACTGCCTCAGCAGCATGGAGGGTCAGATCTCTTGAGAATCATAGTCTTTTCAGTGGCTGCTCCAGCTGCCTCTGAATAGAATACGATTCCCTAGACACCACATTCACAGGACTCAAGCTGGCCGGTGGGGCGGGGGTGGATGGGGGGCACTCTTTCTTGAGTCTTTTGTTTTAAAAAATGAAGCCATGGAAGACAATGCTCCCGCAACAACAGAAGGAAAAGAAAGTAAAGAAAGTCTATCCTATCTCCTGTACACCAGGTAAGCACAGGGGGAATAATTCAGGCTGAATCAGGGACAAGTTGAATTGGACTTATATGGCCTGATTTGACTTCAGTTGGGTAGTGGCTCAATTTGGGCCGGATCAATTTGCTTTGATTCAGCCCTGATTCAGCCCGAATTAGTATATACTAAGTATATACTAAATACTTAGTATATACTAAATACTTAGTATACTAAACAAATATACTAAACAAATAAATATAATTGAAGTATGACAATGTTACTAATGTCACGATGCAATCTAACTCTGATCCAGCTAAGCACACATGCAGCAGCTGAGGCTGTTTATGTATCAGTCCAGTCAGATACTTGGCAACAGCACTGATGAGCAAACCTGAGGAAGTGGGGAAAGGGGAAATCCATCCCCAACTCCCCCGCCCACTCCGTGGTACAGCTGAAAAACACTGTCGCTGGTTTTCTTATCAGGGATATGTGCACACAATCTCAGCTGTTAGATAATACTTCAAACTGCGTACACAGTGCATTCTCTTCTCATTAGGGATGGGAGCACAAAAGCTGTTTATATGCAGATATCCCTTCTACCTGCTGGGAAAGCCTAGCTAGAAGCATATGTGCAATCATACCATATTGCATACTGACTTAAATATTTGCATGTGAAGTGAGTCAGAAGTGTGTACAACGGGAAGCATCAGTGGTCATAAAATGCACAGGGAAGACCTTCATTTCACAAACATGTTAATGTCAAAGTACACATCCACGCGGCAGAACTTTATTAAAGCAACACAGTGCAGGCTAGATAAATTGTATTACAAAGGTTTTGGGAAGCAGACATTAAGGAGAGTAGAAAAAGCTAGCACTGTGGATGGAATTAAGGTGGAGTTATTCCGTGGTTTTGTCGTACAAAATGTAATGTTGGCGGGGGGAGGAGGAGAATGTTTTTTTTAAGAGAGAGAGAGAGAGAGAGATTCTGAGAGAAATTCTGTTTTGGCAGAAAAGTCTGTTGTATAAATTGCTGCACCCCTGATTTTGAATGGTGGATGTTCATTTTTCCTGGTTTCTGAGTTCAGGTAATCTAAGGGGGAAATGGAAATATTAATATCAGTATACTTAAAGATATTGGCTGCTAATATACAGGAAAAATAACAGGCACACACTTTTGCTTAACTCCTGCCCTTTTTCTTCATAGATTTGGCATTGGCTGCACAATGTAAAGCATGATGCTATGAAGGTAATTGAAGGATATCTGAGATGTGAATATAGTATAACATTGTTTATTACCAGGTCTGTCCAGTATGTCATTTTCCTGTGTTTCACATCACATTTCTGAGCACTAAGAAGTGGATAAGTACTATTATTTTCATTCTCTTTTTTTAAGGTGGGAAAAGCTGTTAGTTAAGTCAGAATACTTGGATTTAAGGTTATTTGAGACCAATTCATATGCTAACAGGGCTTTCAAATCACACATCATTACATTGCAGGAAGGAATAGCATTCTTGGGGGTAACCCATACATCAATATTGCTCCTTTCCTTGGTGGAGCTAAGTAAGTAAAGTGTGCTGTCGAGTCAATTTCGAATCCAGGCCCCCACAGAGCCCTGTGGTTTTCTTTGGTAGAATACAGGAAGGGTTTACCATTGCTTCCTCCCGCATAGTATGAGAAGATTGCTATTGCTATCTTCTTATATCGCTGGTGCCCAATTTGGTGTTTCCCATAATCTGGTGTTTCCCATAATCTGGGAAACATACCAGCGGGGATTCGAACTGGCAACCTTCTGCTTGTTAGTCAAGCATTTCCCCGCTGCGCCACTTAAGGTGGTATGGTGGTTAGAGAGTAGAAAATGCTAATGAGAAAAGAAACAATGTCATTCGCTGCCACCCATGTACTTTTCTTCTCCAGATATCTGATTTTAGTTATATCACACTTTGTCCCATGAGCTTTGAACAGTTTATAGCATTTTAGATTGTGAGCCCTTTGGGGACAGGGATCCATCTTATTTATATATTATTTCTCTGTGTAAACTGCCCTGAGCCATTTTTGGAAGGGCGGTATATAAATTGAATTAATAATAATAATAATAATAATAATAATAATTTATTAATTATAATTAATAATTTATTACCCTTATTATAATTATATTATTATATCATAATAATATTATAATACCCTTATTATAATACCCTTATTATAATTAATAATAAGGGTACCAAAGGCTTCTCTTATAATTATAATTATTATAATTATAATTATTATTTCCCCCTGCCACGTTATTACCAAGGGGCTCCCAATGTTTAAAAACATCTTTAAAAACACAGAGCTCGATGGGGAGCTCTGTCGCAGATGTGGTAATGGCAGGGTCTCTAGAGCTTTACCCTCTCAGCTCCTGTGATTCTCCTTCTCCTTCAGCAGCACCAACTGCTATGGTGGTGGTTGGAGAAGGTGCTGCAAAGTGAGCTAAGCTGGGTAGGAGCTAGAGCTCAGTCTTAGGTGGTGATGGGAATCTCTCAGGCTTTGTCAAAGAAGATGGTTGGTGTTAGCTCACAGCTCTTGTAATGCTTCTTCTCCAAAGAATTACCAGAGCATAGTGAAATCCAATCCAGTGAAAATGGCTTCCACACTCACCTAACAATGTATGGATTGGCCACCAATTCTATTAACATTCAAGGGTACCAAAGGCTTCTCTACATTATTATTTCCCATGACTGAATGCTAAGTTGCTTTTCACACGTACATGGTTTGTAAGATCAATGCTGAACTTTTTTTGCCTTCAGTCTTCCGTCCCTACCCAAATTCGTTTCCTCATCCCAGATATCCTCAAATTAATGTCCTCTTTCAAAAATGCATTCTTCCTAAATTGCTGCACAACATTAACATTTCATGTTGCTTCCCATCTTCCAACAAAAGGGGTGGAGAATCCTTTTCCTCACCATTGCCAATGAGATGGCTCCAGCCAGCTCTGTCTCCCTTTCAGTTTCCTATATGCCTGATCTTGCATTAATGACATCTCTTAAACCTCCAGCTTTAAAAGCAGGGAGAATAAAGGTGCTGCAATATGGGGAACAAAAGCAGCCAGCCAATTAGTAGCTAGCCTCATACCTGTTCCACTGATGAGCCAATAATTCACACTCACATGGTAGTTCCCAATTCTCATCAGTAGGGGGAGGAAAGCAACAGAACCCGGTAAATTCCATTTGAGGACCTGCACTAGTGCACAGGTTCTCTTTGGATCCACACTTTGGATCCTCAGATGCTACCCACCATCTTAAGAACAAAAATGGGGTTTTTACCCTTTTAAAATGTGCTATGCACACTGTTAAAAGATCAGCTGCTTCACAACTACTTGCACAACTACTTGCATGGACCTTCATTCAAATGTGTACATGTGCATAGTGCCACTTAGAGACAGTCTGGGCCAAGAGACATGAAGCAGCGATAAATCTATCATTAAGAGATGGGCTTATAAACAATAGTGTTTGTCAAAAACACACACCAAAAAACAGTCAGAGGGGCTCCCCCCCCCGTTTTCCCACAGAAAATTGCCCCACTGATGCCCCAACTTGTGCCATTTGTGGCAAATAGCTACTTTGGAAGGTAATTTTTGGTAAGAAAATTAATCTGGATTGAGGCCTTATGGATGCTTTTTGATAAAATAGGAGACAATCGGCAGCATCCAAACTCATGCTGCTCTCGTGTAAAAATGTTCCATGCGCACAATGATGACTCCCAATTGCCCCCTTCTCTCTGCTGCCCCTGATGCTCCTCAGACATATATTGCTCAATGCTGGGGGATCCTCAGGAACTTATATATCAGAGGCAGCAGAAAGAAGGGGGGATGGGGGAAAATAATTGTGTGTATGGAACATTCTAATGCAAGAGCAGCATCAATCTGCACACTGCCCATTGTTTACTTACACTTTTAAGCCCATCTCTTAAATTATTGTAATGTGGAGTTTGATCTACACATTACAATAAATTAATCTCACCAAGCAGCAGGTAGGAAAGAGCAGCGGTGGTGATGGGGAGTTAAAGTCAGCTGATTGGCACTATGCACATACAACTCTGGCTGGTGAATTAGTATATGAAATTGTGTATGTGATTCTCCACCCAACTAGGGATATGCATTTAGAGACCCAATTCTGTGGATGGATGGCCCCTAGTTAGATCAGGGCAAATTGAAACAGCTATGCTGCCAAGCTAAGGTCAAAGAAGATTTAGAAGAACTCTAAACCCAAATTGTGTTCTAGCTTAGACTTTGGACATCAACAATGCTATGTAGCTTAGATGTGGATCTAGACCTAAAAGGCTAGATTTGTATACTAACCTGAATAGATTGTGTGGAAAGTGCATGTTTTTCTTTAAAATGCCTCCAAGCAAGTGGGCGAGCACGTTGATGTGGTAATGCTAGTTTCTGAGGAAATTCTTAGTTTTCTGAAAGGGAGGACACCATGCAAAATAGGACATCAACACCAATGGAAATGCATTAAAAGAAAGTTAACATTGGACAGACTGAAGCAGAAGATATCTACTTCTAATTCTACAATATACACTATGCAGTGCAGTTAGAGGAATTCAGCATTTGACTAGAAGACTTCTATGCTATTGACTGTACGGTACCTTAGTTTAAGACATGCTTCTGGCAAATGGCAGACAAAGATCTTCATAAGGTGCATTTTGATCAGGTACCAGAGTTTTTATTTTCAGTCACTGTCCACATGTATTAGATGACACTATAGTATGTGTGATGCCTCGAAACGTCAGAGGGGGAAATATCCAAGGATCGTTGTGGCTAGCTGGATTGTCTGGAAGAAACATCTGCTGAATGTTGTGTTACCTTAGTAAATGTGTCCCACTATGTGTGCCACCATGACCATAATATAAAACTCAGCTATGACACAGCTAGGACAGGATCTGTACGTATGTAAAGCTCTACTGCATTCTTAGTACAGCTGACTCATTTCCACCTGTTTCTACTTAAGGCAGAAGATAACAAGCAATACAGAAGACTATAGCTTGCTCATGCTTGAGTGTTCTTCCAGTGGTGAACCTTAGGCATTTAACTCATATCCAGCTTTTAACAGAGATCTGTTCTCAAGGATACCACTAGATCCACCATATTGGAAGGAGACCTTTAAATGGAGTAGGGGTTAAGAAAAATGTTCATAACTCTGATATTGGATACATGGGCTAGGGATGTGCACAAGCTAATATTAGTGCACCCTTCGGTGGGGCAGGGAACGGTTCCCTTTAAAAGCTGCTAGGGAGCTCCTTACCTGCTTGCCCCACCCTGCCGCTTTTCCACCAATGGCCATGTACATGCCGATGCCATGAGGAGGCTGCAGGGAGCAGCACTGCAGCCCTGTGCAGGCATTTGCAAAGTGGGCACCGGTGGCGGAAAAGCAGTGGTGCGGGGCAAGCAGGTAAGGAGCTCCTTACCTGCTTTGTAAGGGAAACACTCCCTACCCCATCGAGCTGATTTGAATGCCGGTGCCTGAGCCAGATTGGTGCTTCCAAGAGAAGGTGCCGAACCTGCATGTGCACATCCCTAACATGGGCTCCATTCTAACTAGACAATTGTGTGACAGTTAATGGCAGTTGCCTTATATATGGCTGCTGAATGGAGTTACAGCTCAAGCTAACTTGATATGAAAATCAAGCATTGGAATTCAATTTCAGTATCAAATAAAATTTGATACAGCATTAAAACTGGCCAAACTGTGTAATACAAATGGTAAAATAAAATAAAAAACTTGATGAAATGGAAAATGTACTGACAGTGGAAAAAAATCCTTGACATAATTATTGGAATGTGCGAGAACAAACTCAATAAAGAGAATGAAAAAAAGTTGCACAATCAAGTTTAAGATGGGGGGGGGGAATCAAACCGAAAACAGACACATGTGGGCAATAAAGCATTTCTAAAAGGATATGGGTATAATGGAGGGAAACAATTTCTACAGAATTCGTCAAGAAGAACAGTTCAAAGTGATTACTTCCTGTCTCTTGACATCTTATTACTTCTCTTGACAGGAAGTAATAAGATGTTATTATACTGAATGCTAGTGTGCCATTCCAACACATATGAAGGCATGTGATGCAGCAACTTTGCTGATGCTAAGCAAGTCTGGACCTCGTCAATACCTGGATGGAAAACTGTCTGGGAACCCCAGATATGTCACCTTGAGTTCCATGGAAGAAAAGTAGGATATAAATGAAATAAAGAAATAATTAATAAAAATCTGAATCTAGTTTTGTGTGCTGTTGTATTTTAAAAAAACCCTCTGAAGACTTGGTATAACCAATGTGAATAATCAAAAATGATTTAGAATACAAGGTTAGAGTTGCAAACCTTTTTACTGGCGTTGGTCCTTAGTGCTTAATCACTGCATATAATACTAAGTAAAGGTACAAGAGCAAGGCCAGTAAGAAACAGCAACTTTATAAAATAAAGAAAAAAAGATAAGAATACGACAAATCTTTACATACTGCTTTTCAACAGAAGCTCCCAAAGCGGTTTATCTAGATATAAACAATCGAAACGAACAAATAAATAAAATGGCTCCCTGTCCCCAAAGGGCTCACAATCTAAAAGAGGAACATAAGAGAAACACCAGCAACAGCCACTGGAGGGGTGCTGTGCTGGGGATGGATAAGGCCAGTCGCTCTCCCCCTGCTCAGTAAAGAGAATCACCACTTTTAAAAGGTGCCTCTTTGCTCAATTAGCAGGGGATAGCAGGAAGATGAAAGGAATATAGTTTGTCCAGAAAGCAAATAGTTCAAAAAGAAAGCAAGGGATAGAAAAATGATATAGCAATCACAGAGCCCTTTCTCGCAATTAGTGAAAAAGGACTTGGGGAGCACAGGGAGGAAGGCTGTAACTTTTTACCTCCCCTGCAGATGACTGCCCTGCCCCTGCTGGGCGCCCACATGGACACTGGCTTTCCCCAGCACTCTGGAGGGTCAGGGGCTGGACATGTTGCTCCGGCCCCTGAAAATCCCATAATGTACAGTGTGAGTGTGTGGTGCATTGCAGGTATGCCCCCTGGTGCCAGCCGGGAGCCCCACAGTCTCCCAGCCCTGGCTGCAAGCGCTCGCTCCCTTAAACCCGCTTAAGAGGCTGGCCTCTTTGGTGGGTTTATTTTATTTATTTTTTATTATTTTTACATTTATATCCTGCTCTTCCTCGAAGGAGCCCAGAGCGGTGTACTACATACTTGAATTTCTCCTCACAACAACCCTGTGAAGTAGGTTAGGCTGAGAGAGAAGTGACTGGCCCAGAGTCACCCAGCTAGTTTTATGGCTGAATGGGATTTGAACTCGGGTCTCCCCGGTCCTAGTCCAGCACTCTAACCACTGCACCACGCTGCGGATCCCAGTAGTTCGTATGATTAGCCAAGACCGGGCTTGGCTTTCTTAGCCCTGTTTTGGTTGATTTGGTTGAAGCCTGTTTTGGTTGAAGCCTCACTGTTTCCTAAACGGAGTAGCAGCTGATCATGGGATCAGTCTTTTCCCTGCTTCATGTGGTCTAACATCTTTCAACACAGGAAGCTGGCTTATACCAAGTCAGACCATTGATCCATCTAGTATTGCCTACAAAGACTGGCAGCGGCTTCTCCAAGATTGCAGGCAGGAGTCTCTCTAAGCCCTGTCTTGGAGATGCCAGTGAGGGAACTTGGAACCTGCTGCATGCAAGCATTCCCATGCACACCCTTGATTAGAACCTCTCTGGCAGGGGCCCCGGCTGCCCTTACCAGCTCCGACGTTCATTCTGCAGCCAAGGTCATAGAAGCCCCAGGCGGGGCGGGCGGACAGCCAGGCGGGGCAACCCGACGAGCGGCCAGCCGAGATGCTACTTAATCAAGGAGTCAGGCTAGAGGGGCTGGGAGAAGGGCAGGGCAAGTGAGGGAGGGGGCAGCAGCAACAGACAGAGGCACAGCTGAGGGGGATACGGGTGAGAGCAGAGTGATATGGTGGGGCAGAGGTCCAATTAGTGGGGGTGTGGGATGCATCAGTTGTCAGGAGGGATTTAAGACATGCTCAGCCAGTGATGGGAGACAGTTGGAGGGTGAGTGGTGGAGGCCTCTGGAGAGAGACTGCCACAGCAACCCCAAGGAGCCAGGAGGAGGAGGGCTCGGGTGAACCAAACCCCCTCCCCTCAAAAACTCTGAGGCCCTGCCTGGTGGGAAGCAAGAGGGAGAGGTCAAACAGCCATGGAGAGACCAGTGGCAGGACAGAACCCAAATCTTGCTGCTGATCACATGCAACACTACTGAGTAAAATTAATCATGGGGGTGTACTTAGTGTTAGGTACAGATTAATGAGACAATGGAAAAGAAAATACACGTGAAAAGACATGAATCATTTAATTATTTGTCCAAAATAAGATGTGGAAATCGTTTTATCATTAACCATTAACTGTGAGCTAGAACACAAAAATATCTGACTTCTTCAGGACACTGAAGGAGTCAACTTTCACACCAGCCCTTGATAATGAACAATAATTTTCAGTCTGCTTGGCAGAAGGCTATTGAGGTTAGGTTGTTCTGCTATGGTCTTTCCCCTGATTTCTTACTTTCCTTGGGTTATGAATGGTCCAAAGAAATTATCCAGCAGCGAATAAAGGACATAGATCAGCAAAATGCAAAATGATGCAAGTATGACGTCTAGCTCTTACAAGTTATTGAGAGAATCTTCTGTAACTATACCAGCAACTAACCTTTCAATCCTGACACATTCCAAATATCGTCGGGCATTTTCTAGAGCTCGTTTCTATGCCCTTCCCTCATCATTACTGGAAGGTAGATAATGGGGTATACCTATTTCATTGCCCTTGTGGCACTGGTGAGGCTGAAACTATAGCCCACGTTCTTTTGTGCTGTTTTTATCAGGATCTGAGCATTGATTTGATTTTACCATACTAGTAAAATTTCCAGGACATTTGGATGGTTTTTATGTTAAGTTCCTTTTAGAGGACAGGGATTCCAATGTCACCTATAGAGTAGATGAATTTTGGATTTTAGCATCTAGGGTACATTGTATGTTTGACTATGAACATTGAAATACTTATGATATCTAGTGCTGTAACTATATTGTATGATGATATTAATGTTTATATTGTTTTTGTTTTGCTGGTGTCTGACCGCAATAAAGATTATCGTATAGTATCATAACATCACACCAGAAAATTCACCTTTGATTAGTTACTTTAAAAGTTGCGTTTACAGATGCATTCCAATGTAGCAGGACCTACTAACCTGGCAAAGTAAGACGATTTGTGGATTCTGGTACTGGTACATCTTTCGTAAGTTGTTTTGAACCTTTAAAAATAAAAAGGCTTTTAGAAAGAGATGAACAGAGGCAATTTCTTCCATTGTATACAAGTATTTATTTATCTCTACCAATTGTCATTTTGTATTAGATTTCTTTCTGCATTTGAAAATAAATGAATAGGATTTAGTGCAAACATTGATGCACAAGCACAGTCACATCTTGAAACATTGTGTGGGTATTGCAAGTCAGGTCAGGATCTTATGCTATCAGCACTGTCATATTACAGCTCTATGGGTCTGATATATTGAAGGAATAAGTTATAATCTGAGAGGGAGGGAGGGAGGGAGATCCTTTATTACGGTCATTGACCAGATAATCATTATACAATCTGAGAGTGATTGGCAGGTGGAGAGAAACGCTGAGAGATATTTCTAAAATTTCTCCTTGGGAAGTACCTTGACATTCAGAGCGAATTTCAGTTTCTCCTTTGGGGACCCCTGAAAACCCTGCAAAGTCAGACAAATGACATTTTAGAGAGATTTCTATATCTCACACCGTGCCGCTGCAATTACATTGGTGCAAGCCACTCTCTGAGCCACCATGTTGACATAGTTCTGCCTGGTAAAGGTAAAGTTGTGCTGTCGAGTCAGTGTCGACTCCTGGCGACCACAGAGCCCTGTGGTTGTCTTGGGTAGAATACAGGAGGGGTTGACCACTGCCTCCCCCTGTGCAGTGTGAATTGATGCCTTTCAGCAGGGGCAGCTCGTGAACTCACCTCTGGGGGTGTGTGGCGGGGGGCTTCTTTTAACTGTAAACAGAGCCAGTGCTCCATGCTGCCCAGCAGCCCCCACGGCAGGGAATTGCCTCCACCTGGCCGCTGGCGGGGGCTTGCCTCCATGGGAGCCAGGTGAGTGGCGGAGACGATTCCCCGCTGCAGGGGCTACTGGGCAGCACGGAGCACCGGCTCCGTTTACAGTTAAAGAAGCCACCCGCCACCCTCCCTGCACGAGCCGTGCCTGCATCTTCCTATACCGCTGCTGCCCGATATAGGTGTTTCCCATAGTCTGGGAAATATACCAGTGGGGATTCAAATTGGCAACCTATTGCTCCCTAGGCAAGTTACTTCCCCACCAGCTGTTTGGAGCCTACTAGCTGTGCATAGTAGCTTGACAAGTGCCAGATGAACCTCCTGTTTTTGTTGCATGTAGGAGAAAGGGGGTATCAGGCACCCGAATGGACACAATGCATGACTAGTTGTCTGTGTTTACCTGGCGGGTCACAGGTTGTGCAGGCTTGCTTGATCTATAGAATCAGGAGCTTAGCAGCATAGAAGGACCTAGTGGGTGAGTTCATACAACCACCTTTAAGTACTAACAAAGTAGGTACAAGAGGAACCAAAGGTCATGAGGAGCATGCACTTCCATTGGACATGACAACTGAACTTGCCCAAGTTCCTTATCTCCCGGTTACCCACTTTCATCTTAGATTTTACTAACTTTCATCAAAACTATTTTTTTTACTAACTGTCACCAAAACTTGTTAAATAGATAAATAAATAAATAAAACTTTAAAGCCAGTTTCAAATGCTGGTTTCAAGAGGGTGTAGGAAATTGGTGAAATGTAAGGCAAAAGTGGTAACTGGGATCGGAATCCAGACTTGGTCAAGATCAGCTGTCATGCTTGATGGGAGTGTGTGTGCCCCGCGACTCCTCCTGTGCCTATTCTGAAGGAATTACAGGCAGTTATGTAAACCCAGCCAGTAAGGTGGAAAACTGAGTTTCCCTGCAATGGTCATCAGTCCGCCTAATGTACTAGTGGTGAATGCAATCCATTTAAGTCAAACCATAGCATTTCATTTATTTAGTTATTTGATTTATATACCTAAAGTGGCTCAGGGAGGTTTAAATTAAAATCAAAAACCTATAATAAAACAATCAAAACATTTAAACCAGATTAAAATTACAATTAAAACCAGTTATTAAAAGTCAGGCTAAAAAGATGGGTCTTTAAGGGTCTCTGGAAGGCTTGCAAAGAAAATAATCCTCTTATGTCCAAGAGGAGTACATTCCACAACCTAGGGGCAATAAATGAGAAGGCCCAAACCCAGGTTGCCGCCAGATGAACCGGTGGCACCTGAAGATGGACCCCCACCTGATGATCTTAATGAGTGGTGGGGATCTTGTAGAGAAAGGCATTCTCTCATGTAACCTATACCTAAGCCATTCAGAGCTTCAAAGGTAATAAGCAGCACTTTGTACTTTGCCCAGAAACATATAGCCAGACAGTGCAACAGTGACAAAGATAGCCCTCAATAAAACCTTATCGGTTGCCAGAAGCAGTGTTTTGGGGTCACGCAGGAAGGCGCCCCTCTACATGATCTAGCAAATAGGCTAACAACCCTCAGTGAACTTTTCGCCCCGCATAGCTCAAGCTGTTTGGCGTGAGCCGGTCATTAGTACAGGCAGAGTTTGGCAATGTGCCTCCAGGTTAAAGGTGCAAAAGACTGTAAAAGGATGTTGCAGACCCCTCCTTTATGGAGGCAAGCCCCTCTAGACCCATCAAAGGGACATTGCCATGGGTGAGATACTCTCCATCCAGAGATACCATTTGGAATGCACAGCAAGACAAGCAAACCCGGCTATTTCCCTCCTCAACTGATGAAGTGGCTGGCAAAGATAAGCTAGGAGACTCTCATTGTCAACAATCAATCAGTATCTTTGCACCGGGAACATCCTAGTTTCGAGAGGGGAGGAAATATTGAGCCATTTGCACCACACACATAAACACTTGCATAGTTTCAACTTGCCTTTGTCCAAGAGGACCCACCTGCAGTGACTAAATCTACCCTAGCAATGGACACTTTTGTTCTGCAAGAATCTTCCTACCCTCCAGGGAGGGATGACTGCTTGACTGACTCACAAACAGTCCCAGAGCACGTTTCTCAGTATATCTACCCTACAAGCACCACAGGGCTTTGGACTCTGTTTGGACTCTATTCAGGGGCAGATTAAGTTTTGTACCGCCCATAGGCGGCCAAAGATTTGCTTCCCCAGGAGCAAGGGTTCCCCTTTACTTGTAAAGACTTGTGGGCGGGGGGAAGAGTTAAATTTGGTTTTGGTTTTGGTTTTTTTTAAAGAAAAAAACATTTAAGATCGCCGGGCAGCACGGCAGAGTGAGCTCCTAGTGGGCTCACCTGCCTCCCAAATTGTGACAGTTGAGGTTGGGCAGTGCCAGCAAAAGAGTTCCTCACACGGGCCCGCCTTCCTTCCAAATGACCCAGATCGGGCTGATTTCAGCCCATTTTGGGCCTCTGCACATGAGCACGCATGCACAAAGGCCTGAAATTGGCCCAATCTGGGTCAATTGGGAGGAAAGTAGGCCCATGTATGGAGTTTCTTTCGCCACAGTCTTCACCATCTGGGAGGGCAGAGACGGCAGTGAGACATCCTCACACGGCCCCACCTTTCTCCCAAATGGCCCAGATCTGGCCGATTTCAGGCCTCTGCACACATGTGCATAGAGGCCCCAAATGGGCCACAAGCTGCCCCTATCTCGGTCATTTGGAAGGAAGTTGGGCCCGTGTGAGGAGCTCTTCCACTGGCAGCACCCAACCCAACCTCAACTGTCATGGTTTGGGAGGTGGGTGGAGCTCTCACCACCATCCCTGCTGTGCTGCCACCACACAGCAGCAGTTTTAATTTTTTTTTTAAATTACTTTACCTCCCCCACCCCCCAAGATTTGCCACTCCCCAAGATTTGCCACCCTAAGCAATTGCTTCTATTGCCTGCACGGTAATCCACCCGACTCTATTCAAAAACAGACTCTCATATAGGCAAGCTGGGTGGCTGGCCTTGCCCCTCTTCCTCGCTTCACCCCACTCCCTACTTCTGAGGAAGCACCAGATCACCCTTCGTGCAATGAACACACCTGGGAAGAACAGGTAATACTAACACTTACTGCCATTTCAGGGAGGTTTCTCGCCTCTTTCCCTGCCTCCATCCCTGCTGTCCAGGCACTTTTTGTCATGCCCTCGAGCTCCGACAGCGAGGAGGAAGGCGAAGCTGTCAACTTTCCAGCCAATTCAGGAGTGTCTGAGGGGCAGAGCCCAGCTGTCAGTGTTCATGAAACGGCTGTGGTAGATCCAACTAATGATTTAGAGCAGGCATGGCAACCTGAGTAGGCGGAAGGCGTGGGGGACCAATGCGAAGAAGAGCTAAGCGATGAAACACCACTGACTCAACAACAGCGCAGGCTCACAAGACGTAGAACGCAATTAGAGGCTGTTAGGAGCAGCAAACACCTCTTGCTGAGGGCTGACAAGCCTTGAATTCCTAGCAGCTGGGAGCTCTCGGCTTGCTCTATAAATCACATCTCCAGCCTCCTACTCATTGCTGAGAATCAACGTTCGTCAACATTCTTGTCAACAAGCGTTCAGCCAAGCCATATCCGATTTCAGCAGCTCCGCTTGCTTCGTGAACTTCCCTAGCAGCTGGCCAGACCTTGACACTTTTCCTTATTAGAAATCTCTAATTAGAGTCTTTTTTAGAAACACTAGTCAAGTTATTGAATGTCCTAACCAAACTCTTTTTCCTTCTGTAACTCCCCATTTTTATTCTAAATAAAGCTTTGAAACTGTAATTGCATTTCCTCATTTTTTCCAGTACAACAGACTTGCTTAAATTAATGCTGTATCAGAACTGCACCCTGATAGGGGTGTGCTAGCCGGCTCAATTTGAGCTGGGCTTGGCATTGAACTGGCTTGGTCCAATGGGTTAGGTGTCAAACCACACTGGCCTCAGCTAGTCTGAGTTTGAACCAGGCCCAGTTTGAACCGAGTCATTTTGGAGCTATACTGGTAAAAGGGAATCTGGTGAGGATTTCCCTTTATCAGTACAGGGGCGGGGGGGCTGTCCTAAGTATAGAGGGGGTGGAAGGGGAATAAATCTGAACTCACAAGTATAAGCCACGGTGGCCATGGTTGGGGCGGGGTGGAGGGTAGCGGCATCTTCCCCAATCCCCACCAGCCTCCCCCCGAATAGTCTGGGGTGGTGGTGGCCCAGTTCGGGCCTTCTCTGGCCCAGTTCAGGCATCTGGGCATCCAGGGCCATTTTAGTGACCTCCGCACATGTGCAGAGGTCAAACTTGTGAGTACAGATTTACTCCCCTCAAACCCCCTCTATGCTTTACTCCCCTCACACACTCTGCCCCTATACTGGTTCCAGGAGAATCCTCACTGGATTCCCTTTTACGAGTACAGCTCCAAGCCAGTCGAACCAGCCCAGTTCGAACTTAAATCGGGTCTGGCTCAACCAGGCCGAAACCATACCGGGCTGGGTCAGCTCAAATCCGATTCAGAGTTAATTTGAGTTAACCCTGATTTGAGTTAATTTCCTACACGCAGCACAAAAACCATAGCTGGAGTGTATCGCCAAGCACTGCTGGGCAGTTTTGCTAACAGTGCTGCTTGAAGCAATTGGAATGATATGGCTGATTTTAGTGCTTTTGACTCCAATACCACATTTTAATTACTGTGACACACACAATTTCTTGTGGTGTGATAGCTAAAGCAGCAGCATGTGGAAAGCAAAGTGGAGAGAAACACAAGCTCACGTCTCTGCAAGTCTCTGTTTAAATTGCACTGGTAATGGAATAACTGAAGGTATATAGGGGATATAATTAATGTACATGAATAAATAATATGGGTATCTCCCGTCCACCCCTTTATTGCATCACAGCATAAGGTCAGCTTGAATAGTCAGTAAACTCATTTTTGAATGCAAAGTGGAGGAGCAAAGTAATTCTAAGGTAACATTCAGGAATGAGAGTCACACAAGCCTGGCAAGGAACTGCAGCGCTTCTACTATGCAACCTCAGGCCTCTGATATTACTAAGCAGTGTGGGAAGGCATCAAGTTGTAGCAGTTCCAGTGCTATTAATGGCGGAAGGGGCCTTCAGCTCCTGTGGCCGGGAAGGAGTGAGTTTCTGAGCAGATCTCCTGCAGATCTTTGCAGATCTCCTGCAAAGACAGTGACAGCAGTGAACACTGAATCAGCTCCTGTATTCCATTATATGAACAGGCCCACCATTGCACAAAATTGGAATTTAAACCAAATGGAGATCTCATTGCTTTTATTTGGTAATAAGATGAACATACAGGAACTCATTTACAGAAAAACTGAAAGGTTGCAAAATCGTTGTACACATTTAGAGACGACGTGCCTCTTCTTCCTAATACAAAAACCATATTAGATACATTGGCTTTAAAATACTTCTCAGAACAGTTGAGAATAGTCAGCATTGCATGCCCACAAGTCACTTATGCACCCTAAGTTGTAACACACCAAGTATGTTTTACTCAGAACACCCTTGAGTATCCTTCTTGCTTTAGCAATTAATTAGAATGGGCTTTTTCTAATTGGGCAGTGCAGCATACATATAAACATGCCCCACCCCAAAAGAGTTTCTTTGGGGAAATGGCTGTGGGTTACAGATTTACATTATTTCCTGAGTTTTTTTGCTCACCTGTTACATTGTTAGATGTGCACATGAGAAGTTTTAAGTGTACACCTAGCTGTCAAAATGACAAACACATGTTTGCTAACATGTTTATCATACAGATACACCTGGGGTCGAACCAGATGTGATGTTTGGCATTTCCAATGCTTTATATTTTTCACTGAAAAACAGCTGTGGGAGGCCAATATTTGGATTGGGGCTGTGGCCAATCCAAACCTTTGCCCTTACACTGCATGGGCCAATCCAACCTTTTGGCCCTGAACTTAGTCCCAATGCAAATTACTTCCTCAAAAGGGGGGGGGTTAATTTGGGTTATGAAACATGAGCAAAGAGTTAGTAGACTCCCTAGCTTACATACAGGACACTGTGTTGCCCATGGAAGGGGGATGCATGTATGCTGACTCCATGCGAGTCCAAACCACATCCTCACTTCTACTGAGTTTGCAGATCCTCTGTGGCTGCTAAGAATTGCATCAGAGCTGCAGTGACCCTGCTCCTATTGGGAATAATGGGAGCAGCATCTGTACAGCAGTGATGCATCTCTTAGAAGCCATGGAGACACTGTGAGCTCAGCAGAAGCAAGTATGTGCTTTGGACTCACAAGGAGCCAGTGTGCATGCATCCCCCTTTTCATGGGTGGCACAGTACACTGTCTGTAAGCCCCTCTCTCCGTGCCATGGGGGCCATCATAGCATGGCTGCTCTCAGACTATATATGAGATTCCAACCATGAACCTCCACATCACGTCTAGTTTTCTGTCAAGTGTGCATTCAATGGCAACTCCTGGTTTGCGTCTTTGTAATGTGTGAAATGGCTTTTAGGTCAGTTCAATAGAGAGATCTCCACCATAAATTCTGGTGAATATAATAAAATCCTAAATATCGTATTTTGATTCCTGCATGGAGTCTTTTTTTTTTTCCCAGGCGGGGGGTGTGTGTGTGGATATTCTACAGGACTAGAGTTCTTAGATTTTATTTATTTTTACCTTTCTCCCCAATGAAGCTCACTAGGTTCATTAGGACCAAGTGCTGTAATTTTAGAACAATGTGATCAAAAGATACCAGTAAAAAGATAGCTTCTTAGTAACCACACTATTTGTGCCTTTGTTCCAAATTTCTGCTTATCTAATGTTGTGCCAAGAGACAAATGAATGAGGTATACTTTAAAGAACATTATGGAGGAAGCAAGCCCTGGCTCTTGGAAGAAAGACACCACTATTATTGTCTATATTGAAGCACCCTGTGCATAAAATATTAGCATTTTACATATTTCCTCCAGTCTCTAACAGAGTTTATTTTCATCACTAAAAAGAGAATTAGCCTATTCACACAAGTGCAGCCTAGCATGGGTTAGGCTGTGTATGTGAAGTGCCAGGATCGGGCACGATCCCTGTGCTGCTGTGTCATCTAACCTGACTTTTAAACCTGGACGTTAGCCAGAGTTAGGGGTGCGAGCATGTCCTTAACCCCACGGCTGGGATCGTGTGTTTGCTCGGGCTGCAAGCAGCCCAAGCAGACACAGAGACTGGCACCTGGAGCCCCCGTCTAACGGGAGTATCCCTCAATGCACTGCACTCGTTGTGTAGTGCACTGGCAGTATGGATCATCTGGGAGCTTGAGCCACACTCCCAGCAGCATGTTTTGGATAGTCAGGGGCGGGGGGGGGGAGGTTTTGCTATGCAAAGATGATTTGGGCCTTGCCCTCCCTGCCACCTCCCACATTGTGATGGTGTGCATAGCCTTAATGGTAGGAACATCTGGTTGGTTTCAGTGCAAAGCACTGGATGTGTATACACATTTCTCATGTTGCAAACACAAAGGTCTTTCTCAACAACAACCAAGATAGGGAGGAGACTGCAGCAGAGAAAGAGATTCTCAGAGTAAGATAGAAATTGGAACATGGGAGAAGTTTGGTTCTGCATGTGACCAGGGATCTGGATAAAATCATCATCGGAGCTCTACAAATAAAAATAGCAACATGGTGTTTTTTAAAAATTATATATAAAATTGTATTAAAAAAAATTCCAGCCCCCCCCAAAGGCTTACAATTGATAGCTATGCAGATGTTATCTCTATAAAGTCACTTGCTAAAGATCATGTGACTACAGTTTTACTCCTCCTACTAAGGTGACTTTGGCGTGATAAAATTGTTCCTGGACTGAAATTCTTCGGACTACATGTGAGGAATTGCATATTCCTCAAAGAAAAAAAGTTCCCCATCAAAAGAAAAGTAGCATGTCAGCAAGGAAGGCAGGTTAGAGGATAGAAACCTTCTCCATGATGTATATATATTTAAGGTCTTCAAGAGAGTCTTAAAGAACAATCTTTTTAGCCTGGCTTTTAATGATATCTAGTTTTAATTTTAATCTGGTTTAATTTTTTAATTGTGTTTTTTAATTTTAATGTAAACCACCCTGAGCCACGCCATTCAGTCATATGATTCCTACACCCAAGTCTAAGATGGTTCAGTTCAGAAATAACTAAGCTGCATGATCTGCTGTATATGTAGACTTGGCCTCAGCTGGGTAACAAATTGAGTTAGTTTATCACTAACTCAATAGTGATGACTTCTAACTGCATTCCAACGAGGTTCAGGAAATCAAGATTCTATTATATTGGTTATATTGCATGGGATGGACACAGTTCAATCAACCCTAATTTCCATTTCAGCAGAAAAACAGAAATACAAAAGGAGGTCAGGAAAAGTTACATTAGCAACCTCAGGGTTGTTGATTACATATGCCACATTGTGCAAAACCTGGTTGGTGCTGCTGGGTTCCGACCAACTCAGGTGTTTTTACTGATCACAACCAGACTTTTCACAGTGGCTGCAATCAATTGCTGGTAGTCAGTCTAGGCTGAACTCATTGTGAGTCCATAGCAGTGGTTTGATCTTCTACAATAGGGAAAAGTCATCTCAGACCTTTCTCTCAGAGGAAAGCTGGCCTAGTGGTAGCAAGCATGAATTGTCCTCATTACTAAGTAGGGTGCTCCCTGGTTGCATATGAATGGGAGACTATATGTGTGAGCACTGTAAGATATTCCCCTTAGGGGATGGGGCCGTTCTGGGAACAGCATCTGCATACTTGCATGCAGAAGGTTCCAAGTTCCCTCCCTGGCATCTCCAAGATAGGGCTGAGAAAGACTCTTGCCTGCAACCTTGGAGAAGCTGCTGCCAGTCTGTGTAGACAATACTAAGCTAGATGGACCAATGGTCTGACTCGGTATATGGCAGCTGCCTATGTTCCTATGTTCCAGACTGACTTTAAAAAGCACTGCTGCCACAAACTCAAAGGTTCAGGAGCTCTCAGTCTGAAATCTGAGCATGTTGACTTAAACTGGTTATGGACTGAGACACATTCAGAAATCCCACAAATTTACACAAATCCCTCAAAATCATACCTCTCTCTGCACAAGAAAATTGCAAAAAGAAGATCATAAATGGCAGAAAGAAGACCTGACTTTTTGGACTGTCTAGTGTTTCTGACAAATTAGGAAGCAATCTTTTTTGTTAATAGGAGCAATCCTTTAAGGTTGACTTCGATCTAACACACATTAAAGAAATAGCCACTAACTTCAGCTCTGTGTGTGTTATTCTATGTAAGCACTGAATCAGCACAGCAGGATATGGTGCTGTGCAACTCTTACAAATGCCATTGAGGGAATCTGATAAAGATCAAATGAACAGATGCTGTAGGTACTGTACAAATTGTTCTTCTACTGAAGCAGGAACAGCTATAAGACTAGGTACTAAGCTAATAGAATGCTGTGTTCTACTTCACAGGGATGCATCTAAATGCCAGGAGTTCTGACTGCCTCTATTTCCTAATAAAACAGCATATTTATTCTTTGTCCAAGTGACAAAAAAACTAAATTACGAAAGAATTCAGTTGCTTATATTCAAGCAGCCTGAAACTTTGAGATTTGAAATAACTATTAGATCTCAATTTTTCAAAGGGATACTCTTTGAAAATGCTTGAATAAACCCAGGGGCAGGTATTTTAGGCCTCTTTGTGTTCAGCTATTTGGAGGATTTGAATTTAGAAACCGGGAATTCTTAGTTAATGGATTCGGGGGGAAACCTAGGCACAAATATTATAGTCTATACATTTTTCAATATTTTCTGAAAGCTGAAAAATGATCTAAGCAATTTATACTACTGCTGGGTTTAACAGCAACAAGAAAGGGGGTGATTTTTCATGGGCTTATATCATGCACTCTTTTTTCATCCTTCTTTTTGCACTACACTCTATATGTGGCAGAATTCCGATCTTCTCTTGCTACTGTTGGTGATATTTGCATATTGGGTCTATGATGATGTACAGGGGTGTCTGCCCCCGAAAAGTGGTGCTGAAAGCTTCATCACCAGTTCCACCCCTCATTCAATGCCATTTGAATGAATCCACAGAGAAATGAATGTATCACACAAACATATAAGTAAAATTTTGGTTACAGACTGGGCCTTACTAAATATCTTACAGTACAATCCTATGTGTGTTTACTTACAAATAAGTCCTGCTGCATTCAGTGGGGAATACTGTTTAGCAAGTGTGCTTAGGATTGGAACCAGAGAATCTAAGCAGCAGGGCTGTGTGAAGCAGGACCACTTCGCTTTGGGGACCACTTTGGAGCTTCCAAAGGGTCTCAGATTTGATTTAGCCCCCTTCAGTCTCACTTTGAGGGGGCCCACTTGGCTTAAGCCAAACCCTTCATTGGCTTAAGGCAATGCTTCAGCCCCCTTCAGCCCTCAACCTGTTTACCAGGACCAGCAGGGGTGAGGAGAGAAGCCTCTATACTCCTCTTTGCACCCTGCTGGGAGAGAGCAAGCAGCCACGTTCTGTGGCTTGACACTTAAAAGTGAAGCTTCAAGGGGCCAAAGCGGTCTGCCTTGCTTGCTTTGCTTTGACCCCACTTGGTCTGTACCCCCAGACAGCACTTTGCTTTGGGGTGAAGTGGGGCAAACCCAAGTAGGCCGCTGAAACTTTGCACAGTCCTACAAACAGTCAGAGGTGCTCTTACCCCTGGACTTTGGGCCCAAAGTCCAGGGCCGCCACAGCCCCCGGGCCCCCCCAAAACCTCTGTAGTTTATCCCAGGGGGTGTGGTCCCCTGGCAGAGCATGATGATGCTTAATTTGCAGGGGCGGGGGCTCCAAAGACCTTTAGGTCCAGGCTCCAAAATTACTTAGGTGCACTGTACTTATACAAACTGTACTCAAAGTCTGAAAATGCATCAGGAATGCAGCAAAAGGAATTCAAGAGGCAAGCAGTTGTCTTCTGCACCGCATGGTGGCTGGCATTCCAAACAAATATCCTGGCTGCAAATCATCAGTCAGAGACTGGGGAAGGAGAGAAGGCTGTGTGAGTCCTCTCTGGTCAGGTGTAGTTTGAAAACAGTAAGAACACTTTTATTCTGGGTTGTAATGGCTGAGTGGTATAAAATCCAGTCAGGGTTATCTGTAGGCATGAATTTTGTTCACTGTGTATATGTCAATGGACCCTAAAAAGGCTCTGTGTGTGTGTGTGTGTGTGTGTGTGTACGTACATGTATGTGTGTGGTGCACATGGTGCAAACTTCCATTGCATTTTTTCCAACTGCAAGTAGAGTAGTAGGGTGGTAGTGATTCTAGATTTAAAATTAATCCTTTCTCAGCATATGAGAGATTCATGGAGGTGGGAGGGGGGCAGTTATAAGAAAATGTATATATTCGTGCTCCAGTTGAGAGAGAAACAGGATCACACTTGGTGAATGTAAACAAGTTCTAACTGCACTTCATATTCTCTCCTACTCCAACTCTATTCTCTGCTTCAGCTTCTTCTCCACCGGAAATACAGAGTAAAATTATGTGATATGCTCACACAAATCAGTATTACTCCCTTTAATCTGTACTATATGTTCCTTTAAAACATCCATAAGTCATCACAATATGGATATCATTAGATGGAGGCCAAGGGAACTAAGGCTGAAAGTGATTTAACCAAGGCTAGATAGTGAGTCCATGGCAGAAAATCCTTCAACACGCACACACACACCCCATGGCTTCTCTTCTCTTATTATGGATTTCCACTTACAGATGGGGAACTGAGATTGTGAGAAAGGCCAAGGCCAAGAAAACTCCTTAAGCACATTCCCTGAATTGTGAGTGTGGCAAGATGCCAACGGATATTGAGAGGTAACTAATGCAAGGGTTAGGGGAATCAGGGTGGCATGGAAATTAGGTAAGGGGAAATGCCAGAGTTACCCCTTTTCAGCCATTTTAACTGCGTTCTCTACTTTCCTTTCTAACAGTAAAGACTGGGGAGTGAAATGAAGCAGTGATGCTTCACAAATAACCACTATATACTCAAATATGGATCTTGTCTGTCTTCACGTCCTCCCTGAGGTGTGATTCATTGTATTACACTATTCCAATTTACAAACATGCAGTGGAGGCAGAGAGAAAATGACTTGCACAAGGCCAGGAAATCTTTCAAAACACAGGAACACAGAAGGACAGAGGGCACACTATTTCCTGTTTCTTTCCTGCTGCTTCTAAGCCACAATCCCTCACAACAAGAATTGCTTTCAAGCAATGAATGTTTCAGAATTACACGGAAGATAATCCCAGTGAACTGTATGGCATGAGGATATGAATGACCAACAATTCAAGACTTACCTGAGATGATAACAATAGTGAAGAAAGCATTAGGAAAGTCAGATGGAAAATGTTTAGTATCTATTTCTTCTATAGAAGAACCCAAAAGTCTCGCCTAGAGATGTATGGGTCAGAGGGTGGGATGTAAAAGGAAATACTGCAGGCAACGCTGTAATGTAATGCCAGTTCAGTCCATGGGGCATCTTCAGCTACACACTGCTACCTCAGTACTTTTTTATTGTGCATGTATGATGACCCCTGGGTGAAAGAGAAAGGGCCTCAGGCTGCTTGTGCATGCACTGCAGCAATTTTGGTGCTTGCCCAGTTAATAGGGTTAGTATAGTGTAGTGGTTAGAGTGTTGGACTAGGACCGAGGAGACCCGAATTCAAATCCTCATTCAGCTATGAAACTCACTGGGTGATTCTGGGCCAGTCATGTATCTCTCAGCCTAACCTACCTCACAGGGTTGTTGTGAGGGTTCTCGTAAACATGTATACCGCTCTGGGCTCCTTGGAGGAAGATCAGGAGAGAAATGGAATAAATAGATAGATAGATAGATAGATAGATAGATAGATAGATAGATAGATAACATTCTCTGATGGGGGGTGGAGTAGAGCAGCATTCAAGATACAAGACAAACTTTCCCAAAAATGTTATTTCTGTGTCCATAATATAAGTGGAATTCAAAGATACTGTGTAAATATATATTCTTGAAAGCTTGAGATTGTAAATAATTAGCTTCTCATTTGTGTCAGCCAGAAAAGAATAGAACAAGCTATGAATCCTTTCTAAAACTTTGCTCTAGGGAGGAAAAAAATTAAGGCTACAGTCCTATGCACACTTATGCCATTCTGAACTCAAGAGTCGCTTCTGAATAAACATGCATAAAATCAGGCTGCACAGCACAAAATCCCATTAATGTCCTTTAAAGCTTTCAAGCACATGCATTTTAAATTATTTCTTTACAAAAATATTCTCCGGCCTTTAGAGTGTCTGGGAGGAGGAGTTTCGGACGCCATGGGCTTTGAGCAAGTCACTATTTTCTTTCTGCCATTTCCCACTTTCGAGAATAGTACCAAGGAAATGTTATTTTCCACCCTGAGCCTTAGTCTGAATGTGTCAGAATGTGAGAATGTATTACTGCACATCTACACCACAAATGCAAATATATTTCAAACTAGTTTAATATGAATTGTTTGTAAGTAAGCAGAGATTGCTTCTTTAAGGATGCCTAACCCTGTGGCAAAATGACAGTTACCAGAATTGCTTTGAAGAAAGACAGAATCTTTGTAAATCTAAAGAAGATTGTGATCCTATAGATACTTACTCAGGAATAAGTATGTATGCATTGTGGGTTATGCAAAGAACAGTCACCAGTGTAACATTGTATGTGGCCAAGCATCTCATTTAAAGAGATTTTAACCTGTTCACTGTCACCTTCATGTGCACCATTCACACACCAAGAACTGATGGCCTGGAGCAGACCTGCATAACTTTGGTCCTCCGGCTGTTTTTGGTTTTTTTACTACAATTCCCATCAGCCCTAGCCACAGAGGGCAATAGTGAGGTATGATGGGAGTTGTACTTCTACGCCTTCAGGAGAGCCAAAGTTGTGCAGCTCTGGCCCAGAGGGAAGTCACTCCAGCAGGCTGAGACTTCAGTCAAGAATCCTTTCAGTAAGACACCAGGTTACATGGAACCCTTCATGGGTTTGTTCTTTTCTATGTGTCCCATGTTTCAGATGAACCAGCCCTAACTCCTGATGAACTCAATGAGGCTTACTTCTGAATAAACTTGCATAGTATCAAGCTGTCGATCACACTTAACAGGACTAGTGTCTACGGCACTGCACTGGAGTCAGCCTTTAATTCACAAATTTCTGGGTCGAAGAGAGGAGCAATTGCCTCAGACAGCAGCTGAGTTAACGGACATTGCCATAACCCCTGCTAACTTGGCAAAGAGGCACCTTTTAATGTGGTGATTCTCTTTATTGAGCAGGGGGAGAGTAACTGGCCCTATCCACCCCCAGCACAGGACCTCCAGGGACTGTTGCTGGTGTCTGTCTTATGTTTCTTTTTAGATTGTGAGCCCTTTGGGGACAGGGATCCATCTTATTTATTTATTATTTCTTTGTGTAAACTGCCCTGAGCCATTTTTGGAAGGGCGGTATAGCAATCGAATAAACAAACAAACAAATAAATAAATAAATAATAATGTTGCTGCACTATTATGGCTGGGGTGAATTACCTTCCCAATGCTAAATCTTTGGGTAAAGTCGCATCATCACTGGCAAGCATTACAGTGGTAAGATGCAATATACAAGCCCTTCCTAATCCAAACTAGTGGGCAGACCTGCAGATGAGCAAAGGTGGCTCCGGTGGCGGGGGTTGGGGGGTGCCCACTCAGACAAGTAATTTGCCCTCCACCTCTCTTTTAAAAAGCTAACATGTGGGACACAGCTCACCCACCCAGAAATGCACATTGCCCCTTCATGTCACTGCAGATGAGCAAAAATGGACGACCAGCTTAGCTGAATTCACATCTTACTCTGTCTGCCTGTGATGTCCAATTACATGTTTCCTTCCATCAGCTCAACCAGTGATGAGTGCTTTGTTGCATGGATCTCAAAAGAAGAATTGATCTGTTTGCCCTGTTCTTGACCTCCCTCTATTAGTGTTTTCAAAGTTGACTGAAGTGCCTGCAAGTAATCAAGTAGAGGATGTGTCCTTTTTAAAGTGTGCATGTTACAGAAGACATCAGAGGCAACACATTCACCTGCAGCTCCAGCAACATTCCTGCTGCAATACCAGCCCAACAAAAGGACGGATCAAATGAACCACAATAAAAGATACAGACCAAGGAGACATCAAGCAAATGAAATCTATAGAATGTATTTTTTTTGAAAAATACTATAAAGCTATCTAGGAATTCAGCAGTTTGCTTATTTGTAAAATAGCCTGATTTCTTAAAAAAAAAAAAGCTCTAAATTATCATTTGGACAGATATCCCAATGCTTCTTTTTTGTACATTAAAATAACTCATAGAGACAACAGTGTTTCAAGCCTCTTTCCACTTGGGTATCAGTTCTCTGCTCCACTGCATCAGAATATTTTGTGCAAGCTGGGACTTCAGTTACCATCAAAAGGTCTAACATTTGCTTGATTTGCAAGTCCCGAAAGAAGAGTCATTTTGCTAAGGGGAAATCTCACTTTTTAAAAAACCCTTCACTTACATGAAAAGAAAAATAAATAAATCCCGAAGTGAAAGCCCCCAGAGTCATGAACTGCGAAGTAGCCAGTGAGAGGAGGGAAAGAAGCAGTGGCTTGGAAAGTTGTGCAAGGCCCTCCACAGAAACGGGTCTTTGTGGAAGGAGGAGGAGAATTACGAAGATCAGTTAAAATGATGAAAGAAATTTGCAGTCTCTCTTTGATTACTTTTTTTTTTTTTTTACTCTTCTGGATCTGGAAAAAAGAGAGAGAGAAAGAAAAAGTTGTCAATGTTCCTCTCTACTGTCCAGGTTGTGGGGAAAAGGAAAAGGAAAAAATATTCTCCAATAATATAATGTCATTCCTGAGTCTGTCAAGAAATGTGATCTTTAAAAACTGCTCTCAAAGTCAGTGCACATCTTGGTCCACACAAGGGCTATACATTTGCTGCTATGGCACTAACAATGTGCGGGAAACCATTTTGGCTGGGAAAACAATGTGAGAGGAAAGGTTTAGAAAATGCCCCAGTCCCACTACCATGGGTCCAATACAGGGGTCCTGTGCCTGCTTTTAAGTTAAAATAAAAGTACTGGAAGACATAAGAACATAAGAACAGCCTCCGCTGGATCAGTCCGAAGGCCTATCTAGTCCAACTTCCTGTTTCACACAGTGACCCATCAGAGGCCTTCAAAAAGCCCACAGGCAAGAGGTGAGGACTTGCCCTCCCTCCTGCTGATGCTCCCCTGCAAGTGGTATCTAGTGGCATCTTGCCTATGAGGTTGGGGGTGGTTACAGATCTCCTGTCTCTCATCTGTTTTGGACCACAGGCATCAAACATTGAAACCAGATTCCAAAGGTTGCCTATAGGCATCAAGCTGAGCCACTGCAAGCTCCTCCCTCAGCAGAACCTCATTCTCCTGTGAAGGAAAGGCCCTTCAGGAACAACAGGTGAAGGGCGGTAGTTGGAAGTGAGAACTGGGAGGATCCCTGTATTTAGGCACAAATGCTTTAGGCACATGCAAATCCCAGGGGTATTTGGATTCCAGCCTTGGACATTTAGAAACAATGTTTTTTTGCTCAATTTCCTAAATACTTCCTGCTTGGCTGTAGAATACCCTTGATTTTTATGTACACCTACTGGCCAGTCTCTTAGAAACATCCCTACAACAAACTTCATCAAAATGAAATTAACACAAAATAAAATTTCAAAGGAATAAAAAGAATGTTTCCTCCGCAAAGCACACAACTGCTGTTTAGAACTTATTGTGGCCAGATGTTACACGGGAAAGGGGTGGAAAAGCTGGATTTTCAAAAAGGCCATATGAAAGGCCCTGTCCACATGTTATGTGAAATGCATGTACAATTAATGTAGGATGTACACATATGTTTGCTTGTTGGGGGATTCTCACTGTTCAATACATGCACCTATATTATAGTTGTTCAGATGCTCAATCAGTTCAGGAAATGATGCTGCTGCAAGTCAGTTCCTGGATGGTTGCCCTGCCAGTAGCAAAACAAGGATGAAGTAGGAGTTTGGCATGCAGGCAACACTACAGAATGCTAATGATCAATAACTTTGGCCAATAAACAAAAATGAACTACTCTACATTGCAATATCTATGGTTTAAAATAAGTAGCCCAACTGTTCACACATTTACAGTATGTCCACAAGTGGATATGTGATAATAATCCAGGATTTATCTAATTCTCCTTCTTTAGGTGTGAACTAACTTATGGCCACTTGTACATGTGTTTCCAGAGCATGAATGCACATGCAATGCAGCATCTGCACAGGACAAATTCATGTAAAATAGGAACAGAGGCACTCTTAGCCACGGACCTTGGGGATCTGGTCTGTAGTCTCCTGCCTCCGGGGGGACCTCCCCAGAGCCCTGCTGCTGCCCTACGGCTGCCCTGCAGCTGCTGTGCCACTGCTCCGCTGCACCAATATTTACCATTTGCGCGGCTGGGGGGTGAGCAGGCCTCCCCCGTGGTGGCAGCAGCGGGCAGAGCAGCTGGTGGGCTTGTCTGTCTGGGTGCACCTGCCCGTGTTGCCCAGGAAAGAGTGGGTGAGAACGTGGAGCAGCTTGCTGCTCTGGGAAGCCACTGCTCATTCCTCCAAACGGGCTGTGGATGAGTTTGCTGCCTAGAGGGAGAGGGGAGGAGGACAGACAGGCGAGTGGAGGTTATAAGGATGCTAGTTGGAACTGCCACTAACTTGCCTGTTATGCAACAGTGTGTGGGGCTCTGGGGAGGGCCCCCCAACATTTGGAGGGGCCCCCAGAGTCAGGAGCAGTGGCGGGGCGGTGGTACGTAATTTCTTTTTTAAATTAAGGTGGTGGTGGGGTTAGGGTGGCTCACGGGGGCAGGGGGGCTGGCAAGGGGAATGGCAGAGGGGCCCCCCAAAGCCCTTCAGGTCTGGGCTGATTTTGGACACAGGTGCACCACTGGATAGGAATAACCATGGCTCTTAACTAAGGGCTAGTCTTCTCAAAACTAATTTGTTTTAGGAAGATGGGGGCACACATTAATAACATTTGTTTGCAAGTATGTATTTTGCTTCCTATCACATATACAAAGAGCAACATATCCACTTACTGCATAGCCACTCACTTTGCATCACAGTGAAAAATCTCATCACTTGGATCCATAAACATTTGATGCTGGCCCCAACAAATTTAAGTATTTTCTTAGTTTTCTGGAGTGCCTAGCTCCTTAAAATAGATGTGGTAGGGTGACACCTTGGGATATATTTTTTCCCCAGATCTAAGGCTGCTATTCAAATGTTCAGCTTAGCACACACACAATGTCAATGTTATTCATACTGCTATAGCATACAACTTGCTCTATTTGAACTTAGATTTTAAAAATAATGGCCGTTATTTGAGAGTATAGGACATTTAAAGTGGAAAAATGTTTCTGATCTGGAAGGTAATAACCTTTTAAGAAAATGAAACCACTAGGTCATTTGTCAATAAATTACTAATGCCAAAAAAAACCCTGTGCTAAACTCCACAGACCAATTACCAGAAATGTGGGTAGCATTTTTTAAAAGTTATGGTCTAGAATGCCAAGAGATTAAAGTAGACATCAGAAATGCTATACAGTATACATGATAATATGAGTGAAGACCAACGGCGGTTCAGGGGTGTTATTTATGTTTATTGCAACAATGCCTTTTCCACACACTCACACATTCATTCACCTGCCCATCTCCTCGGGCAACTTTAATATGCTGGGAACGACAATCCCCAGGGCGCCATATTCTAAGGTGCATACATATGACATAATCAGTACACATGTTCCCACATGCCTAGTTTGGAGAGAACTCTCAGACAATGGACTTTCCCCCCTGAATGCTCACCCAGAATGCTTATAATTATAGTGATGGGTGAGCTCCCGAGGTTTGAACAAGACTGTCTCAGAATAAATAAAGCCATTTTCCTCCAAAGAAGCCATTTCCAATCCAATCTGAATATACCAAGCCCATTCACCCTATCCATTCAGCCTCTTCCAGCCTCCTCCCTCCTGCCCACCCAGTCAGCCCCAAACTCCCTCTCACCCACTAGCCTTCAAATCCTCTCTCCTGCTTCTACTTACTCACAGTAAGTATTGTGACTGCTTCGGCAGTGGCAAGCAGGAGGGAGGTTTTCCCAATGGCTACTGACGTTAGTAGTCCTTTGGAAAATTTCATGTCCCAGGGGTTACCCCTAATGCACCACATAACAGCATGCTAGGTGCTAGGGGAGGGAGAGACCTCCCTCCCTCACCAGCAGCAGCCAGGTGAGTGGGTGAAAGGGAAAAGAGGAGGGGGGTTGGCAGATTGGTGGTTAGTTATGAGGGAAAGTAGTGGATTGACTTCTTCAGAATAACATCTCTTCTCTGAGCTGAAGAAGAATTTGAGGGCGGTAATGCTTGTAGTTTCAGACAAGAAGGAGTCTCAGCAACATCTCTAGTAATTACAGAACCAATTCCAAATCAAGCTGAGGTGAGTTCACCCATCACTAATACTCTTGGATAATCAGAACTATGGTCTTTCTTTGGTCAGCAGGATCTCTTGCCAAATAAGATGTGTGTATGTGCCAGCATGTACAGCAGCATAAGAAAAATCACGTATTGTTCCAGTTACTTAACAACTAAGGACATTATAAAAGCAATTAATCATCTGTCCATGAGCACAACAAGAAGCAGCTTGATCTGAACAGATGCACTGTCTCTGTCATAAGCAGAGCTCCTTAGGAGATGATCTGAAAAATCTTAGGTGCTACCAATAGATGAAATAAAGAAAAGCCAAACAAAATTTTGTTCCAGTCAGTTATGAAAGAGTTAGGATTGATAAAAGCTCCTATTTTGGAGGTAAAACACATTTTGGTGCCTGAGGCAGAAAATCTGAATGGACTTTCCCCCACTCTCACAACAAATATAATAAATAAATGTCAAGTTGCTGAGCTTTAATGGTGCCCAAAATCTGTCCTATAAGGCAGTTGCCTCAGTCTACTTAATGTCAGGACTGGCCCAGTATTGGAAATTATTTTCCTCAGTCTTTGTGTAATAAAGTGTGAAAAGACCCATTGTGTGGTAAGATGATATATTACTGTATCTTGCAGTGTGTGCGTGTGTAATTTTGTACCTTTGGGTGCCCTAGTCTCCCAATCACAGAAACAGGGTCAGTCACACAGCATTCATCTCTAAGCTTGAAGAGCAGGGCGGAAAATTGAGTGGTGGTCTGGGGTGGGACTTGCTGACCCACTTCCAGCCCTGTAAGCATGTTCAATGGTGTTCTCTTTGAAGACAACGTCAAAGTTGAAGTTTGAAGACAACTTCAAAGTTGAAGTTCTCTGACAGACAACTGTGCTTCATAGCATCTCAATATTCATTCCAATAATGAACAACTATTTCCACATACACCACTGGGTTCCTTTGACATGATCTCACCCACCTTACTTTTTAAAATTGCCCCGTTAAAGTATTTCTGTTTCATCCATGGACACATTCGCTCTGCAGCTATAATGTCAAGAGTCCTACCAGATTCACACAGTAAAAATATGTTAATAACCACTATTAGAGATGTGCACAAAACTGACCCGGTCGGTTTGGGTTTGGTTCTGGTCAAACTGGACTTCGTGGGGCTCAACCGTCGATCTGGTCTTGGTCCGGCTCAACCGTTGAACCGTTTCTGATGAGTACCAGTTACCAGTAAAGGGGCAGGGGGGCTTTCCTATGTCTAGAAGGGTCAGGAGGGGAGTCCATTACTACTGAGAAGTCCCATTTGTTGCGGAGGCTGCAGCGGCCATGGGGTGGTGGTGGATAGGATTCCCCTTTACAAGTAACAGAGATTCCCTAGACTAAGAAGGGGGGCTGCGAAAGGAAATATTTAGTTTTCCAACAGCAGGGACAGCAGTGGCAACTTCAGAGGTGGTGGTGGGGGCTCCTCCAACCCTCCCTCTCCCCGTGGCCTACCAAATTACAGAGGCCTGAACCGGGCTGCAGCTGCCCAGCCTGTAATTTGGGAGGCCAGCAGGGGGTTGGAGGAGCCCTATTGCCACCTCCAATTATGCTGCCTCCACCAGGAGGAACTAAAAGGTAAATAGTCCCCCTTCTCCAAACCCCTTCTTAGTCTAGGGAATCCCCCTTTACAAGTATATCCCCCAAGCCAGCCTGCAAGCCAGCTTGATGGCCAAACTGGGCTGGGCCGAGTCAGAGACACCCCTACAAGTTAGTCTCAAGACCAGAAATGGAGCTTATCACAGCAATCACCAAGAAATATCACACACACATATACACACACAATCATTTCTTGCCACTTTCCATTTCTCACCACAACACTATCTTACAAACCAACCAACCACAACTCAAGGAAGGCAGGCACCCAAGTTCTGCCTTTTGTCAATCTGAGATCCTACAAAACCAGAGAGTTATAGCCCATAATAGCATATAATATAATAGAACAACATATTATACTCAGTGCTGAAAAAAGAAAACCATAAAAATAAACCCTCCTTCCTTCTCTTCTGATGTATCCTCTTCTTTAAGGGAGGCACAGTGAGTATAAGGGCTCTCTCTGCCTCCCAGTCCCTTTGAATACATTTTGAAATTCCTTCTTTTTGTGTTCCCCCTTCCTCCCTCCCTCCACCCAGCCAATGGAGGCATAGTTGCCAGGACAACACTTGATTTGTATGATAACAAGCCAAGCAAGAAGCAAGGAGATCGGAAGTCATTGCCAGAAAACCCAGAAAGGGAAAAACAGGCCTCCAAAATGGCGCTCAAAACGTTAAAATATTTAGACTGAAATGGGATTGTTCTGCTCCGAGACTGAAATGGGCCCTTTATTTACAGGGTGTATTTAGAGCATGAAACACTCAAAATAGCCCATTTCAAGTCAAAATGTTCTGCACATCCCTAATATGAACAAGTATATATATATAAATGGTGTATGACATACTGAGAAAAATAATTCAAATTACCTAATGTCCTTTTAATTTCAATAGAATTACTTTGAGTAATTGTCCTTAATATATCAGCCAGTGTGGCCATTAAAATCAGGGTAGGAACTGGAAGTGGGCTCCCCACATTTGTATGGGTGTCAGAACCCAGGCAAATCCTTCCATGGTTGCTTCCAGCAGGGCTACCAAGGTTTTAACTGAGAGGGGAGGAGAGGATAGTCCTTCTAGCTTGATTCTCTGGTTGTGAGAACTCACATGCTGCTTCTACTCACTCATACAGCACCCTACATGGTAACTGTAGAGAGCTGCAGTTAAAACAGCTGCTGTCTATGGACATGGTGATCTGAAAATCACACTCTATGAACCTGAAGCTGGAGCAGATTTGGAAGGGCTGCATCTGCCTTCTCTTCATGGCCAATGAGAGAGCAGCCACAGATGTGATTAAGCTTTTTAGTCTGCTGCAAAGCATGCTGGAAAGGCAGAGGCACCCTTGGAGGACTGTCTATGGAGAGGAGGGGCTTGCAGTTGTTGGGTTTGGCAACCAACCCAGCAGCTGCCTTGATTGTCTGTTTCCTCTTTGCTGACCCAAATGGAGGTGCTACTTGTCTGCTGCTGAAGAAGTAGGAGCTTGTCAGCCCTCCAACTCACCTCCAAATGTTAGTGAGAACAAGCCTGGTATGTTTTCCTCAGTATGTCACTATATAACTATAGAATGCTATTTGTTCTTATTCAGGTGAGTGAACTCTTTTTAAAAAGGAGCTCATAGCACTGTTTCTGCCTTACTTTCTTCAGATAAGTGGTTTCTGCCTAGCATATGCACATTGCCCATAGAAGATCATGGACTAGAAGGTAGGAATTGTGTAGGTTTTCCATAGACAAGCCAAGTTAACATTCCCCCTTGTCCTTGAAGATTTCTGCACATATGGTTGTTATTCTTTAGTGCTATCTAAACAGAGTGGGTGAGTAACATTCACCCTATTGGGGTTTATTTATCTGGATGCCCACAACATGAGTTTGGTCTAGTTATTGGTCCTGTCTCTTGACCAACAGCTCTATCTTTCACAAGACAATTAAGAGCAACTAACAATGTCCAATGAGCAGAACAAGAACCATTTGCATTTGTGTTTCAGACAAAGCTTCATATTGGTATTTGATCTGAATATAGAATATTCACCCCTATTGGGGTGATATTCTATTCATCCCAATAGGGTGAATTAACCACATCACTCTTAGAAACAGCAAAGTATTTAATTTAAGAAAGAAACATTGATGATCCTTTGATTGGCTATGAGACTTTGTGATAGATATTGGCATTTTCCTTCACTTGGGCATTTTAATGTGTTGATTGACAGGAAAAGAAATTTTCACTTCTAGCTCCAGTGTGTCCATTTGCACTGAAGGCAGGTGAATGTCTTTGACTTTCATTAAAATGTTGGGTGGGTGGGACCATGGACATGCCATGATGCCTGATCAAGTACAGTAATTTGTATAGCTAGAAGGAGGCCTCTCTCAACCAAAGCAGTGCACACACATGCAGTTTGCCACGAATGCAGTTTAACCTCCCTTGCCTCATGAGCACACATTTGTGTTTATCATACTACACTGATGCTGTGAAAATAACATGCAAGTCCAAAGTTTCACTTAGCACATCACTGAAAGAAGGCTCCTGCTATCACCATTTTAACCTATGGTCTTTATTCCCACCTGGCATTTAATTCTCCAATTTTCCAGTCTATTTCATGCTAGGCAGACTGCAAAAACATAATTTGGAGGGGGGAAGGAGAGAAAAAATCATCTTTCCCCTACCCTAGTGAGTAGCCTGGAGTTGGTTGCTGTTTAGCATGGATTAGGGTGGGGGCCGGGGGGAGATTAATTGGGGATCAGGGCAGAGGGGAAACTCCTATGGTTCTGCTACTGCAATCTGAACTGTTCCTGTGGTAATTAAATAATGAGCTCCCATATCACAAAATGCATAATCTCTAATGCCAACATTCTAATTGAAAAATGACAAACCTAATTGAAAATGACAAAAATATTGCTCGAGAATTGATTTTTCTTCAGTACTTACATTCTAATAATTCATTTACTCAAACACAAGCAAATCAAAATATTTCTATAAATTTCCTTCCCAATTCTATTTTTGTCAAACAATATGACTCTACAAGCTTGCTTAGCATTCAACTCTTCTGTGCTTAATATCTGAAAATGTCTTGAAAGGAAACACACTGAAACATCTTGTGAAGAGCCCCTCACATCCCCTCTCCATTATAAGGTGCACAAGGAGTCGGACTGATCTGTAAAGCATCTATGAAATAGCCTGGAGGCTCATCCCAATAATCCCCAATGCAGTCATCATTAGTTTGAAGGTCAGGTTGTGAACCTTTCCCTGACGGTTTTCTAGACTAAATCTTCACTTTCCCTTTATATTCTCTTAAGAGGCAGCTTATTGGCCCAGTGTCTGCATTTTCAGACAACCACTGAAGAAAGACATTTATCTCCTCTTGGAGCATTAAACCAATAGACACACCACACCTCAATTGGTACAGTTTCTTCTTTATTGCCATGAAAACTACAACTATCTCTGTTGCCATTTAAGTAATTCCACAACCATTCCCATTGTGGCTTAGTTACGATCCCTGTCACACTAATTAAGTCTCATGACAACTTTCTCTAAATTCTCAAGCAGTTAGGAACATAGGAAACTGCCATATACTGAGTCAGACCATTGGTCTATCTAGCTCAGTATTGTCTTCACAGACTGGCAGTGGCTTCTCCAAGGTTGCAGGCAGGAATCTCTCTCCGCCCTATCTTGGAGAAGCCAGTTAGAGCTAGTGTTTTGGCTTAGTCTGTACAATACCTGAAATCAGGGATGATTTCTCATAAATTATGTGAGATTAATCAAAACAAAAGGAGTAAAACCCAGTCAAAGGTGACCAACTCAATTGGTGTGCATAGGCAGCACTAGAAAAAAAATTGAGGGAGACACAAAAGGGGCAGAGCGCATTTCTGGATGGGTGAGCTGTACTCCACATGTCAGATTTCTGAAACAGAAATGGGGAGCAGATGAGGGGGCAACTACTTTTTTGAGGGTGCACTTGCCCCCTTCCTTCCCCAGAGCCACTCTTGATGATGTGTTTCACGTAACCGATAATCAATTGCGAAGTAGGAAAACTTACATCATTTAGAATATAAAACCCTGGATGCATTCCAAGTCAAAGAAGAGGCAATTGCTGCATCAAGAAAAAGAAGTCAAGTGAGACCACAGGCAATCTTTGGGGTATCCTTTGTTGACTGGTATTCAAGCTGAAGCACATACTCTAGCTACAACAGTTGTGATATTCATGGTAATATAGAAAGAGTTGTACTAACTAAGGCATGGTGTGTTCATGGATTTAGTGCTCCAGAAGGAGATAAAGGCCCCTGTTTAACAGGAAATAACTAGAGATGAGTTGAAATTATCTGTACAGTTTTGGCTTTGTTATTATTGAAATAAACTTCTTTTAGCAATAGCTACCTTACATATTTCTCTAGTTTTCATCCAAGTACTGGACATAAGGCACTGTACATTGGGAACTGTGCAGGAACTCCCAAAGCACTGTTGTCCTGCCCACTTTGGGGCTTTAAAAAGGGAACGGGTTTTTTTTTTTTTAATGAAGTTGTTCTAGTAAGAACTAATCAGCCTACTTTCCTTTCACTGTCCCTACACCTGTACTAAATTTGGTGCAAATCAAGGTCCACAAGTTAGATCTCTTGAGCCTCAAATGTTCATGTGTCTGCCATCTTGGATCGGGGTAGATGTCGTCATTACAAACTGCACCATTGAGGTGTCCCTGTGTGTCACTCACTACAATTGTACATAATTTGGTTGAAATCAGTTAGACAGTCCTCAAGTTAGTGCACTTGCACCCCAAATGTTTATGCATCTGCCATCTTAAATCAGGGTGGGCGACATCATCTCAAACTACACCATTGGGGCATCTCTATGTGTCCATTCAGCTGTAGCAAATTTGGTTCAAATTGGTTAGGCTGTCCACAACTTAATGCACTTGCGCCTCCAAAGTGTATGTGTCTACCATCTTGAATTGGGGTGGATGACATTGTCACAGTCTTTGCTGCTGAGGTGTCCCTACAGCTGTAGTAAATTTGGTTCAAAGTTCACAAGTTAGCTCACTTGCACCTCAAAGGTTTATGCTTCTGCCATCTTGAATCAAGGTGGATGACATCATCACAAACTACACCATTGAGGTGTCCCTGTGTGTCACTCACTACAACTGTACATAATCTGGTTGAAATCAGACAGTCCACAAGTTAGCCCACTTGCGCCTTAAACATTCATGCATCTGCCATCTTGGATTGGGGTAGATGACAGACACATGGACACACACACACAGAATGCTGGGTGATCTCATAAGCCTACTGGAAAGTAGGGCACTGCTTTGCTTGGATAAATGACAAAACAGAGATGTAGTTTTGATTTTTACCTAATTTGCCTACTTTGATGCAAAACCCAAGTCTTCCGCACAATATTGAAATGTAACATAAATTGGCTTTGCTCCAAGTAGCCTTTGGATTTACAAAGCAGTGCTGTTTTTTGCCTGCTGGCTGGTTCATATAGAACAGCTCGTGTTCCAGATAGGGTGGGACACACACACACACACACACACACACACACACACACGAATACATGGTAGAAAATGTGGATTCTTCCCCTTCGATTTCTTTAACATTCTCCCCCGGCCTTTCTTGTCTGACTGCTTATTATCATCCTTTAATTCACCCAAGAGTCCGAAATTAAACAAAACAGAATAATCCTCAATATGTGAGGTAGATTTATTATGGCTCTTACCCTATTCAGGTATTCAGAAAAGAGTTCACAGTGAAATAAGCTGAAAGTACAGGGAAGATTCTCCACGCAGATTAGCTTATTGCCTCCATATGAGTGTAGAGACAAAGTAATAAAAAAAATACTATGGGTAAATGGGCCACAACGTTATTAACTATAATACAAATGGATAGAGCAGCAGGTCTACACTCTACTCCCAAGCAGTGCAGGCATTAACTAGCACTGGAGGTCAGACACAAATGTTAATCCTCCAAGCCCAGCTTGTACAACGACACCTTGGCTTGGAAGGAACAATCTGAGGCACTCGGAATCCTGGTCGTCTTTGCCAACTCCTAGAAGGGAGTTGAAGTTATCTCAGAATGATCACCCCACTCCAACCCTGCTGAATCAAGCCCAAGGCCTATCTAGTCCAGCAAGCATCCTGTTTCACACAGTGGCCCACCAGATGCCTCTGAGAAGCCCACAGGCAACAGGTGAGGGCATGCCCTTTCTCCTGCTGTTGCTCCCCTGCAATTGGAATTTAGAAGCATTTTGGATGGAGGTAGCCCATAGCTACCAGACTAGTAGCCATTGATAGACCTGTCCAGTGTTCCCTCTAAAGCATGCGCATGTGTGCACGCTCATACATTTTTTGATGTCCATTCAGTTAATTTTAGATCCCGCTCAGGTTGAATCAAGAGGCCCCACTCTGAATGCATATGCGCACACACTGCCTTAATACTGTCGCCCAGAACAAAACTCATTCTGCACTCAGATGGGGAAAAAAATAGAGAATACACTGGACCTGTCCTCCATGGATCGGTCCAAGCCCCTTTTAAAGCCATACAAGTTCATAGTAGCCAATTATCACCACATCCTGTGGCAGAGAATTAATAAGAATATACACAAACATGCCATTCAGCCTTTGAGGTGAGCAATGCCATTAAAGCACTTGAGGAATTCCAGTCTTAGCCTTGCACTGCCAACCTGCTAAGGACCAACTGTTCACCTGTCCCTTTGCTAAATGCTCAAGTATGTTCATTGGCCAGAGGCGCACTAACCCCTGGACCTTGGGCACCCGGGCTGGTCCTCCAAGGTCTGGGGGTCGGGGCTCCAAATGGTTGGGGCCAGGGGCCTCTGCAGCCACCCCTCAGCCACAGTAAGAGGGGTTTTTTTTAAAGCAGAGCTTTGGTGCGGCAGGTCCCCCAAAGGAAGTTTTTGGGGGCCTCGCACGGGGGGGAAGCTTGTGGCTGGGTGATCCAGGCACCCAAATTACCTTGGTGCACCTGTCACTGGCAAAACCTCCCTACAACTCTCCCCTGCTCACAGTATACTCACCTGTTAATGCTAACTAAGGATGACAGAATGGAGTAGGTGAAAAAGCTCCCCAACCATGTCAGTCTGTTGCGAAGCAAAAAATTCCTACTCAGCCTCCAAGAGTATGACCAGCAATGCTCACTCTGGCCTCATGGAGAGCGGGAGTGATGTGGCCTAAACACTGAATGAGGAGTAGAAGCTGGAAAATACAGGAAGGCCACACCCAGCGGATCAATAATGCACTTGTCCAATACTCTGCATCTCCATACACTAGGGATGTGCAAAACTGTTTGAATTCAAATCAGTTTGTTTCAAAGGTTCAAGCTCGGACCAAACAGGGCATTGCATTGACAATGCCAGTCCGAGTTCAAACCCATCAAGCCAGGTTGAGTTCGAGCCTGTTCAAGCCGGTCTGAAGGTTCTAGAGGCCATTTTAGATGCTGTCTTCTATTTTGTGTGACTTGTGTTGTTTGTTTTTCTTTGGCTGAGCTCTTGCTTCACTGATTGGCCAGATGAGTCTGGCTCTCTGGTAGGCTCTGCACTGTGCCATTCCTTGAGACCTGGCACCCTATTGGCAAGAGCAGATTTTGCTTAAAACTACAGCGCCGGAGGGGGGAAAGTGGTGGGAGGGGTAAGTACAACCCCCTGCCCTTAAAGCAACACACACACGCCATGACGGTTTGTCAGACCGCCAGACAAGCGAACCAGTTCGCAGGCCTCCAACATGGCCTGCAAACCGGTTTGTGCACATCCCTAGTGTCTGTCTGTCTCTCTCTCTCTCTCTCTTTCCCCTCTCCTCCAGGCCAGGGGGGCCCATGCCCTTTGGCCTGAGGCCTCTCTCTGGCCCATTTCCCTAACTCAGTCCCCACTTTCCCCCACTTTTTGCTTTTGGTGGCTGCTGCTTTAAAATCCGTTGGCTGAGTTGAGATAGAGAGTTCTCATCAGCTCAGCAGCCACTGCCAGTTGTTTTTATTTTATTCTAGGTTCTTTGGGGTCCCTCCCCCTGTTTTCTCTGGAGCAGGTGCTTTTCTTTGTTAATCCTTTTCTTGCTGTGCTTAGCACACCACCTGCTCCAGAGTCCAGCACCTCCATCCTCTCCTTTCCTTCACTTCTTCATCCCCACAGCCTTTTCCCCCCACCAGGCTTTTTATTTATTTATTCAGTGTTTTTACTTTTAATTGGTTTGAGTGGGTGAAATAGCTGGAAAGCTTTTCATTCTGCTCTTGCCTCAGCTGTGCCTGTCCACCTGCACTGTACCAGCCTGCCACTGGTCTTTTCTCCTGACCAGTGCGTGGGGCAGAAGATCTCCAGGACAACGAGGTGGTAAGTGATTACTTTTTGTTGTCCCCGTTTTCCCCTTTAGTGTTCCTTAAATAGGGCCCCCTTTTGTGTTTCAGTGTGGGGAGGTATATTTTCTGTGGTGTTTTTTACAGGTTGTTTCTTTTCACAAGCTCCCTCTTAGATGTCCCCCCCCCATTGTGTACTTTATTGCATTTTATTTATTGTATTGTATTATACTGTTGTGGGTGGAGTGGATGGGTAGGCTTGTTTTAAAAAGGGTTTCCTTTACACAGGGTTCCTTTTTTTTTAAAAAAAGTTTTTCCCCCATAGGTTTTCTTTAAAGGTTCCCCCATAGGCTTTTGTAAAAGGTCCCCCACAATAGGGTTTATAAAAAAAATAAAACCCTCTCTCGGTTTTTTACATTTTCCAATTTTTTTAAACCTCCAGGGTCTTCGGGGATGTCTGAGTGTCATGTGGTGAGCAAAGCTCACAGTGGGGCAGGGAGGGGGGCAGAGAAGAAGCCATCCTGGGGTCCCACAGGTCCCCATCACTGAATTATTTGTCCCAGGTGAGGCAGTGGTGTGAAGGCTCTCATATCCGGAGGAGGCTGCTGCTGCTGAGCCAGGACCTGGTCCAGTGGCGGGTCCATCAGATGGTGCACTGCCGGGGCTGGTGCCCAGTGTAGAGCTTGGAGATGTGGGGGGCTCTCCTGTCAGGGAAGCTTCTTCTGTGGCAGGGGCTTGATGGCTGGCACACGAAGAGAAGAGCAGGTGCGTGTTACTTTAAGTTCTCCTTCAGTGTGTTTTTGCTTTGCCCCTCTTTCTTTGCAGATTGTCTGCTGGGTTGGCTTTACTGCCTTGTGCCATCTAGTTAGGTCTTGTTGGTTTGTGGCTGTTATTGTGTAGTCTGTGCTGTTGCTTGGTTTGGTCCCCTTGGCTTTGCAGTTGTGTGGGCACAGCAGCGGGTCTGTTTCTGTGGTGGTTTTGTGGTTTCCAGTTGGTTGTCGTCTTAGTTGTGTTACTGTGTGTTGGTATGATGGCCTGCTAGGGGCACAAAACTGGGGAGGGTGGTGGACACCCAGGGGTGCCAAGCACCCACCGAGCCCCAAAGCACTAGAACACTTCTGTGATTTTATATTTTTCCGATTTTTGCATTTCTCCCATAGAGAATAATGGGGATTTGAGGCAGCCCAGCTGGCCCGTTCTCCCCTTTGTGGGATGCCAGGGCACACCGAAGTGGGTCTGGGGGAACAGTGGGTTGTGCCACAACTCCCTCCAGGCAGCCCCAAGCCAGTGGGGTTCATGTTTTTTCCCCCAGGAATTTTTTCATTTACTGTCCTTTTAACAAGTCTATATCTATCAGAGTCGTTTCTCTGGTCTGTATATTTGTGTGTGTGTGTGTATGGAGAGATCTTGATAGGGATTCATTGAGAGAACTCACACAGACACCAAGAATCCAATTTGTGTTTAGACTTGCTGTGTATGAGTTCTCTTAATGAATGAAGATGAAGATCTCCCATACACATATATATGCAGACCAGAGAAGCTACTCTGATAGAGACAGACTTGTTAAAAGGACAGTAACTGAAAAAATTCAGGGGGGGGGACCATGAACCCCACCAGCTTGGGGCTGCCTGGTGGGAGTTGTGGTGCAATCCACTGTGCCCTCAGACCCACTTTGGGGTACTCTGGCACCCCCCAAAGGGGAGAATGGGCCAACTGGGCTGCCCAAATCCCCATTATTCCCTATGGGAGAAATGTAAAAATTGGAAAAATCTTCAAAAATTCATTAAAAATCATAGGAGTGTCCAATTGCTTTGGGGTTTGATGGGTGGTTGGCACCCCTGGGTGCCTACCACCCACCCTGGTTTTTATCCCTAGGTGCTCTACATATAGAGTAATGGGCCAGTTCGAGTTCCCATTATACCCTATGTAGAATCTTTTAGAACTGGTTCGAAATGGGTGCGAATTTGAGCTGAACTGAGGGGGGGGGCAGAGGTTTGAGCAAAACCAAAACCAAACCCACCCACCCTGCTTCAAAGCTGGTTCAAGTTTGAACCAAACAGGCCAAGCCGGTTTTGTGCACATCCCTATCATACTCATTCCCCCTGCACAGGGCAAGGAGAGTGCTACCAAACTGGATCAATCCAGAGTATGCTTTAGCTTTTCTCTTAATATATACCTCTACGCTCAATTTCACTGTTGTCATATTTTATGTCTCCTGAGCAATATGAAATTATGTGAAGTTTTTATTACATTGGTTATTTTCTTGGTAACTACAGGCCAGTTTGGGAAATACTTTTCTGGTCCCCATGATTTAAAGGAAATGAGTCAAGAGTATATCTATCCTGACATCTTTTATGGATATCTTTACAGTTGCAAGGAGCTTCGTATACAATTTTACACTTTTTTGTGTAAAAAAAAGTGGTCTTGTGGTCTTGAATGTGATGCCATTTGAAATATCAACACATACAACTGGTTCAGTCCAGGAAACACGAGCATTAAAGAGAAAGGTTGGAGAGGGCCCAGGGACAAGATTTAAAGATCCCTCCCACCTTTGTGGACCCCTGTCTTCGCCTGCTCCCCCCACCTTTGCTGAACAGCCGGTAAGCCCTACCTTTTAGGATGCTCTGCCTCAACTCCTGCCGGTTGCTCTTTGGTTGAGCTTATGTGGCTTGATGACACCACTGGTCATGTTGGCTTGTTGTGGCATGGCTGCCCTGATTCCAGCAGGAACAGGACTGTCTTAAAGGGATGAAATATTCTTTCTGGGATTGGGGAAGCAACTCTGCCTCACTGAGTGGGCATGGCTGCCAGAGAGCACAGCCAGTGCGAGTTGGAGCTGGGCATCCAGTGGAGGGGGTTGGGGAGGTGGCCGGAGGCCATCAGACATTTCTGCTCCCCCACCCATGGTAGCTATACCCCTTCCATGGTAGCTATGGTAGCTATGCCTCTTCCTAAGAACTAAAATGCTGTGAGAGAGACCTGGGGGGCAAACCATGACAATTACAGTGGCCATTGTGGTATATATAGTTTATACTGTATATACTGTACAATAGTGACCACTATGTGACATTTCACATATACAAAATAAAAGTAAGTCTAGTATTAAGAGAAATGAGACTAATACTAGCTATTTGGTGCAAAGCTTGACTTTGTGAATTGCCAGTATTTTGGGAGAGATGCTGCAACCATTCAGGAACAGGACACAAGTGTGTTGGCCCATACAGAATGAATGCTGGTTGAGGAATTATAGCTGTGTGGAGCACTGTCATGTAGCCAAATCTGACTGATTATGTAGTGTTCTGAGATCATATTCACGGGTGATCCCTGAGTAACTGAGATCACCCATGTGACCATTCCCTAGAAGAAGAATGTGATGAACGAGCAGCAGATCAGTGAAATGATACAACAAACAAGGTGAATATTCAGGATGTTCTTTTCCCCAGGAAATATTTGCCTCCTTGCACACACTTTACCCTCAAAAATGAAATGGGAAAACACACAGGGGCTATTCTGACAATTGGGGGAAATCGGGCTAGGAAAGCCTAGCCTGATTTTCCCCAATCGACAGAACCACCGGGCTCAGCTGCATGCCCGGTGATTCTAGAGCGGGTAACCCGCTCAAGAACCCCTGCCCCAAAACCAGGTTTGCGGAGCAAGCGCTCCGCAAACCTGGTTTTCTGTATCGTGAGTAGCTGCGGCACAGCTTCGCACCATGCCTACTCACAAGTAAACCCCCAGAGGGGAGGCAAAAAGCTGCATCCCGGCTCCAAGGAGTATGCCCTGCACGCCCTGAGCCATTTTTGGAAGGGTGGAATAGAAATTGAATGAATACTGGGGCTTCCGGGGGCAGTGCGGCCCCCAAGCTCCCAAGCCCCCGCCAGCTCCATCATGGAGCTGGCAATCATGTGGGCGGCCGATCTGGCTGCCCAGGGCTCCCGATCTGGTTGCCCAGGGCTCATGAGCGGGGAGAGCGGGCTTAGCCCACTCTTCCCGCTCACCACCACAAACCGGGTCTCACAGATTGTGAGACCCGGTCCACAGTGTAGTTCTAATGATGACAACAGTGGGGGGCAATGCATGTTTCTACAAAGGCTAGAGCTTAATAGTATACAAACATCAAATCCACATTCCTTAGCTCTCTCAAGATTGGAGCTTAAGATTCTAACAAAGCAATACTACGCAAGTGAACGCTGAAATAAGTCCCACTGAGTTAAATGGCATTTACTTTCAGGTGAGTGTAAAAAAGACTGCAGACTAAACTTGCAGTCCTGAGCACATTTATCTGGGGGTTCCTCCCATCCCGCGCTGAATGAAGTGAGACTTATTTTTGAATAAACATGCATAGGATCAAGGGGTAAACTGAGCTCCAGTTCTGAAACCACTTTGCAATGGAACTGGAGTAGATTGCAAATACGGTTCAATTCTCTGAAGAACAAATGATCATGTGACTTCAGAGACTACCAACTTTAAAAAATTGTCAGAGATAGTTTATCAGCTAAGCATTTCTTTGGATATTTTATTTATCACAAAGACCAACATTAATGAGATATTAATCTTTTCTTTCACCAACTGGAAACAAAAGACTGTAAGAGGGCAAGAATGACAAGCAGCCATACAAACATTATATTCACATAGTGTCTCCTCTGAAAAGACACAGGGACTGTTTTCCTAAAAAGTATTCTGTACTAAGACAAGGGGACCATTCTCTCTGAACTTTTGCAGAATTCAAATTATCAATGACTAGAGTAGCTTTAGAAACTTATAATAGCTAGTCTACCAAGCAGCTAGCAACACTGAAGAATTTTGAGGATAATGATCTTTGCGGGGGCAGGGATGATGTCCACCATGCCCCCGCCAATGAGGTATTAGGTCCAACAAAGAAAAGTGTTTTTGTATCCAAGTAGATTAATGTTATGTACCATCACATTAAGGTTCTTTTGTTCTAAAAGTTCAATGACCATTAAATACTGTTAATGATACAGCAGAAGTGAGTTATCAGTGGCAGCCAAGTGCACTTAATCCCACTGTTTTTAAAAGTGCTTTTACTTTAACATAAAGATCCAACACTTTATATAGTGCCCTTTTAATATAATCTCTCATTAGATTCTATCATTACTTAATGTATTGCTATTAAGAGCTTCTGGCTGACATGATGCACAATGTACTATGGATGGTTCTGCAGTATTCATGCTGCTATAGGCATCTAAAATAATGCCAGCACTATTGCGCAAAAGTGCTCTGCGCCAATACACAAAATTGCACAACCATGCATACACAGTGCTACGGCATTTATTTTCAATAACCATAGTGTCCAGAAGCAATTTTACATATTAGCACAAGAGCATTTGTGTGCAACAGCACTCCTGTTGCTGTATACACCTGCCAGCTCTTTTCAATTTCTCCAGCTCTTTTCAATTTCTATGTAAACGGTCTAATCACCCGCCTACGGCAAGTTGAAACTCACGCGCCAAAGATAGGGAACAGGTGCTTACCTATCCTCATGTATGCAGATGACACAGCCTTATTGTCACAGACCAGAGTTGGTCTAAAAAGAGCGTTAGAATGCTTGAGTCTGCTCTGCAATGAGGAATTTTTGGAAATCAACTACACCAAAACTAACATTGTGAGATTTGCAAAGAAGCAACGGGTTTTTAGATGGTCCATAGGTGGAGCTAGAGTAGAGCAGGTGAAGTCTTACAGATACCTGGGGGTGGTGTTTCAGTTTAATGGTGGTACTTCTATGCACACCAGTGCCGCTAAATTGAATGCCACTCGATCTTCCATGGCAATTTGGAAATTTTTCTGGGCACAAGGTGGTGACTACATTCCGGCAGCAAATAAAACCTTTCAGGCTAAAGTGATACCTCAGCTGCTATATGGGATTCAGGTTAGACTGCCAAAAGACTTACAAGCTTTAGAAAAAGTCCACTCTGGCTTTCTGAGATCACTGTTGGGGGTACCAAAATGTGTCCCGAACTCCTTAATACGGCTGGAGACTGGGCTATGGAAATTGGAGACCAGGGCCTGGCTTCTTATTATCCTGTATTGGATCAAGACTTATCTTCACCCGGTAGGACTTATACCTCATCTCCTTGCCGCTACCCCACAACCCCGTTGGTGTATGACGGTTGAGGAAAGACTCCGGAAGATGGGCTTCTGCCCAGCACAATTGTTAGAACAGAGCGAGTCAACGGCACGATGCCTAGTTAAACAAAGGCTTAGGGACATAAATTTCCAGGAGGAAAGGGCCTCCATAAATAGGCCTCTACAATTCCTAAGTACCAAGAAAGATTGGGTCATAGCCTCTTATTTCTACACAATCTATTCACCAAAGCTTCTCTGGGCATTTACAAGAGCTCGCTTGAATGCTCTACCCTCAGCGATGTTAGCAGGGAAATTTGAGAGAAAACCCTATGAGGAGAGACTATGCCCCTGCGGATCTGCTCCCGAAACATTGATGCATTCACTGTTACATTGTCCACTTTATACTGATGAAAGAGATTTATTTTTATCTCAGTACCTGAAAGATCTCAAAAGCCACTCAGTGGAGATGATTCTTACATCTTTATTAGAAGATAGGGACCCAACAATATCCCTGGCGGTTGCTAAATTCTGTTACACATTGACCAAACTAAGAGAAGCTAGAGCACAGCAATCGGTTACTGTCAAAGGTTTCTGATTTTATGTATTTGATAACATTTTAGATTTGTTTCCGTTTTTGTTTTCTCTCTTTACTGTGTATATTCTGTGTCTATTGATGTTTGATCTAAAACCGTTAATAAACAACTAACTAACTAGCTGTAGACACCTGCAGCAGTGAGGGTGGTGCAGAACTGCCCATGGTACATCGCACATGATGGCTCTCATGGCCACTAACTTTTACAATTAATGGCAATAAATGGAACAAAAAATTATTTATTCGATTTCTATACCACTTACAAAAATGGCTCAAAAATTAGAACTTTCTAACGCTGTCCTACTTATGTTCCAAAGTATCAGTAGAGTGTGTAAGAGATTTTGGGGTAGGTAAAAGCACCTGATCTGTGCATCAACCACCAGATTCAGATCTATCAAACAAAGGTATGAGCTTGGCAAAATATTCATCTCCCCAAAAGCCAAAGTTAGGACTTACCATTCTGTACATGCTGTTTCTTGTCTCCGGCTGTTGGATTGGAATCTGTCTCCTTTTCCACCCGAGTTACATTTTTCCCTTGAGAAGCTTCATGCTTGCTAACACCACTTTGACGAGTCCCATTTACTTTACTGGCTTCTGTGCTCTTACTTTCTCCTGATTTCACTTCTTTACTGTTTTCTGATTTACTGGCACTAGTTTCCTCAGCTGGTTTTATCCCTTCATTGTCTTCTGTTTTCTTTTCATCTGCACCCTGTGGAGAATTCTCCTCCACTTCTTTCTTTGCTTTTTCTTCTGCATCCTCAGCAAAAACAAGGACAAAATGAATGGGGTGGGGGGGAGAGAATAAATTATTAGTGGATTAAAAACAAATTTGCCTATTAAAAACAAACTGTTAGTGTCTTTACCAGAATGACATCTCTCATTTCATTTTTAGTTTTATAATTCAGGTCCGTAGTCTTAGGTCTTCAAAACCTTTTGTAGGGGTTGCAGTCAACTGTAATATAGCTCTTGCTTGCCTAGAACTTAATATAAGCCAAACTGACCATGACAACAAATGATCCATGACCGGCTTTGTTATGATTTTTCCAACAGTTCAGGGTGGCACAGTTGAATCCAACTGGGACTGTAGCATAGGTGGGGGGCGTGTTCAAACACACACACTTTTCCTCATTACCAAGGTCTCAATCACATTCAGGCCATCCTGAAGCTGCAATAATTGCAATGCGCTCTTGACTATTGCAGTGCGCTCTACGTGGGGCTGCCTTTGTACGTAGTTCGGAAACTTCAATTAGTTCAGAATGCGGCAGCCAGATTGGTCTCTGGGGTAACCTGGAGAGACCATATTACGCCTGTTTTGAAACAATTGCACTGGATGCCGATATTTTTCTGGGCAAAATACAAAGTGCTGGTTATTTAAAGCCCTGAACGGCTTAGGCCCGAGTTACCTCAGAGAGCACCTTCTTCTGCATGATCCCCACTGCACATTAAGGTCATCTGAGGAGGTTCGTCTCCAGTTACCACCAGTTCGTCTGGTGGCAGCTCAGAGGGGGGCTTTCTCTATAGCTGCTCTGGGGCTGTGGAATGCGCTCCCTGCGGAAATCCGTAATTTGAATTTTCTATTAGCCTTCAGGCGAGCCCTTAAAACGTATTTGTTTGGCCTGGCTTTCCTGGGTTTTTAAATTGGTTTTAATACTTTAACCCATTTTCACAGTTTTTAATTATTGCTATTGTTTAATTATTGTTTTAAAATGTTTTTAAATTGTTATATTGTTTTTTAATTTTTGTTTTAGCTCTTTACTGTTTTAATGGTTTGTTTTAATTGTAAACTGCCCTGACCCATTTTGAGAGGGCGGTATAAAAATCAAATCAAATTAATAAATAATAAAACTTTGGGGGGGAAAGCAGGAGATCCAGTCACAGATCTCCTGCTGCCGCTTCTGCTTTGGCCTAAATTGATGTGCCATGCCTTTGTTCATCACATAATGAAAATTTTAATATATTATTCTGATGTTTTGAAATTTGTGGAGTATCGGTCTACTGACAACTGTTAGCCATGAGAGCTAAATGGAACCTCTAGGTTCAGAGGTACTATATTGCTGGATACTGGGGAGCAATAATGAGGAAGACTTAGCTTGATGCCCTGCCTATTAGTGCTGTGCACCAAGGAAATTATTGTTATTGGAATTGGTTCCGACCAGATACTGGTAATTAGTGCATCGTGGTGTTGATGCAATTCGGGTATGCATTGAATTTATCCATTATATTAGATCAGTTTGATGCACTGGTGAGGGGTGGGCAAGGACTTAAACCAAGAAGCCAACTCCCTTCCATCTTCTACGTGGAAATCGGCTGTCTTCTGATCAGCAGCAACACTTTAAAATGCCACCTTTTTAAATCAGGAACCACATCGTGATGGCATAGGTAGCTAATGACATTGCACCCCTCCCCCAGTGCATTTTTTTGGGGGGGGAATGACACCCTATAGTTACAAGAAGCGGCCATTGTTTCCCCAGTAATGCACGGTATAACACTGCTTCCTTAATGGGGCACTGAGGGGCATTTCTAGAGAAAAAAAGATGGCATTTTAAAGTGATGCTGCTGCTTCTGCCCAGATGGCAGCTGATTTCTATGTGGAAGGGAGCCCACTTCTTGGTTTCAGAAAAGTCCCTGCACCCCCACTGATACAGTTTGATACAATACAGTACGATACTGTATTTTGTTATCTTTTTACCACATAATTTTTTCTTCGAATTGTATCTGATGAAAAATTGTCCAGAAAGGTTTTCATCACACTCATTCCAATTGCTAGCCCAATGCAATGGGCAGCCCTACTGCCTATAGACTTCTCAGAGCATCTAGTGGAAAGAGGCTGCTGGACAAAATGGACCCCTGATCTCATCCATCAGGATTCTTTTTGTGTTCTTAATTACTTCAAGTTGTCTCTGCTCCAGCATTCTTTGTCACATAACAACCACAATCCCCCAGAGGCACAGCTAACGTGGCTCTTCGTAGAAAGGTTGGGGTTACCAGCTTGAAAATGAAAATCTTGTTTTGCATAATCAAATTCTGGCTGCATTTGGTTTTCTTCTCAGTCGGTTTAGCGCCTTTAGTGTTAATTGACAGCTTTACATCTAAATGGGAAACAGCTCTGAAAATGAAATTGCATCATCTGGGCACGTCCCAAAAAAACCTTATAAGGAGGGGTTTAGATCAGGTGATATGTTTTGTTAGGCAACGACTATTGGACATAGATCTGCAGGAGGAGTGTGCTCGACGACTACCAAGGGGAATCTATATAGGCTCTCAAAATTTAAGCCACAAACCAGCTGAATATTTAGATCATATGTTTTTACCTAAGTTTAGGAGAGCATTGACCCTTGTTCGTTTGAGTGCCCTTCCCTCTGCACTCCTCGACGGGAAATATAAATGAATTCTATATGCATTGCATTGTTGCCCTTGTGGCTCAGGGGATATAGAGTCAGTTGTCCATGTTATTCTGTATTGTCAGTTTTATAGGGATGCTCATATTAAGTTTATTGTTCTTCTCTTAAAGAATCATCCTGGCCATACGGATCAATTTTACTTGGATTTTTTGCTGTCAAATTTTAAATCTGTTGCCTCTATAAATGTGGCCAAGTTTTGTTTTGTTGCATCCAAACTTCGTAGAGCTTGTATTAGCAATTTGAATATTTTGTAAATTATAAATGTATTATTTTAAATGTTAAGCTGGCCTAAGGACCATAATAAGTTAACTTACTTACCACAATAGCAACAGCATTTACATTAGCATTTGCACAGCACATTTCAAGTGCTTTGTACTCATCGTCTCAGTAACCCTCACAACTCTACAACATAGGACACTATTATTATCCGCACAGTGCCAAATAAGGAGCAGAGGTTGAGTGAATAGTAGTTTGCCTAAGCAAGCAAGTAATTTCATAGCTGAGATGAGGTTTGAACCAGAGAACTCTCAGTTCCCACTGTAAACCACAACACACTACTCATTTGATACTCCTTTCATTTCAGTTCGCCTTTGGCCCCTTACAGCATACAACAAATATGCTGGGGGCAGGGAGCATCATTGTGAATGCCGATTCTTCCCAGGACAATCAGATTTCACCCATGCACACATTCATTGCAGGAGAGCCTAAACATGTACATTTGTAGACTAGCTTCTGACTTTCAAACATACATGCATGAGTTGGGGGCAGAGCCTGCTGCCAAGATGTCACTCAGGATATTCCAGATCTGCTACAGGCTCTTGTCATTTTACAAATCTTCATGCATTTCCCCATCTATGTTTCCACCTCTCAGAACTGTGGGCTTAATTTACACAATTTGACCTATGTGCCTGTAAATGGTTCAATACTTTGATGGTAATATCAAAACGTTAATGGTCTAGATGTTAGAAGTTACTTATTGCATTATTTTATTATTAGATTAGAAATAATCGTTGATTAGGAAAAGGACAAACTTTTGCTTAGCCAAACTTTCTGGCTTGAACAGGAATATAGGCCCCAGTTATCCTTAAGATAACCCTACAGAAAGTTGTGAGTAAGAGCTGTTTGTGATGGGAAATTTCATAAGGGGAGACAAACAGGTAGTGAAGTTAAGAAATTTGGGGCTTACATCATGGCTTTGTATAGCTCAAGCTAGGAGAATTTTAACATGGATACAGAAAAACAAAAAAACCTCAGACATCCTACAAGTTGACTGGGGAAACCTTCAAGGACTGGTCACATACCAAGCTCGTGAGCAGGTAGTGATAGCCTGGGAGAGGTGTGCAAAAAGGGGAACCTAAAGAGCGGGTTCAATCAAAACACCTAAAATTAGAAGTAGACAGCTGTGACCAAGTGATTAGTATAAAAGTGATTGTGTTAGATTGTATGGAAGTCTGGGAGGTCTGAGAACCTTCAGCTGGTTGAATAAGCATTTGCACTTTTTCTGCAGCAACCTTTCCTTGATTTGTGATGAGACTTTAATAAATTGTTTGTAATGATAAAAACGGTAAGGTCTGATCATTTTCCTGGGAGTCATTAGATTAAATAGTCTGGGAGGTTCCTATCTTATGAATCAAAGTGTCACTGCTGAGGTTGTGGCCAAGCCAAGAGAAAGAAACACTTAAATTATTAAAATCTTATACAGATAGCTTTTTCAAGCAGTTGGCCTGTCTAAAATGTTATCCAGATGATTTTGCTACCTACCTACATGCCTTTTGCTACCCTTGGCTCTGGAAACATGCTTTTGGTCAAGAGCTAAGGTTCTCACAAGAAATCGGTTCAGCACAAATATATTATCAAATTCCTTGGCCTAGGAATGAGGAGCTTGTGGTTCAGCTAGCAGATTCAGATTCATAGCACTTTTAGGCAGCTGGCATGTTCTAAAACATTATGAACCATACTTGGGCATTCTTGGACCAGGGATGAAGACAGACCAGAGAAGCAGGCTTTGTTTGCCAACAAATGGGTATAGGGGAATCTTTAGACATCATCATGAGGTAGCTTCTGCTATGCAAGGTCATAAGCAAACTCATTCAAAACTGAAATCAGGAGACAAAATGTACTTCATATACTTCTGGTGACTGGGTGCAAAATCAGTGGTAATTATTTTTTGGTTAAACAAAAGGGAGAAGGAATGCTTTGATAATGGGCTGCGACAAAAGGAACATTCTTGAACATTATCTGTCCAGAATAAATTACAGGAAGATTTCTTCTTCTCTAAGGAGTATTGATTTTAATCTCTGGCTTATTTTTAAATTGTTAAATTGTTTTAAGTTTTTTGTATATGTTTTAAACTGGTTTTATGCTATTGTAAACCGCCCAAAGACAAAATGTGATAAATAAATAAATAAATTTTTCATGCAGAATTCCATGCAGTAGAGTTCTAAACAGGGAGAACCACTCATTAGGGTGGATTGTCAATACTTTTTTTAAAAACTGGCTCTTTTCTGCATCCCAACTCAGAAAAATCAGGGCTGTCACTGATTAGAGAAATCTTAGTCCATTTATCATATCAGTTTTAGTCAATTAAGTGATTAATTAACACTTAAGAAAATAATACTTTTGCAAATGAGGAAAAACAATGGGGAAAAAAGCATGCTTCCAACCCTACTGTAGCATAGGCAACATTGCGGAGTGGGTGGGGGGGGTATAATCAGTAAAGAGGTGTGCATCTGTGTCTGTGTTACAGCCAGGAATCCAACTTGCTTGTTATTGTCAGAGCTGATCGAGCTTACATCATACTTTGGTTTTTTAGCGTTGTGTTCTTTGGGACATATGTTTATTCTGGTTCCTAATTTGCATCTATTTAATAGTGATACTTTAAGCAGACGGAGCTTGCAATAAACCCACTAATTTTGCCCACACATGAGAAGACACTTAGTACAAAAACAAGACACACAACACACACTAATGTTTCTATCTTATTAAGGAAAAGTACTGTGTTCTACATAGGTAAGGAATATGAAAACCTTCTCAGTCCCAGGCAGATGGCATAACCTTGACTCAAGGGGCAGAGTCCAATGCCCAAAAGGACCAGGGAAAAGCATGATAGGAAAAGACTGTACCACAGAGAATATGCTCTATGGCTGACATCCAGGCTAACAAAGTGCTCTGGGGGAGGGGCGGTTTTCATCTATCACCGGTTCTCTCTGAAGCTGTTGCTCAGAAAAATATGTCCTCAGGGACAGCCCCAGGGACATATTTTTAGGAGTCACAATGGGTTTGGGAGGAAAATGGAGACTGATGAATATTCTCCCCCAGAGCATCAGCTCAGCATTAGAGGCGCCAGCATTTCATTATTTTAGATGTCAGCTTATTCATTTCAAGTGTAAAGCTATTTCATGTGCAAACATGTGCTATATCCATACATGAAAGTAGAGGACAACACAATCAATCTAGCACAATCCAGATTCCAAGAAATCAAGAACTAAAAATGCTGAACCCAAGCAGGTGAGACCATCAATAGAAGGCATGCCAAATCACAAATATGCAGCATATTATCCAGGAAATAAACATTTAGATGACATTCTTGAAATATTTATCTGTGTTACAGGTAGAAAGCAATTCAGCTGACAGCAGATAAATTTTTGGCAGAAAATTCAAAGCACATACAAAGAAGGTCTCAAGGAAGTGAGCCAAATCACAGACAACATATCAAGTAAATCCATGAAGAGAACTCAAAAACATGCAGAACAGATCATGCAAGCTATTGTGTTAATGACTACAGGTTGTCACAATCGGCTGTCGATTTGGGGTAAGTGTTCTGCACCCTGGCCCCTTTCTTGTGGGGTTCCACAGGGCTCGGTCCTTGCTCCCATTCTCTTTAACATCTACATGAAGCCACTGGGCCTGGTCATCCATCAGTTTGAGCTAAGTTTCAATATGCTGATGACACTCAGCTTTATTTTTCTATCCCTGGCCAAACAGGCAATGTCGTCCATGTGCTGGCTCAGTGCCAGGAGATTGTCAGGACCTGGATGGGCCAAAACAAGTTCAGGCTTAATCTCTCCAAGATGAAGTTGCTCTTGTTCAGTTTGTGATCTGGCCAATTGCCGCGAGTTTATCATTTGATGGGGTTGTGCTTCCCTTGAGAGACACTGTTCGTTATACGGGGGTCCTTCTGGACTTGCGGCTCCTGCTTGAACAGCAGGTAGAGGCCATGGCTGGGGTGCCTTTAGCCAGCTTCGGCTGGTTTGCCAGTTATGGCCTTTTCTTGACCGGCAGGCCCTAGCAACAGTGACTCATGCCTTTGTTACCTCTCGCTTGGATTACTGTAACACGCTCTACCTAGGGTTGCCTTTGAAAATGATTCGGAAGCTTCAGCTAGTCCAGAATGCAGCAGCCTGCCTCCTCATGTAAGGCCATAGATTTGATAGTGTCACACATCTCTTATGGTCGCTGCACTGGTTGCCTGTTCACTTCTGAGTCCAATTCAAAGTGCTGGTTCTCACTTACAAAACCCTTATGGGCTTAGCACCTGAATATCTCTGGAATTGCCTTTCCCGGCCAGTTGTATCCCATCCTGTGAGGTCTTCTCAGTTGGACCACCTTAGTGTCCTGGGCCCTGGTGTAGTGTGTGCTGCCTGGGCCCACAGGAGGGCCTTCTCAGTGGCCGCCCCTCTTCTTTGGAACACCCTCACCCCCAGATTCATTCAGCCTCCTTCTTAGTGGCTTAAGGCCTTTCTCAAGACCTACCTTTTTTGCCCTTTAATTTTTAAATTATTATTGCTATTGTTATTGCCATTGTTCACTGCCTAGAGTCTTTGGAGGAGGCGGTATACAAGAAAATTTTAATAAATAAATAAATAAAATAGCTTTGTATAGGCAAGGAATTAAGAGTCTGGACAACATTTACTCACTACACATCCCCCTCTTCTGTTCCACATTTTTTTAAAAAAACCCTCTTGTCACATTTTCATATTTACACACAGACAAGAAATTCTTTCCCTGAGATGTGCATGCACATAATGTTCATATACACACACTCCCCTTCTCTGACTACTCCAGTCTCTGGTTGCTTGGGCAGAGGGTTTGGGCAAAGACCGGTCAACATGGCAACAGGATTAATGGTATAGTGTGCTTTCTAGGGGCTTTTGCTACCCTGTGGTATTCCCCCCGCCCCAGATTGTGAGCCCTTTTGAGACAGGGAGCCATTTCCTTATTCTCTTTGCTAAGTTTTTTGTTGTTGAAAATTAGTATATTCATCATCATGAGCTGAAGTCACAACTTGTCCTTCATCCCGTGATACTGGATGATTTGGCTTCTACTGGCAGGGATTCTACAATAGGATGCAAGTAGTATCTTTCTGTTCAGAGTGCACAGAGATGCACTGAAGTCTCAAAGCCTTTGTGTGTGTGTACAGAGCCCTCCCTCTGTACACACACCTTGCCCATTTTAATGATGGGCATTTTGTGAGTGATGATTAATAAGCTTATTTGTTACCTTTGGTTGCTTGTGCTTTCCACTTCTCTCGGTTTTGTTGCACCACTTCAGTCCAGGTGCTTTTAAAACCTTTGAAGTCCACAGTGAGGATGGAACAGTTGAGTGAGGCACTTCCTTCTGATCCAGTGCTCTTGACACTCGATCTTTTAACTTCTGAGGGGCTAATGCTATTCAGACTGGGAGTGCATAACAACCAGAGTTAGTATTTTACAGAGCTAGATCAAGAACATACAGATACTTACAAGCAAAACTTCAGATTTCTCCTCTATCTTGGCCTTTTCTTTTCTGCCTTTGAACATTCCTATGCATGCTGTTGTTTCTGCTGCTGCTGTTGCTGCTGCTGCTACTACTACTATTACTCTGGACTGATATCCTAAAAGTCCAAGCTTGTCTCTGATTTAAGTGTGCTTGGTCTGGGCTGAAACACTTCATGTTGCTTGGATGTAACTAGACGATATGCCTATTGTGTATCCCTGTTAAATGAGCAAAGAGACACTTTTTAAAGTGGCTCTTCTCTTATATTTAGCACGGGGAGAGCAACTGTTCCTACTCCCTACCCAATCCCAGCACAGCATCCCTCCAATGACTGTTACTGGTGTCTACTTTTTGTTTCCCTTTTAGATTGTGAACGCTGTGTGGACAGGGGACCATATTATATATGCATTATTTATTTTTCTATGTAAACTGCTTTGAGAACTTTGGCTGAAGAGTGGTAAATAAATATTTGTAGTAGTAGCAGTAGTAGTATTGTGTGATTAGAGCATGTGTGGTTGTTTTTCCTAACATAAGAAACACATGTGGGGGGCCTAGCCTGGATTGGGACCCTGACAGGCAGAGGGGGGCTTAAGCCCTTTCCTCCATGGAAACATATGTGTAATCCTAGAAATGTTGAGGGCCTTAATTGATTCTTCTTACTTAAATTATCTAACCTTCCTTGTATCTAACCAGTCCTTTTTGGGCAAGGTGATAGAGCATGTGGTGGTGTCCCAGCTACAGAGGGTCTTGGATGATATGGATTATCTGGACCCTTTTCAATCTGGCTTGCACCCCGGATATGGGACTGAGACTGCCTTGGTCGCTCTAGTGGATTACCTATGTGGGGAACTAGACAGGGGGAGTGCGTCCCTGTTGGTTCTGCTGGACCTGTCGGCGGCATTCGTTACCATCGACCATGGTATCCTTCTGGGCCGCCTCTCGAGTATGGGAATCGGAGGTACTGTGTTACAGTGGTTCCAGTCCTTTCCTGGGGGACGGTCCAGAAGGTGGTGCTGGGGGACTACTGCTCGGCCCCGTGGCCGTTGGCCTGTGGGGTCCCGCAGGGTTCGGTCTTGTCCCCCATGCTGTTTAACATCTACATGAAGCCGCTGGGAGAGGTCATCCAGGGATTTGGACTGAGTTGTCAGCAATATGCGGATGACACTCAGCTCTATCTCTCCTTGTCATCTGATCCTAGAGAGGTGGTGGATGTTCTGAATCAGGGGCTGGAGGCCGTGATGGGTTGGATGTGGGCTAACAAACTGAAATTGAATCCGGATAAGACGGAGGTACTGTTGGTCAGTAGGAGAGCCAATTGGGATGAGGAGATTTTACCAGTTCTGGATGGGGTTGCACTCCCCTTGAAGGAGGAAGTACGCAGCTTGGGGGTACTACTGGACCCAGCTCTGCTCCTGGAAGCTCAGGTGGAGGCGGTGGCCAGGGGTGCCTTTGCACGGCTTCGGCTGGTGCGCCAGCTGCGTCCCTATCTCGAGAAATCAGATCTAGCCACAGTTACCCATACCTTAGTCACATCACAGATGGATTACTGTAACGCGCTCTACATGGGGCTGCCCTTGAAGAATATACGGAAAATGCAGCTAGTGCAAAACACGGCAGCTAGGGTTCTATCTGGAGCTGCCCGATGGGAGCACATCACACCCATTTTGAAAAAGTTGCAGTGGCTGCCAGTTCGTTTCTGGGTCCAATTCAAGGTGCTGGTTTTGACCTTTAAAGCCTTTAACGGTTTGGGCCTGGGGTACTTGAGGGACTGCCTGCTCCCAAGGGTTGCTGCCCGCTTGACAAGGTCATCTGAGGGGGCTCTGCTCTGGGTGCCGACAATGAGGGAGGCTCGACTGTCATGCACTCGGGACAGGGCCTTCTCTCTTGCTGCCCCCAGACTTTGGAATGCTCTCCCAGTGGCCATTCGCTCCTCTGACTCCATCACAGTTTTTAGAAAGCTTGTTAAATTTTGGCGTTTTATCCAGGCCTTTACATGATTGTTTTATTGCTGCTTCTATGTGTTTTACTCATGTATAGTTTTTATGTTTGTATTTTATAGATTTTAAATTAGATTGGTTTTGTATTTTTAGCTTAATATTTTTATTGTCATTTTTATTGTATGTTTTTTAACTTTTGTAAACTGCCTTTGGATTGTTTTTAATGAAAGGTGGTATATCAATGTAACAATAAACAAACAAACCTTCTCAGAGGCTGTTCTCACGAGCAGCCAAGACTGGGCTAGGGCAGCTAAGCCTGGGCTTGGTTTCCTGTAAGAACCAGCACAGCAAATCTGCCTATGGAGCCCGGCGGTTAGCTGAGGTTAAGGGCACAAGTATGTCCTTATTTTGGGCTAACTGCTCATGTGTGAGTGCCGGCTGCTCCCTTGCACTCACATGGTGCATTGTGGGGTTTCCGGGGCCAGGACGATGTGTCCCAACCCCCATACCTTCGTGCTGCCCAGGGCAGCAATGGACCATCTGGGCATGCAATCCGTGTGCCCAGCAATGTCTTGGTGATCCTCTGTGGGGAAGGTAAGCTTATGCAGCCTTCCTTCCTGCCTGGCCACCCTCCCTCCCAAACGGTCGTGTGACTGGGCCCTCAATTATCTTCATCATACATTATGTACATAGACAGTATGTACTATCCGTCCATTGGTACAAAAGCCAAATGAGCTGCACTTACTTATATTATTGAAATGACTCCAAATATGAGTAGGGAATCACCACCAGAAAATAGTTAAGTTTCTCATGGTCAATCAAGCATTGCTATATACTTTCGATTCTGTTCAGATATAGAACAAGTACATTGCTAACTATAATGGCTATAAATCCAAAGGTTCTGGGTTGCTCCATGTATTTAAGATTTTCAGATTGTGCTGTCTGAAAAGGGAAACTTTAACATACAGAATATATACTCAATATAGTGCATGCCTTTCTCATAAGAGTTAACATAGGCTCTGCATTAAAGCCACTTAGTACAAAATAGAGAACTCTGAACTCTAATTGCAAAATTAATACAGGTACTGACCTGGAACGCCTAAACCCTGTCATGCCAGAGCGGGAGGCTTCGTCAATAAGAGGTGTTACAATCTTCTCTGTCATGTCAGTCAGCACAGTGAAAGTGGGCTCCACAATGAAATCGATAAAACCTGAAAGAGACACATAGTGGAACCAAAGGCAAGATAATTAGCTATATTGAAGTCAATAGACTGCATAAAATGGATAATCAGATTATGGACACTTACAGCAACATAGAAAAAGATCAAAGAGGATATACATCTTGGCAACAGACATTACCATGTCATTGTAAAGTAATTCCTTAAATGTTTAAAATTAAGTGCTTCAATTCAACCCAAAGCAGATGGATTGAGTCGGTTTTGTGTGGGTTTTGTGTGAATCTGAGCCAAATCCTTGGTACAGCTGGTTATGACCCAGCTTGGAGGATGGAATCTATGGAAGCACTATAATAATAAAGCTATGATAAGATTCCATTATCATGGATGAGCAAAGAAAAGTGGCATATAGATTCCTTTGAACTTTCTAATTCCAAACTTAATTAATAAGCAAGAGCCATCAGATGTTATTTCAGGTATTTTCTGCAAATCAAATTTGATGTTTAGTTATTAGATCATTTTGGATGAATAATATGAGATAGAGAGCAAAAATTAGATGCTAAGAAACACTTAATATCAGTCATAAGTATCTTGCAGGATATGGTGTATATTTCGGAGCAGTAAAATTGGAAACCAATATTTATGCATTATTCATCAGTTGTGGAACAAATTGAACAAACTAGGTACTATACCACAGAAATTACTAGAGAAGATATGACTACTAATATCAGATGTAATTATGATTTCATATAATCCACTTATTTAATTTAGTTTGCATTGGGCACAGAGTCTACTTCCCATCAGCAAGGATTAATTTTCTCTTTGGTTTTTATCAGGAAATGAGAGTAATCAGACCATTTAGACTCAGCAGTGATTCCAACATTATGTCTATAGATTATTGATTACCTACGTGATAGAAGTGAATTTGGCAGCCCCATTCCCACCACTTAGCTTACAACTTTTAAGTGTGGTCACACATCTGAGTGACTATTCACCCAGGAGACACTAGCAGCTGCTTCACAAATGACATTTTAAAAAAAGTATGACACCAATGCTTTTTTAAGCGTACATCTAAAAATGCAGTATGTGAACAGGGCAATGACATAACTGGAAAAACATGTAGTATACTGGTACATTGGCTGCAGCTCCCTGTAAATTGCATATTTACTGGCAAACCTGGTTTACTGATGGTCCTGAGAGGCACTTATAGCCAGTGCAAGAGGCAGGAAGAAAATGGGTCCCAGCCAAGGAAATGGCATTTTAATTTGGCTACAATCAACCCATGACTGTAGCCAAAAAGATACAGAACAAAGCAGTGGCAGTTTACAAAGTTACAATAAGTGGTCTGCAAATGGTCTTGTTTGGCTTCCCAAGAGCGTCTGTGAGGAAACTTTGCTTCTGTGTCAATCTTCCTGAGTTAATGAGGCTATTCACACAAGCATGCCTAAGGGAGCCCAGCCCGGTTTTGTACACTCGTGTGAACCACCGGGATTGTGCCCGATCCCGGTGGCCACACAGCTGCAAACCCACCTAAGTAGCCTCCTAGTTAAATGAAGTCAACAGAGCGAGCGCTCCCTTGACCTCAATTTTTAAAATCATGTCTCTGCCACAGTTGCTTGCAGCTGCAGCGGGCACACTTAAAGGGAGGGGGGGCTCCCAGTAATGCACCACGCACTTGCATGGTGTATTATTGGGGCTCCAGGGTGGGAAGCTGCATGGCAGTACTTACCTGCACCTAACCCGCAGAGCAGCTGGGCGAGCCATGGGTGGCCTGCAGGAGAGCCTGCAGGCAATCTGCCCACCCAGGGAAGGGTAAGCGATCATCTGCGGGGAGGGTCGGGTAAACCTGCTCTCCCCACACACTTTCTTTTGGTGCTTCACACTGCTTGTGTGAAGTGCATCAGTAAGTCTCAAAATAGTGGCAGCATTCCACTATAAGGCACTGGGCCTCTCAAACCAGGAACTCTGGTAGCAGTATTCAGACATCTTATTCCCTGCACCACCAGGGGTCAATCTAGGGTGTGTGTGCAATGCTGCAGTTGCACCCCCTGTGAATTTATGTTGAGTCTCATCGAGATCAGCAGTAGCAGAGAATTAAAAAGCAGCTAATTTCCTTTTGCTGCTAGTCCTGCTGTCTCCTAGCCTCATTGGTTCTCCTGAAGTCTTGTGCTCCTCCTCCATTCTTCACTTCTATGTACTGTAAATGCAGAGCCGAGGAAGCTTGCTGTTGGGCTTGTTGTCTCCTCAAAGAAGGAAAGTCGCTTTTTTTTTTAAATTAAAAAAACACCAACCCTTAGATGTTTATTTGTTCCCCTTGCTTAAGCCATCATGTTTCTCTTTCCCCCTACCCCCATGAACTCCTCTGTGTGTGTGTGTGGGGGGGGGTTACAGTCCCACCCCATGTGTGAGTTTGAGTTCAAGCTTTTAGAAAAAGGACATTTTCAAAGTATGCCAAAACTGTTCTAGTACAAACGTATAAGTAAAACCCTCCCCATCCCAACAATATGCCTTCTTGTAAGGAAATTGGTTAGTGCAAAAGTATTAAAAGCTTTAAAAAGAATAAGAGGGAATTAAAAAAATGCTCTGACAAAATGGATCTGTTTTTGTTTTTGTTCCTGAAGATACTAAACTGCTTACAGCTCTAATCTGGTCTCTCGTGTGGATTTCTTTCTCCCCCCACCCTCACCCTTATTAAAAAATATTGATATGCTGCTGTTTTAGCAACAAAGTTCTCGAAATGGCTTAAATAGCATAATATAAGAAAATGTTTCTTTCTCAACATGTTTCCCCTTATAATAATTACTATTTTATTTTGCTTTGTGTAGGAACAGTAGTTCCTACATAAATAACTTACATATTATCTTTTTAATAAGCTTGTAATGGGCTAAAATACCCCAACTCCTTGAAAGTAGCTTCACAAATTGTTAAAATGAACATTAAGCATATCCCCTCCACAACCAAAAGTCTATTTTTATACACTTGGTTCAAAATAAGGCTTTGCAAATCAGATCACAAGAAACTCATTTTAAAAACTCTCTTGCTCATGAAATGATTGCTTGTCTTTAAATCCTAATGAATTGGATTTATTTATTTATTTAATATTTAATGTTCGAATAAATAAATATTTATTTATTTAATAATTTATTTATTTATTTAATAGATTTTTATACCGCCCCAAACCTAAGTCTCGGGGTGGTTCACAATAATAAAACAATACAAATAAATAAAACATTAAAATCAATTAAAATCCCAAAAAGCTGCCTAAAATGAGAACAATTTACAATATTCAAAATTACAAAAGCTAAAAGGCCTGGTTAAAAAAATGAGTCTTCAAAAATCTTTTTAAAACCGCTAGAGATGGGGAGAGTCTTATGTCAGCGGGAAGTGCATTCCAAAGTCTTGGAGCGAAAACTGAGAAGGCCCGTCCCTGAGAGGCCACCAAACGACTTGAAGGTAGCCACAGACGGGCCTCCCCTGATGAATGCGTGGACGATGGGGATTGTGCAGAAGAAGACACTCTCTTAAATACCATGGGCCTAAACTGTTTAGGGCTTTATAGGTTATAACCAGCACTTTGTATTTTGCCCAGAAACCTATTGGCAGCCAGTGTAACTCCTGTAATATGGAGTCATATGGTCTCTTCAAGATAACCCAGAGACCAACCTGGCTGCCGCATTCTGTACTAATTATAGTTTCCGGACTACGTACAAAGGCAGCCCCACATAGAGCGCTTTGCAGTAATCAAGTCTGGAGGTTACCAGCAAATGTACTACTGTTCTGAGGTAATGAATCTCAAGAAATAGACACAGCTGGCGTATCAGCCGAAGCTGATAAAAAGCACTTCTGGCCACTGCCTCAACCTGAGAAACCAGGGAGAGGCGTGAATCCAGAAGCACTCCCAAACTGCGTACCTGTTCCTTTTAAGCAGGGGCGTATCTAGGGGTAGGGCAGGCAGGGCACGTGCCCCGGGCGCCACTTGAAGGGGGCGCCATTTTGTAAAATTAATTTTAAAAAAAATGGCTGCCAAAAACAAAATGGCCACCGTGCATGCTCAAATGGCCTCTGTGAGGCTCTAGGTCATGCCAGGCTTTGCAGAGGCCATTTGAGCATGTGCGGTGGCCATTTTGTTTTCAGTGGCCTTTAAAAAAAAAACAGATTATTTTTAAAAACGGCCACTGCACATGCTCAAATGGTCCCTGTGAGGCCCTAGAGGCCAGCGGGGTGAGGGGGAATCTTTGCAAAACCCCCCCCCCAGCCTTTAGGAAGCCCCCCAAAGGGGCTACGGGTGGTAATAATAATAATAATAATAATATAAGACACTGTACACATATTCAGATTGGCACTATGTACAGAGAATCAGGGCTTGCGAATACTGAGCTGACGCTTAAGAGCTAGGATTGTATTCATTTGCTCTTACTTTGCGTCTTGTGATAAGTGAGTTAAATGTGATGTCTTGCTAATATGGCTTTTAATGGTGAGTTTGTCTTTGAATCAGTGTGAAACCCTTAAATATTAAGGCCCACTGGGAGTTTCTTGCTCTCTTTCTCTCATTTTAACTGTCTTTCTGAAAGACTAGAATATATTCCAAGCAGTGACACAGTTTACTCTGCATATCCTTTAATTATTTACAGAGTATCTGGGAAAAGTCAAATTCTCCATTTATTTTTCAAACTTATGTAATAGTGATGCTAGTAGATGCATAGTAGAGAATTAGACAGGCACCTCTGTTTAGTTTTCCAAGTACATCTCCACATAGTATTTGGGTATTTCATGAGCTCCAGCATACTGAAATTTGTAGTTCTCCAGCATTTTTTGATCTGGCTAAGTCCACTGCTAATTAGTTTTTGAAATATTAAAAGATTAACGAGCTTGACTTGTATTTTTCAGCTGATATTATGGTAAAGTTATCTGAAAGATGGGTGTCAGATGCTTGGACAGGGGGGCACAATTTCAGTGTTTGCCTTAGGCGCTATTTTCTCTAAATATGCCTCTGCTTCTGAGGAAGTGTGATCCCATCTAGAACAGGCAGATCAATATTGTTTCCCGAGTAACAACCCCGTACAAGTACTTCTGTCTTGTCTTGATTCAGTCTGTTTGTTATCCCTCATCCAGTCCATTACTGCCTGACATTCTGCTGTCCTGTTTATATATGTCCTGACATATATGACATTCCGCTGTCCTGTTTGAAATCAAATTGATTGCTTTTCTTTCTGTAGTGTATAGACACACATGATAAATTGTCTGTACACTGTAGCATATAGACATATAATTTTTGCTTAAATGAAATGTAGTTAATAGAAGAGATCAAACTGGGCAGCTTGCTGCTGTGATGGGTGCAAAAAAGGCTATTTGAATTTGCTTCTGAGTTTACATGCATAGGATTGGAGTGCATGTGGCTAAAGGTCAACATAAAGTCAACATATACATATATTTTATTATGACACACATCCTGTTCTTCCTCCAAAGAGTTAAGGTAGTGTACATGTTCTTACTCCCCACATATATCCTTACAACAATCCTGTGAGGCAGGTTTGGAGGAGAGAGTCTCAGCTAAGGTCCTACAGTGAGTTTCATGACTGAATGGGGAATACAAGTCCCCCAAACCTAGGCTTGACACTCTTAACTGGCCCTGTCCACCTCCAGCACAGTACCTCCAGTGACTGTTGCTGGTATCTATCTTATGTTTCTTTTTAGATTGTAAGCTTTTTGGGGACAGGGTTCCATCTTATTTGTTTGTTATTTCTCTGTGTAAAACACCCTGAGCCATTTTTGGAAGGGTGGTATAGAAATCAAATAAATTAATTCATCATCATCATCATCATCATCATCATCATCATCATCATCATCATCACCATCACACCACACTGGTTCTCAACTGTGTGTGTACTGATTGCAAGAGAAATCTGATGCAGGAGAAAAAGGAGATTCATTTTTAATGGTGAAGCAAACTAGTGGGGAGGAGAGTGTTGAATACCTTTAAGAGAGCATGAAAGGGTTTAATTATCAAAATGTGGGGAGGCTGTGGGCCTAAGTCCTGGATCTTTTAAGTACCTTGCAACAACTGTGTAAGGGAGAGGGAAGAGAAGGAGGATTATCCATGCAAAAGCTGGTATTGGCAGGTATGCCCAGAATTCCTTATAAAAATACAAATAAAAATCAAACTTTCCCTGAGTGTATTTTGGTGTAAAAAGCAGTGAATTCAGCTAATATAAACGGCAGGGCAAGGGTAGGGGAGAAAAGGAATGAGAAAAAGAGCAGAGAGGAGGAAGAAGACAGAGGACCAGGTCTCACGATCAGTGAGACCTGGTTTTTCCTGGTGAGCGGGAAGAGCGGGCTAAGCCCGCTCTCCCTGCTCACGAGCAGGCAGGGAGCCTTGGGTGGCCGGATCGGCCGCCCACACGATGTCCGGCTCCAGGGGTGGGGGGAGCGGGGGCCGCGCAGCCCCTGCAAGCCCCAGTATGCCCTGCGTGACTGTGCAGGGCATACTGGGGAGACCCCCAAGCCGGAAGGCTGCTTTTAAGCCTTCCGGCTGGGGGTCTACTCATACGAAGGTGCACCGCGGCTACTCATGATCGTAAAAAGCAGGTTTGCTGGAGTGCTCGCTCCGTAAACCTGCTTTTCACCAGGGGTTCTCGAGCGGGTTACCCGCTCAAGAACCACCGGGCTCGGCTGCAAGCCCGGTGGTTCTTATGGTCACCAAAAATCAGGCTAGCCTCTGCTAGCCCAATTTTTGCTGATCGTGAGAAGTGCCCCAGAAAGCAGTGCAAAGTGGGCAAAAGGTGACAGAAAGTGGTGCAAGGCAATGAGGTGATTCTCATGATTGCCCAAAAGCGGGCTAAGGTAGCCTAGCCCGCTTCCGGGCGATCATGTGCTGCAACAGGAGCCGTGTGGCTCCCGGATGCTAGCCGCCCTAAATACCCCTCCCCTTAGCCATTGTTAACAGAGCATGCTCTCCGTTAACCTTGTCTTTTTTATTGTGTGGTGATGCATGAGGCATCCAGGAACTTCTGGGGGCCGTGTAGCCCCCAATCCCCACAGCCCCTGCCGGCTCTGTGACGGAGCTGGCAGTTGTGTGGTTGGTTGATCCAGCCACCCAGGACTCCCTTTTGATCATCTGGGGGGGAGAGCGGGCTAAGCCTGCTCTCCCTTCAACTTCCCTTATGGCTTATCATGAGAAGAGCCTCTAAGTGTGGTCCCTCAGAGCTACATCGGAACCAAATCTGGCCCACCACCAGATTTGAGTTTGACACCCCCTGGCATAGTGCATTTGCAATGAAATAAAATCCAAGCCCAAATATTTTTATATATGGGGGAAATCATTTATGGGCAGTGGGAATTGCTGTTACACCCCCTGTAATTTCCTACTGGATCTGCTCCTGTGTACCACCAAAGCAGCTCCCAAAGAAAGAGGTTATCAGACTGATCCCAAACCATCAAGGAAAGAGGTTATTGGACTGATCCCAAACCATCAAAGAGTTATCAGACTTCTCTCTCTTGAGTTGCAATCATCCAGTTCATGGCTGGAGGGGTGGTGCTTTTCTTCAGCCCAGGTGACCAGAGGAACTAATAGTAGCTTGGCTGGCACTACATGATAGTTTTTCCAGGCTTGGTTCATCAGTGTAAGCACCTCATCCCTCTAAAGAGCACGGTGGGATGTCAGGGAAGTTCTCTGAGTTTGGGCTCAGAGAAGAATTCTTAAGCATAACCATGTACCATTCTCTGAGCTCCTTTCTCTGGAGCCAGAGAAACCATAACCATTCTCTGAGCTCCTTGGAGGAAAAGCGGGATATAAATGTTAAAAAAATAAAATAAATTAAAAAATAAAATAAAATAAAAAATAAAGCTTGGAAAAGCCCTCCCTAAATGAGAGACAAACTTCTAAAGCCGTGAGACCTCTTCTGAGCTCAAAGAGCTCAGAATTTATCACCCACTTTCCGCTAGCTCCTCCCTCTTTCCTTACAGTTCTTGGCAACGGCAGGGAGAAGCAGCAGCTGCTGCTGTGCAATAAAGAAGGAGGCCCCATAGTGCTCCAAGAGAAAGTGGTGGTAGCATTTTGTGCGCTTGGGATTTGGAAAGACTCCAAATCCCAAGGACTGCTACACTATTGCTCTGGTGCTCCATGGAGCAGCAAGTCAAAGCAGCTATGGAGAAGGAGGGAAATAGCCAGCCCCTTTAATAGAAATAGAAATATTTAAATAGAAATATTTAATAGAAATAGAAGTGCCACTTTTCTCCAGATGTGCCAGAGGGTGAGGAAATCCTCCCTCCTCTCTGCACAGTGCTGCTTCTTGCACTATCACAGTGTTGCCAAGACCGGTAAAGAAAGCGGATAGGAAGAAGATGGAGAAGAACCTCCAAGCTGCCTCAACAAATTATCCAAGTTCTTTACAATGTTGCAAGGAATAGTTCAGATTATTTCCAGGCTAGCAACACAGACCTGCCTTGTCTAGCCCCACCCTGTCTGCTTAATCTGGTATCTGACAAGTATCTTCTGTTTCTGGTCCTTACCCACCTGAACTGGTACTTGACCAACCACATGTCTGACTAGGTCTTCTACCTCTGGCCTGTCATTATAGCAATAGCAATAGCACTTACACTTATATACCGCTTTATAGCCGGAGCTCTCTAAGCGGTTTACAATGATTTAGCATATTGCCCCCAACATTCTGGGTACTCATTTTACCGACCTCGGAAGGATGGAAGGCTGAGTCAGCCTTGAGCCCCTGGTCAGGATCGAACTTGTAACCAGGGCGGCAGTTTTTACCACTGCGCCACCAGGGGCTCTTTGATCTGTCTCAACCATGTCACCCATCATTAGCTCCTTTGGCCCTCATGACTGTTCTGGAATCTGATCCTCAGCTGTGGCCACTCTCAGATTGGCCAAGAACACACACAAGTACTGAAAGGAATCAATAACAGAAAGGGCTGCCACTGTCAGCCAGCAGCCAGAAATTTGGAAGTAGAGAATAGGCAGGGTTGCCAGCGGTGCAGTTTTGGAAGCACCCAGGTTAGAACATTATTTCCATCCAACATCCAAAGATATTCCAACAGCCTGTTTAGTCAACACACATCATTTTAAGACATCTCAATGCAGAGTAAGCTCCATTTGATCATCCAATGTTTGCTGAGTATGTTCAGAAACTGTGGGCTTCTTCCTTGCCAGGCAAAGGGCAAAAATGAAAGAATGTCACTACACTAATCAGCAGAAAGAGGTACTGATGACAACAAGGAGCAAAGTCTCCAATCAAACAAGCCTCCCACAGACAGAAGGAAAAGCTTTTACATCTTCTAAGCCTCCTGTTGAGCAACAGAAAAATTCTTGGCTTGGCATTCTATTTGGCTTGACTGATGAAAAAGAAGACTAGGTTTCAGAGACAGGCTCTAAAACTCATGATGGAACACTGCCCTTAGAAAATAAAGTGGCCTTTAAACAGAGGTCTTGGTTGTTGAATTGCTTCATTTAATAAGGAAGACAACATATTAAAATGAGATGACTCTGCTTAATTGAATTTTTTTCTTTTTCTTTTTTAAAAAAAGGCTCTTTCCCCCTCTAATATGTGTGTGTATGTGTGTGCTTAAAATGCTACAAAACATCCCTGACAGGATTTCTCAGAATACAGAATGTGTTTGGGGGGAAATGGAGTGGGCTGAGGGGAAGAACAGAAACAGTTATTTGTCCCTCCAAGAAGTCAAGCAAAATGTATATCAAAATGCACCACCAGGAGTTCAAATATCTTTGTGCTTTCTACTAGATTTTATTTTGTTTCTGAAGTTTGTACACTCCCACATATGTTCTCCAAAGTTCCCCTGGCAATGAATTTTGTGTCTCACATTTTCCATTCCAAATTGTACAAATTAGGCAGAACTTAACTGACTCTCCTTTACTGAACGGAGCAACTCAGCCTGTCTCACACTAGACTTGGTTTACACACTTGACCTCAGAGATTGACCAATGGCAACCCATAGGTTGCATCCAGCTCCTGCACTGGTTTTCTCAATCCTTGACATCCATTCATCTCTTGCTACACCAGGTTAGGAGTGTGCTGCTTCTTGTTCTTACCTGGCAAACACCCACCTTTTCTTCCTGATAGTAGAAGGGCTGATTGTTAGGTAAGAAATGGTGAGGTGCTTCACAACTCCTATTTAGTGAAATGAGTGGGAAGTGAACGGGATGAAGAGAAGAATGAGAAGCCACCTCAGAAACATCTGTAATTAAGCAGAGACCTCTGGGGAGACTGCTCATTTTGTGAAGAGAGAAATGCATGCTAGATTGAAAGTAGTGTGTGCGCCTAATGCACATGTTGCTTTCAACAAAGTTAGTGCTGGACTGATGCTTGCTGACTTGATTAAAATAATTGTGTGAGAAAGGCACTGGGGGTAAAGGAAAAGGAAATGTCATAGGTTGTTTCTTTTTAAAGACTGCAGGAAACACAATGAGGTCGTTCACACAATCAAAAACTGTGTTCTGTCCAGGTTTGGGAGCTTTGTGTGCTCCCAATTTCCAGTTGTGTGAAAGGAAGTTAAGAGGAAAACCTGGGTAGAAGTGATTCTGGGTAGAAGTGATTGTATGGAAGCAAGTTAGGACAAAATTCTGTGTAGCTTTTCTCCTACCTTGCTTCCTCACAATCACTTCTACCCAGGTTTTCCTCCTACCTTGCTTCCACACAACCAAAAATTGGAAGCACACACAGCTCCCAAACCTGGGTAGAACACAATTTTTGATTGTATGAATGACCTCAGTGAATTGAAGTGTAAAACATTGGCACAAATAAGAAATCAGCACAGAAGTCTGTGATAGTTCTTACATACTCAGATGACTTATCTGCCATCATATTCAAGGCAGATGAGTTCTTTGGTTGTTTGTCAATCAAGGCCTGACAACATGTAATGCCAACAGATCTGTAATCTTTTTTTTTTTTTTAAGGGAAATGCAAGCTGGAGGAAGGACTCTGAATTTGACTGCAACAGTGGGAGACGGGGTCCAGAGAAGACTGTCATCAAAATTGTCCCTAGCTGCTTCACTACTTGTGGGTTAATATAGTTTTTGCCCTGTGGGTGGGGAAGCAGTGGGGGGAGGCATTCTGATGACAAAAAAGGGTATGTAGATAAAGGGTTAAACATCCCCAATATCACTTCAGTCATCAAATTCATAGTCCCAAGTCTGCATTTCCTTAAATAAAAATGGTGGAGATTGATCACAGTTCTTCCAGCATCACACATGTAGTTTGGCCCTCAATTAATCTACAATCAGAGCAAAACCCTGAGGCTCTACACACGATCAAAGTGTGCAGCTTAACCATGCTCGGAGGGGAGAGCTGTCCTTGGGTAGCTGGATCATCACAGAGCCAGTTGAGGCGGCAGGGATCGGGGGCCACGTGCCCCTCTGAAGTCACAGGATGCCCCGCGCAAGTGCACGGGGCATTCTGGAGAGGCTCATGAGGCCGGGAAGTTTTTTTAGCCTCCCGGTCAGGGGTATACTTGTGTTCTGCAATGGTGAAGAGCCACACTGCGGTGGCACACAATCAGTAAAACACCTCCTGGCACTCCGCTAACCTCATTTTAGGGGAGGGTTTCTTAGGCGGGCTAGCCGCTGTTGAATCACAGGACTTGCCTGCAAGCCTGGTGGTTCTCGCACTGGAGGGAAACCGGGCTGGGCTCTCTTAGGTTTGTCTCCATCGTGTCAATAGCCTCAATGTCTATGAACAAAATGCTGTTTTTGAAACAGCTTTTGAAATCAAAGATCTGATGCAGCCATAACAGTTGTGATCAGTGTCTGCCATATTCTGTTGCTATACCAGTGGTTAACACCCTAAATATACAGTGAAAGTAATCTTTAGTTTGTCAACCTAAACTCTGCCCTTGAAGACATCCCGATTTCCTCCCACTGTGAGAACCACCGGGCTTGCAGCCGAGCTCAGTGGTTCTTAAGCGGGCCACCCACTTAAATAGCTCGGCAGTTAAACCGAGTTTGCGGAGCGAGCAGCCCACAAACCTGGTTTTTCTGCTCGTGAGTTGCCGCACCGTGGCTACTCACGAGGAGACCCCCGACTGGGAGGCTGAAAAGCAGCCTCCTGGCTCGGGGGTCTCTCCAGCATGCCCTGTGCGCTTGCGCAGGGCATGCTGGAGCTTCCGGGGACCGCGCAGCCCCCGAACTCGCCAGCCCCCATAGCTCCATGACAGAACTGGCAGTCATGTGGGTGGCCACTGCAGCCGCCCAGAGCAGACTGTCTCCTCATCTGTGGGGAGAGTGGGCTAAGCCCGCTCTCCCCACAAACCCTCCCCAGGAGGCTCCCACTGATCATGGGAACCGCCTCCTTGTGTATTATGGTTTGGGGCCACTCCATAAACATGGTTTAGGTATTCAATTGTAAAATACAATCATGACTAAAAAAAAAAAAACCCCACAGAAACTGCAGAAGTCATTTAAACATGTGTGCAGTTCAAAATCTACCAGATAGCTTTTGTCAAATCTAGCCCAAACACCAGGGCTGGTGCAGTACAGTAAGCGCGACTGCATCGCAGGGGGCTGCTAACGTTGGGGGGACATGTGTTGCTTCCATTCCCACACTGTGCCGCCTTTCTCTTAAATTAGCACAGAGGCCCTGCTGCCTCTTGTGCAGCCCAGGGGCTCTTCTTCAGTGACAGGCTTCTGCTGCCGCTGTGCACTCTGGTGCTGCTCAGGACTGTGTGTGGGAGAAGAGCACTGGATGCTCGGGGCAAGAGGGTGCTGCACTGGAAGCTACCCGAAACTGAGTGCAGCCACTCCCACCGGGGTCATTAGTCTTGTGCCCGGGGAGGGGTGTGTTTGTGACAAAGGGCCGGAGTGGGGGGTGTGGCTGTGCAAGGAGACCTGCTCTTGTGTCACTGCTACTGCCATGGAGGTAAAGAGAGGTACTGTCAGGGCGGGAAGCAATTCCTGGACCTCATAGCTGGAACCTCCCATGAAAAAGTGCTGCTGGCGGAAGGGGGCTGCAAAAGAGAAGGGGCGCCCCCGCTCCCACTGCAAAACTGGTGCCATTTGTGTGTGTCTGTGGGAGGGTCTTGGCCTGTGCCCTCACAGTCGATGCCACAGGTGCGATGCGGCAGATACACGGACAGAGAAGCATGTGTGTTTGTGTTGGCTTTCTCCGTTGTACCTTCTCTGTTGAAACGTTGATGTAGAACTTGAGGATTCTCTCTGGTGCTCTGATTCCCCCCCCCATGCCCCCTTCCCCCAGAGATGGAGAAAAAGTTCCCACCATTGTCTGGCTCTCTCTTATCCTGAGAATAGCCTGCTCTACTTATGTGTATGTTTGCATGAATACGTTCTGTGATGCTGCGGAGTGCCACAGATGGGGCTAGGTTACATGATGGACCTGCCACCCTTTAAAAAGCAGGGTTGGGAACTGCTTGGGAAAGTTTGTCTGGGGTGGACGTAGGGGATCTGCTTGCTCTCAGGTTAGATTTCATGCTGCATGTGTCTCCCCTGTTTAGCAGCAGGCTGGGCTCAGGATTGTTACCCCACCCCCCACCCCCATTCCATTGTCTCTCTGTCAAAGAGTGGCATGTTGGACAGAGGTGAATGCAAAGCACATGGATGTTGGGCCCATCCTGTTCCTTGAAACACTCAGTCCTCTACCTCTTCGCCATTTATTGATGGGGCCACTGCTCAATGGCAGAGCATCTGCTCACACGCAGAAGGCCCCAGGTTCAATCCCTGGCAGCACCTCCAGGGCGCTTTCCAGATCAGCTGCCTAACTGCAGGGAAATGCTCCCATTCAGGCAAATTGCATTTGAAACGTAAACAGCAGGGGGCGCAGTCTCACGAAAATTAACAACCCGAAAAAACAGCAACTTTTTAATGCCGTCCAAGCTCTATATAGTGGTGTTTAAATTCCAAACAAGGCATTGGAGATCTGAACAGCACCCTGCTGTCCATGTAGGGACTGCGGTGTCACCACGCAGGAAGTGTGGAAGCACACTTCCAAGATCTGCTGTGACCCCGTTGCAGGGTCTAATCTGGAAAGCGCCCTGGGAAAGACTCCTGCCTGAAACCCTAGAGAGTCACTTGCAGCCAGTGTAGATAATATTGAGCTCGATGGGCCAAGGATCTGACTCAGTATAAGGCAGTTCCTGTGTTCCAGTGCTGTTCCTCTTTGGTGAAGGCTGTGATGGTTTCATAGTTTTTGGAGTTCTCTGTCCAACTCCCAAGATTCCCCATTCAGTTTCACAAAGATATGTGGTAGTTACCAGTTTTTAAACAACTTCCTACCCCGCTTGTCTCTCCCTTTCTTTTGGGTGGGAGTTTGGGGAAGGGGGGGAATAGCCTGCCATTAATACTGATGTAGGGCGCCGATTTATAGGTTCCTGGGGGGGGGGGAGCAGAACCCCTAGCACTGGCCCTGCAAAACACAATTGGTGTGGATTTTGAGATGTTCTGCTAGACAGATGGAGACAATGTAATGCAGATAATTTGGTACAGCACTAACAGATTGAAAACGACAAGTGAAGTAAAAGGAGATATTTGATGCTGACACTCTGATAGCATCAGTGGAGACAACAGCATAATTATCCCACTCACATCCAACACCCAAGTTCTTTCCTACTTGTCACTTGGATCTACTTTCATCACCACTGACTGCAAAATATTTTTAAGATAGCCTTTCAGCCCCAGGATTTATGGTGCTTCTTGTAAGAAAATCAATCAACTACACTTCACTAGAAAATTGCTACCATATCAGTCACATAAGCAGATGAACAGGAATGGAATACTCTCCTATTGTATTCTGACTGCACTTTGAACAAAAACTTACATCTGTTCGTGGCAAAGAAAAATATTATAGTTCTTGATTTAATCACAGAATCACTATATGAAGACATTAAGCAATTGCCTACTGTGCAGCAGACTGAGAAATTTTTTTATATTGTTGGGGCATGAGAGTTAAAGAAAGAATGTTATTATTAACGCTATAGATGCAGCTGATATCCAAAAATTAAGTAAAATGCTAAACAGCACAGAGCTGTATAAATCAGTCTATAGTATTGATTCAATGCTGGATTCATATGTTATCACTGTGTTTGCCAATAGTGTAATTCACCATTAATTCCACAATGATTTGTGAAATAAGCAAGAGCCTTTTTATTAAAGGTCAAATCATGATAGAAAATCTGCCCAGAAAAATAAATTGAGTAAATCTCCCTCCTTCATAAGCCAGATCTTTGGTCCGGCGAGCATTGTACTCTCTGTTCGGACAGTTCTCCAAGGTCTCGGAAATGTAAGGACTACACTAGATATTACCTTAGTGGTATATTTGAGTGCTGTGTAAAAAGTGGCAGTGAAAGGTTCTGATTCAGATCTGGATTTCTTTGCACGTAATGTTACCAGTCAGTCATTACAAAGCAGCTGCTGTGGTAGTCAAAAAGGAACTGAGGAGAAGAGCATTGACCACACTTACTTAGGCTACAGAGAGGGCAGGGTCCCCACCAATAAAAGCTCAAGAAGTACAAGAAGGTTTCGAATGAGATTCTTCACAAATGTGGAAACCCATCCGTGTGAACACACAAAGATCACAAAGAAGTAATCACAATGGCAGGGACTCTGGTGCTGCATACTTAGGGTAATTCAATTTACCATTTAGAACTGTCTTCTTAAGCTAACAAAAACATAACTGTCTGTGGTTTTGTTTAAAATATGCATTAATCTGGGGGTGGGGGGATACTTGTCACTGGAATACTATAATTCTGGGGTTTTGTAAGGACATGCAGAAAGACTTGGAAAAGAATATTCACCAGGGCGTTAATTAGAACTGAAGATAATACATTGGAAAATTATTCTATCCACTCTACCAAACACATTGGAGAATACTCTTTTCTGAGCCATTTGCCTTACAGAGACCTGTTTTGCTTCCCATGAAAATTCTCTGGTGTAATCTATAAGATTATACAAAATAACATTGCTTGTGCAATCCCCACCAATAAACACTGCTCTTCCTTTTTTGGAAATGTAAGTCTTACTGAAGGTACCTACCTACTTGAGACTGAGGAACCATCGTGGATTTGCGATCACACAAAGGGGAAAAAGGAAGCCCTAGTTCTGCTTCTTTGTCACCCTGGGGAGTAAAGGAGAAACCAGGGAGAAGTAGGTTAGTAGTGCCGAAGCAAAAATGTAAAAAGCATACTCCACCTTCTTATACATTTTCCTCACATTTCAATGTGAGGCACAAGAGAAAATCCTGCTTCATGCCTTTCTTCCATCATGGCATTCACAGCGGCATACATGGAGGTCATTCACACAATCAAAAACTAAGTTCTACCCAAGTTTGGAGCTGTGTGTGCTCCCAATTTTCCATTGTGTGGAAGCAAGGTCAGAAGAAAACTGGGGTAGAAGTGACTGTGTGGAAGCAAGGTAGGAGGAAAAGCTACCCAGGTTTTCCTCCTACCTTGCTTCCATACCACCACCTTTACCCAGGTTTTCCTTTTACCTTGCTTCCACAGAACCAAAAATCAGGAGCACACACAGCTCCCAAACCTAGATAGAACACAGTGAAGTTCTCCACATGAGCAGTACGGAGAGGCGAGGAGGGTTCTGTGGGGAAAGTGGGCTTGACCCTCTCTCCCCGCAGACGATCCTGTGCCTAGCCCTGGGAGGCCGGACTGGCCACCCACACGACTACCGGCTCCATCATGGAGCCAGTAGGAGCGGCGGGGATCGGAGCCACCTGGCCCATGGAAGTCCCAGGATGCCCCGCACAAGTGTTGTAGCCTCCCAGTCACAGTGGCGCAGAGCCGTGCCGTGGCAACTCACAATCAAAAAGAGGGGATTAGCGGAGCACTCGCTCTGTCAACCTTGTTTAAAGGTGGGGGCATTTACGGAGGTTTGCTGCCAGGAGCCGCATGGCTCCCGTTGCAGCACATGAGCAACAGGAACTGGGCTGGGTTCCCTTAGCCGGGTTCCTGCTGTTTGTGAGAATAGCCCCAGTTTTTGATTGTGTGAATGAGCTCATGGAGTTCCCAGGCAGTCACCCATCTAGGCACTGACCATAAACTTAGACCTGCTTGCTCTAGAAAGGTGGCTGTATCATGTGCCCTCAGACCATGCCCTGGGACGTTACTATGACCTTAGAAAATATTACTTTAACACAGGCCTGCTCTGCTTCAGCCCTCCTGCAGATTCTGGCCTACAACTCCCATAATCCCTGGCTACTGGCCACTGTGGCTGGGGATTATGAGAGTTGTCGTCCAAAAACAGTTGGAGGGCCAAAGTTGAGCAGACCTGCTTTAACATCACTGAGAGCATAAAGAAAGGCATAGACTGCAAGGCAAAAGGGCAGTTCACACTAGGATTACTAGGGTAGGAGACACCTCCTACCTTAGTCTGGGAGCTCTGTGCGCTCCTGATATTTGATCATCTGGCTTGGAGGGCTCCTTCTGTGATCATGTCTTTATTATTTATTTATTAAATTTTTCTTATATATCGCCTCCTCCAAAGACTCTAGGCGGTGAACAAAGACTCATGTGGTAAAGCAAGGTAGGAGGTTCCTTCCTTCCATGTGGTAAGCTGCAGCTAGGTTGGTGGGCTCCCTCCTACCCAGCAGGTTTACCCAGTTACTGGGTATAGGAGGAAAAAGCCCTCCAGCCTAGCTGCTGCTTACCACATGATCTCAGAAGGATCACCCGGCTTTATTTTCCCCTCACAGATGATCTTTGGTCCGGGAGCAATTGGGAGTATGCACAGCTACCAGACAAGGGTGGGAGGTGTCTCCTACCCTAGTAATCTGCTCAACTTCAGCCCTCCTGCAGACGTTGGCTTACAACTCCCATAATCCCTGACTGTTGGCCACTATGGCTGGGGATTATGGGAGCTTTAGTCCAAAACTGGGAGACCAAAGTTAAGCAGGCCGGGTCTACGATCTCATGCACTGCTCATGGAGGCCACAATTTAGAGAGCTGCTTTAGGCATGCCTAGTGGAACTTTTGGCTTGTTCATTTAGAATAGCAGACTTTGTCCCACTCCCCAATATTATATAAAAAGTGCTTTTAAAGCAGTCATAAGTTTCCAAAAGAGTTTGCCATTTTTTGCCTTTCGGCCAGTTGTCAGAATTTTTGCCTCATTACCAAACTTCGCTAAGGAAAGATCAGCAGCATAATTTTCGCTTACTGTAGAGTGCACACATGAATTGTATATGCAACCCACACCTGTTCACTAAGCAGCCAGGTTGTTGGGTCCTGACTTGTGATTTTACATTGCATTCTGTGACTGATAGAAGCTACTGATCTGGAAATTACCAGATTAAGTAACTTTTACCAGCAGAGAAATCCTATCGACCCTAGAGGCTAGAGGGCATATCATTTATTTCCACCCCAGAAATAACAGCAGAAGCTAACAGACAACTAACAAAATTTGAAGTATTGGTTTTGGACGCCCCTGACACCCTCAAAGGTGTGGTTTCAAAATTATACGATTTGGTTATAAACTACACATTCAACCCACTGCCTAGCCGTACAGTGTCTTGGGGAAATGACTTCCAACAGGAAATCAAAGATCAGGAGTGGCCAAACATATGGAAATGGAAGCCAGTTACTTCCTCTTTGGCCCAAATTGAGGATAACTTTCTCAAAGTTTTCCATAGATGGTATCTAACCCCAGTAAAAATAGCATACATCAAAAAAGACTGCTTTCCGTTTTCCTGGAGTGGTTGCGGGATGAAGGGTTATCTGTTGCCCCTGCAACCACAAGCTGCTGCTCCTAAAATCTGCTGTTTGAATTGGGTGATAAGAAATCTTTGATTTTAACTATTTGTTTGTGTTTTGAATCTCCAAATGTCACTGAACAGCCAAAAACAAGAAAAAGAACCTAGCTTCTGAATCCCTCATCCTTTGAGAGAAGGGAATTTTGAGGTAATAAACTCTTACAAGGGAACTATTTTCATCTTTGGTGGACCTGTGGACCACCACGGAGATGAGCAGGATTACAAACCAGAAAATAGAATTATTCCCCCAGCCAGCATTAGTAAATGTATTTTCTGGTGTCAATACAAATGTGACATCAAAAAAATTCATTGGACCGGGTCTCACGAACAGTGAGACCCGGTTTTAACCTGTGAGTGGGAAGAGCGGGCTAAGCCCGCTCTCCCCGCTCACGAGTGGGCAGGGAGCCCTGGGCGGCCGGATCGGCCGCCCACACGATGGCCAGCTCCGTGAGCGAAGCTGCGCCGCGGCTACTCACGATGGTAAAAAGCAGGTTTGCTGGAGCGCTCGCTTCGCAAACCTTCTTTTTACCAGGGGTTCTCAAGCTGGTTTGCCGCTCAAGAACCACCGGGCTCAGCTGCGAGCCCGGTGGTTCTTACGGTCACCAAAAATTGGGCTAGCCTCTGCTAGCCCAATTTTTGCTGATTGTGAGAAGCACCCCATTGTGTATATGGTAACCGCTGCCAGGTTAGCTATAGTCAAACATTGGAAAAATCAAGCCATGTCAATGAACATCTGGTACAAGAACCTATGGCAAATCGCAATCTCAGAAAAGCTAGCCCATATTATCTGGTCTCATTCAAACCAGACTACAAATAATGTTTTTTTATGTAATTTGGTCAGATTTTATTCTTTACACTAATCAGGAAAATTATGGTTGTTTTCCTACCCCAGACGATATTAGAGCTTGGATGGATTGATGAATTGGAGTTTATTGTATTATGTTTTGCTGTTTCTGTTTGGATCAATATTGTTTAGCGTAATAAATTTGTTCAAATATTTCTTTTTAAAGGAGAGAGACAGGATGGCCAACTGGCTTGGGGAGTGTGGGGAGAGGCCTGGCTAGGGGTGTGCACGGAACCGCGGAACTGCAGTCCGGCACTGGGCTGGGGGGTTCCTTTACGAGAGGGGGGAGGGTTTACTTACCCCTTCTGCCACTTTCCCCCTCTGGCACCCATAGTTCTTTTAATAATTGGGGCGGCAGGATACCTCCCGGCCACCCCTTCTTATATTTTTCTGCTGCTGCCGCCAGCTACGCTGCAAAAGGCTCCAATAAGCCTGTAGTGCGTGCGCACCTCACGTCTCCTGCCCAAACACAACAACAACAACAACAACAGGTGCCCCCCTCCCACGCCGCCCCAATGCAAGGCGAAAGGCACTCGAAGGACGTCCGCTGGGCTTTTCCAGCCCTCCCGTGCAGAGCGTGAGCTCCACTCCAGTGCCTAATGCGCTCGTCTCCATGCGCGCCCGGAGGAGCATGGCTTGCTGGGAGCGAGGCTCAGGCATGGTTGGCCTGCCATTGCGAGGCGCTCCGTCCAGTTCTCAAGCTGAGCGCTTGCCAGGAATCGCACTCGCCGACTTGCCCTTTTCCAGCTCGAAAGAGCCCTCAAGACGGCACGCCACAACTCAAGTGATGCAGCACCGTGCCCTCCCTCACATTTCACTGGGATCTGGGAACTGTGGGCGAGATCTTTGTCTTGCGTTGCTCACCCAAGACAAGACAAGCTGCTGTGAGAGGGAAAGAGAGAGGAATTGAGAGTCATAACCCGCCATTGGCCATTCGAAGGCCCTTCAATTGCTAGGAGAAAGCGGAGACATGAGGCGCATGCGCTACAGGCTTATTGGAGCCTTTTGCAGCGTAGCCGGCAGCAGCAGCAAAATATAAGAAGGGGCGTCCGGGAGGTATCCTGCCGCCCCAATTATTAAAAGAACTACGGGTGCCGGAGGGGGAAAGCGGCGGGAGGTGTAAGTAAACCCTCCCCCCACTCTTAAAGGAACCCCTCAGCCCAATCACCCGAACCCCGAACCACCCATGTCCGGACCGGTCCGGAGGCCTGTAGAATGGCCTCCGGAACAGTCTGGGCTCCTCACTAGGCCTGGCCAGTTTGGGTGATTAGTCAGTTGCCAGAAAACCAGGGGCTGAGGCCAGATTCTATCTTCCTCAGTAGTTTTTGGTTATTATTGTTTTTGGATTTATTAGGCTGTATACTCTAAGGGAATAGATAGCCTTTGTGTTGGGCTACGACCCTGGATCAACCAAAAATAACTGGGGTCTGTTCCCTGGCTCTGTCCCTGAACCTGCTCATCACTCTGCCCAGGCCCCATCCTGGTACCAGAATATAAAGCTGGGATTCAAAGAACAGACCAGCTAGCTCTGCATGCCCAAGGAGGGCTTGGTCAAACAGCACCCCGCATGACACATTGATAACTAAATTTTAAAGACTGCCCAGAGCCTTTGGATGGGGCGGTATTAAAATGTAATAAATAAAATAAGTCTTTTTTCTATATATATAACTGTAATGAGCCGCGTTTGAGGCTACCCTTGAAGATGGCCTGGAAGCTGTAGGTAGTGCAGAATGCAGCAGGGATGGCTGCAGGGAACATGTTAAACTTATGTTGGTCTACTTGCACCATCACCCTGTTGCCCACCCCCACCCTCCTGGCATCATGCACACCATCTGGCTGTTGCCTGTTTGCTAAGACCAATTCAAGGTGTTGGCTATGCCCCTTAATGTGCTGGATGGGATAACTGAGCTGGATGCTCAGAGACAGAGCAGACGCTTTGCATGTGGAAGGTCCCAGATTCAATTTCTCCCATCTCCAGATAGGACAATGGAATATCCCCGTCTGAATCCCAGGAGATCCACTGGCAGTCCGTGCAATTAGTACTGAGCTAGTGGTCTGAGCTGGCATAAGGCAGTTTCTTATGTTCTTATCTAAGGGGATTGTCTCCATATATATATATATACTTGCCCATTTTGCCAGAGCATTTGTCTCTGTGTGAAATGAAATCTTGCAGAGGTCAAAGCCCAGAGACGAAAGTTTGGGGCAGTGTACAAATTTGATAGATAGATAGATAGATAGATAGATAGATAGATAGATAGATAGATAGATAGATAGATGCAAGGTACTTGTGGTGCAGTGGGGAAATGACTTGACTAGCAAGCCAGAGGTTGCCAGTTTGAATCCCCACTGGTATGTTTCCCAGACTATGGGAAACACCTATATCAGGCAGCAGCAACATAGGAAGATGCTGAAAGGCATCATCTCACACTGTGCAGGAGATGGCAATGGTAAAACCCCTCCTACATTCTACCAAAGACAACCACAGGGTTCTATGGTCACCAGGAATCAAATCCAACTCAGCACACTTTACACACTTTACCAGATCTTTGGGGAGGTTCACCAGGCCACTTTCCTTTTAGCATTGAGGCAGAGAGTAAAAGCTTTCTGTTTCCCAGTGCTTTTAACATGGGTTTAATCTGTGCTGTTACCTGTTTTTATTGTTATTTTATTATGTGATCTGTTGTAGATTTTCTGGCACATAATCTCGAGTGCTTTTAGCAGAAAAGCAATTAGCACATTTTAGAAACAAATAATACATGAAATTAATTACCCACCACCCACTAGAGGTAACTGATATGAATGAAAGGAATGATTCAAGAACCAGCTCATTTCAGCTCTGAAATTCTCCATGTAAATGTAAATAAATTAGAGGTCCAGTTGCTGTGAACCGACAATAACAGGGATACTGATGTCAAATCTTGGGAGGTGTTTATGAGTTAAGCACATATATATTTATGGTGGCTGTGCTAAATAAATATAGAGTGGAATTGTTCTCTTCATATCTTTCCAGAAGAGAGCAGATTTCATTTTGGCATCATGTCAATGAAGGTAGTACATCAGTATATCAGATAAGAACATAAGAATAGCCCTGCTGGATCAGGCCCAAGGCCCATCTAGTCGAGCATCCTGTTTCACACAGTGGCCCACCAGATGCTGCTGGAAGCCACAGGCAGGGTATGCCTTCTCTCCTGCTCTTACTCCCCCGCAACTGGTACTCAGAGGCATCCTGCCTTTTAGGCTGGAGGTGGCCTATAGCCCTCCAACTAGTAGCTGATGATAGATGCTATCACACAACTAAATATACAAGCAAATGCTGCCCAAATAAGATAGGGGGGGGGGACACACTGCCCAAGTATATTTGCTTTCTTCCTAGAATTTATCTCATGACCACAGAAACCGCTATTCTGAAGTACCCTACTATCACTCCCTTCTTTTTCTAATTTCATTATTCTGTCAGTGACCATACAAAACAGTTCAATTTTCCCAAGTTACCTGTCTGAAAAACTCCTCTAGCAGTGACATGGTCCAGCGATGATGGAGGTCCCATGACTTGGCGGGATGACTGATGTCTGCTGTATGCAACATCAGTGATAAGGCTTTCGGTTTGTCGATTCTGCAAACCCAAACAACAGAACAAATTAATTATCCATGCCATTAGTTGGGAAAGAGACTGCCAAGGAAGGAAATAAGGCTAGTCTAACTTTTGGCTTATAGACTGGCATGTGTTTGCATTGCTAGACAACTTTGAAAGATTAATCTAACTCTCTAAGACAGACCTTCTCTAGAGTGATGGGAGTTATAAATGAGTAATGGAGAGCATTAGTTTGGGAACTAATGGGTGGGTGACTCTGGGCCAGTCACTTATCTCTCAGCCTAACTTACTTTACAGGGTTGTTGTGAAAGAGAAACTCAAGTATGCAGTACACCGCTCTGGGCTCCTTGGAGGAAGAACAGGATATAAATGTAATAATAATAACAATTAATAACAACATACTCTCCACTTGAATTTCTGTGTGTACCTAAATGGATTTGGTTGCAATCGCCTTTGTTTGGGATGTTCTTTGTATTCGATGCAACACAGAAAAGTACATAAATCTACATTGTAGAAAAGTTCAGACAATATGTCTGCTAGCCCTCTCAAACATGTGGGGGAGGATCACTTTTTCCTCCTCAAATAGTTGTGCCATCTTGCTGCTGTCTAATCGTGAGAAGAAGGTGGTTCCTCTTTAAAATCGCATTTCATCCATGTGTTGAGGACTGGTTCAGACAAACCCATTCCTGCACATGATTGGGTTGTGGTGAGATGGCATGCTAGGTATGGGGGGGGGGAGAGTTGTGCACCCATGCTCATCCCTTACCTTTCTGAGAAACTTATATCACCTGAACCGGCCCTTTATTACTTTGTAAGTAGCCAGATGATGATCTGAACCAGTGTACTGAAGCAGTGTACGTAAGTTTTACTGAAGTTTTACTGACGCTAAGGGCACAAAGTGTAAGGAAAGGGTGAAGAAGATGGGTAGCTCCAAGTAGGTTCATAAAATCCAAACTTACACTGGTCTTCTATCATACTCTATATGTCAGTGCACATCAATGCGTTGAGATTCAGAAAATGATTTCTGACCCCTTCAGGAGAGCCCTAAATACTGTATCCTTGAGGTGACAGAAAGGTATATTCTGCATTAAAACAGAAATAATCCCCACCAAAGTCCACCCCTTTAAAACAATGTTTCCTAATCAGTGTGCCAAGGGGTGCTGGCTGGTGTGCCATGCTGACTCACTCTGAGTCAACTCCAAAAGCAGGGAGTGTAAATGCACTGGGATGTGTCCCTCCTGGTGCATATTAAGGGAGCAAGTTAGCTCCAAAAGTGGGGAGTTTAAATTCCCTACTTTTGAAGCTCACTCAGAGCAAATCAGCATGGCACACCAGCCAGTGCAAGTGAAACAAATAAGAATGGGAGGGGAATGTGCCCAATTTTTAATTACTGCAAGTGTGCTTCAGGATGAAAACTGTCAAGAAACACTGCTTTAAATTATCATCCGTCTCAACAAATAAAACCTAAACAATAAGTCTTAGCTTGGATGTGGGTAGTTGCCATCAGAGTTCCTCCCTTAACAAAAGCCCCAGTTCCCCAAAGAAAAATATGTAACAAACAGGAAGAAATTAGCTGATGCATTCCCCGGAAGAAAGGAAACAAAACAGGCCTTCTCTTTCAACAGAAGCTCCTAGTACTTATCTAAAGCTGAGCGCAATCTTTCAACACCAGGCAGGAAGATGTCTGATGTCTTTAGTACCTCCTCAATGCCTGCCATCTTCTGCAAAAGAGAATAACTAAGGGCCAGTTGTTGCCACATGATGGAAGAGGTTTTGCCCACATACAGCTTCCCTTTAGCTGAGCAGCAATATGCTTGCTTTGATTATAGTGAAGAAGACACAACAGTGACAGGAATGTCCTTTTATCCAAGCTCCATTGTTTTAGATGCTATGTTCCTCTGGAAGAACGTGTGTGTGTGTGTGTGTGTGTGTGTGTGTGTGTGTGTGTGTGTGTGTGTGTGTGTGTTCAATTGCAGTAAACAGAAATAGGCACAGACATCAAAGGATGCTGGTTCCCCTCAGAGAAAGGTTTTTAAAACTTGTTTAATGAAGTGGCAAAATACCAGCTGTAATACAACCCTTCCCTTCACAGTGTCACAAGATGACTCACCCTTCGGGCTGCTGCAATGCATTCTTCATGGCTTTTATTTGCTGGAAGTGACAGGACATATCAGTCGCCAGCACCATCTCCACCACTAGAGTTCTGAATTCCCTTTTGGGCAAATATTCAATCGAGAAGGGATGGGGAGAGAGAAAGAGACAGAAACATGTAAGACACACTTTTTTTGTTTCTCTATCTACAAATTATTTATGACATCCTCACTCTACACCCCAATGTGCGTCATTGACCACTTCACATTATCTTTTTAATGGGGCTTAAGGGCAGGGAGGAATTTATGTTCCAAATACCAGAACTGGCGTGAACAATTTAGTTAGATAATGTAGTCTTGCTTGCTAAGAGATAACCCTATGCTTTTCAGAAAATAACAACACCAAGAGGCCCTTTCCCCCAAAATTCCAGAATCAGGCCCAATTTAAATATTATTATTATAATTGTTATTATTATTATTACACTTATATCCCGCTCTTCCTCCAAGGAGCCCAGAGCGATGTACTACATACTTGAGTTTCTCTTTCACAACAAGCCTGTGCAGTAGGTTAGGCTGAGAGAGAAGTGACTGGCCCAGAGTCATCCAGCTAGTTTAATGGCTAAATGGGGATTTGAACTCAGGTCTCCCTGGTCCTAGTCCAGCACTCTAACCACTATACCACGCTGGTTGATTATTTCAAGCAGACTTAAAACTGCTCCCCAGTGTGGTGCCCCATTATACTTCACATGTTAATTGGACCCTCAGCTGTAGCCTACCATCATTCTATTGCCAGCAAGTGATGCATTGGCATGCTAGTTATAGATGTAATGGCTGAGGGCCCAAGCCCCAAATGGGAACCCAGCTGGATGAAAGGCCACATGGGTAAACAAATGTAATCTGTCCAGTGTCACATTTAACTCAAGCCAAAGTTAAATATTTAGTAGGTCTCAGAAAGGTGTAGACTTGGGAGCAATTTGGTAGCAATTTAAAAAAAAAAAATCTTATTGTGATGTTAGGACCATAGGAAGCTGCCTTCTACTAAGTCAGACCATTGGTCCATCTAGCTCAGTCTTGTCTACTGGCAGTGGCTTCTCCAAGGTTGCAGGCAGGAATCTCTCTCAGCCCTATCTTGGAGATGCCAGGGAGGGAACTTGGAACCTTCTGCATGGAAGCATACAGATGCTCTTCCCAGAGCGGCTCCATCCCCTGAGGGGAATATCTTACAGTGCTCACACATGTAGTCTCCCATTCATATGCAATCAGGGAGGACCCTGCTTAGCAAAGTGAACAAGTCATGCTTGCTATCACAAACCCAGCTCTCCTCCCATTATATGTTTCTGTATAAACCAGCTGAACTGGTATTGAACTAGTGCTTGGAGCAGGTAATGGACTGGACGAGGGCCAATAAACCGAAGCAGTTATGTTCCAAATACCAGAACTGGCATGAACAATTTAGTTAGATAATGTAGTCTTGCTTGCTAAGAGATAACCCCATGCTTTTCAGAAAAACAACAACACCAAGGGGCTCTCTTTTCCATAGGCGGAGTATACTACCACCTATAATACTTTATAATTTCACATTGCTTATGTCTGGAACATCAGCACAAGGGAGTTGGTCAGGGCTCTGAACGTGGAATAGATGAACACTTGAAAGCTGATCAGCTGATTACATGGGAATACAATGTGCAAATAAGCCACTCCTCTCCCTTTTAACATTATTTTTATAAGGAGATGTGTATATGTATTTTTAAAATATGCACATTAAATTAAACATGCCTTCATTCCATTACATGAGCGGGGACCATTGCACACTAATGCTAGAATCCAAACTAATATACAAGCCAACAAATCAGAAAGTATTGCCCTTACCAAAACAAATGTATACAGGAAATCCTCAATATTTGTGGGGGTTCCCTTCCCTGACATTGCCGCAGATAAGGAATCCACGAATACCAGGTCATTACAAGCAATGTAATCATGGGGGTTAGGTTTCTGGAGGCTGGGAAACCACCATAAAAACAGGCCCAAAGGGGGAGGTGCAAAATAAAGTGCCCTATCATGGCCTCTAGAACTCCAGCAATGCCCTCTTGAAAGTGCAAAAATCCCATGAAAAAACTCAATTTTTCAAAAAAAAACCAACCCCCCCCCTTTTTTTTTTACAAAACAAACCACAAAATGGCTCAGATGCACAAAATGGCAGCAGTCTTTTCTGGCTGCTTCCAATCTGCAGATATGCAAATCTAACCAATTTTTTGCTGGTTTAACATCGCATATACGGAGGTTGGATGCTAATTACCTGACTGTGGATACGTGAAACCGCAAGAGCGGGACCCACGATTAACAAGGTCCTCCTGTATCTGCTTTTGGAGGTAAATGCCCCAAATTTCTGATGTCACCTTTCTGTCAGTATGGAAATATTTATGAAAAAAATATGGATGGTATCAAACTATATACAGTATGTTATAGAAATGGTTACTACAGTTATATTTTCAAACTATGTGGCCTCAAGGTAATCTAGCATCCATCTTTCTACATGTTTGTTTCACTGGTTACATCTTAATGAAGAGTAAGTCCTGAAATCCCATGCAGCCTTAATTTAGGGCTTTTTACTGTATGCTGCTCTCAAAAATGTCTTCATTGTTATGACACACTACTGTGGCATATTTTAAAATAATTTCTGTTGCAATGGAGGGGGGGGTGTTCGATGCAAATTGAGTGCCACTTGTGCTCTTATAATACGACACCACAATTCATCTTCTGCTGGTTCTCCGTGAACCAAAATTCCCACTGAGTACACTTGAGGAGGGCACTTGAAGAAATTACATTTACTACTATTGAGGCATTCTTACCTCCAATCATCCTTTGAGAGGTTAGACAAAATGTTCATCTCTTCATCATCTTGTAAAAGGCGAAAAGCTGCACTAAGGTGATGATTTTCCAGCACGGATCGGTCATTGTAAAGAATGGCTGTATCTGACCTTTAAAACAAACATCACCATATAAACAAAGACTGGTGTGTTTTGACCTCAAATGTTTTTGTCTCATAGTTCAACACTTTCTGCCCCATTTTCTAACATTGGTATCCCACAGTGGCTTTTTAGCCTTACAACCACCTTGCCAGCCTGATAGGAGGGCCACACCGAGTGAGCTTCATAGCTGAACAAAGCTTTTAACCTGGATTTCCTGCAGTCAAGCGTACAGCCCTACACATGCAGCTTTCCGGCTTTCCTTCTAGGTAGAGGGGGTGTTTAAGCTGCAAGGTCAACTTCTAAATTCACTCTATAAAGCAGAAATACAGTCTTCATCTTGGCCCACTTCAATAAAAAGGACTCACACTGCTCAGTCAGTCTGCAGGCAAGTTCAAATGTTACTCCATTCCATGTGGAGGCTGTTGATAAAGCATTCCACATGACAATTTTTTCCGTAGCCAGAGGTAAGATCTATAAATGTGAATCTCCTGTATCATTCTAATCACAGGAAGCAAAAACTGCAGGGTTTTTTGTTTGTTTTGTCTCCACTTGGGCAGGGTAACATTTGAGCTGAACACACTCCCTCCCTCCCTACTGTTCTCTTGACTAATCCTTCTCCTAACCTTTTTCAGCTTATTGGGCAGCATCCAAGAATATCTGAATATTATTGTGACTGACTTCAGTGACTGAATATCACTGAAAAGAGTGAGACAGGCTAGCCATGACTAACCAAGTCCCATTCATTTCAATGAGACTTAGTCATGGCTAACAGTTTATGGGCTGGATCTAAACTGACTTAGTGCTGACTTAAGTGAAATTCTCCAAACTTGGTTTGGTTTTCCTTTTCTTTTGCTTATTGCCATTTATGTTATTTATTTTCATTCGTTCGTTCTCTCTCTCATCTGTGGCCTCCTATCTTGTCTGAAAACAACCCCATAACTGCTTCTGGTACGGTACAGTCCTCTGGTCCATTCTGAGCTCTTTTGGCTGCTAGTCTTTGGTCTACTTCTGCAACTTTCTCACTGCTCAGCTGGTACTAGCACCTTGAAGCTGTTCACTTTCAGAACTGAAGAGAGCAGAGAAGTGGAATGAAACTAGTAGGATGACTGGCAAAATATACAACTTTATAGGAAGCCACTTTGGAGATTTAATTTTGTATAAATGTTTTCCACTTAAAAAGTTGACATAATATGTCTTTCCAAAATTATTTTTTCACAGTTTATATTCCAGTAACAAATAAATGGAAGCAGGTTGTTCACAAGTTCATCTAAAACACACAATATTTTTTTTCATATGATATTAATTAATCCATTAATTTTAAGTCACTCATAAGTAATGTCTTACTTACTAATAAACAATCACCTCAAAGCAAATGACTTATACCAAGGACATCCAATTGTTGAAGCTCTACATAAACAGCTGTTAAAAGATATGAGGGTGGTAAGTGCTATACAAATACTAATTAGGATGAAATCATGAGGCTGTTACTCAGTTCTTAATCAGCTCACAATTCTTACTGACATATTCAAAATCTAAAATATGACACTAAAATATGGAAAATTATCTTTGTTATTAGTTCCAGGTTTGTCAGCTGCAGCAAATTGGACATCTTTCAGTTCCTTCTGATTTAAACATTTTACCTTATTTTTTAAGAGAGAGAAATCAACCACACTTAGCTTTCCACTTTCAGAAACAACTGTGAATTTTAATTCAGAGCATCCTGTCAAGGATAACAAAGTAGGTGTCAAATAGGGCAGCATCTCACAATTAAAAAGATGATGTCTTGGAGTTCAGTGGTATGTTGGGGATGAGATATGCCAATCTTGGGTATGTTGTGTGAAGCTGGAAATGTCGGGGGTGGAATGTTGGGATCCTTCTGTCAACCCAACATTTGTAACCAACATTTGAAGCTGACTTGACAATGTTGAGTGGTGGTGGGGTCCTGACCTTCTCCATCCAACATTTCCAACTTCACACAAAATGCCCAATACCAACATATTTGCCCCCACACACTTTGGAAGCTGGCTTTGCCACCCAACTCCTGAAATGCATGTTTCATGTAATAAGAAGCTGCCCATATTTAGATTTTCCACCTTTTATTTAGTACCAGTTTTGTTTATATCTTCTCCTGTGGAAAGTTTCTCCTAAATAACATTAACATTCAATTTAAGGTCAGAAGTAGATGTTACATGTAAATGCTAAAGATGTGCACAAAACAGATTTAGCGTTCTGTTCTGAGCTCGGAATGATCCACTGGAACAGCCAGCTGAGCCGGATGTTCTGACAGAACAACCCCATTTGTATATGTATTCTGACTCAGAATGTTTTGAGTGTTCTGAGCGCTATTTTGTAGGGATGTGCAAAACTGATCCAGCAGTTTGGTCTGGAGGTTCAGGGGTTTGGAATCGAACCAAACCCCACCCCCCGTTCCATCCGGACCAGAACCGAACCGCTGGACAGGTCCATGCTTTAAAAAAAATTAAAATAAATTAATGCTAAATACCTGTAGCCCCTTTGGGGGGCTTGCTGTAGGCCACAGAGGGGTCCGCGAGGGTTCCCCCTCCACGCGCTGGCCTCCCTCATCACCGCCGCGGCCGGGTAAATGTAGTATTTTTGGCCCTTTCGGGCCTCCGTAAAAGCAAGCGGTGGTCATTTTGGCCACTGCCGTGCATGTGCAAATGCGCTCTGCAAGGCCTGGCCTACAGCCTCACAGAGGGCATTTGTGCATGTGTGGCAGTGGCCAAAATGGCTGCCACTCACCTTCACGGAGGCCCGAAAGGGCCAAAAATACTACATTTACCCGGCTGCAGTGTTGATGAGGGAGGCCGGTGGGGGGAGAGAGGATCCTCACTGACCCCCCTGTGACCTACAACAAGCCCCCCAAAGGGGCTACAGGTATTTAGCATTAATTTTAAAAATTAAAAAAAAATTGTGGACCCCCACTGGACCGGACCAGGCGGGGTTCGATGGGGGCTGGACCGAGCTGGCCCGGTTCCGTTTGAGGCGGGTCCAGCCTCGAACCCAACTGGGCAAGACAGTTCCATGCACACCCCTACTATTTTGGTTTCCAAAATGTCGCTCTTCTGGACTCTGCACATATGTGGCAAATGGCTGCTAAACATGCGTAGAGGCCAGAAGAGCGACATTTTGGAGTCTGAAATTGTGCTTGGAATGTTCCAACTTGAAACGGGCCTTTCCGTTCCGAGCTTGAACAGGCCCTTCATTTGAAGGGCATTCTTCTCTGAGCTCAGAACACTTGAAACGGGCCATTTTGAGGCGGAATGTTCTGAGCATGGAAGTGGAACATTCTGCACATCCCTAGTAAATGCAGTTGCCACCAAAATCAGCAGCTGCATATTGTACTCCTCGCTTCCCCTGGATAACTGCACTACAACCTGCTTGTGTCCATGATCACCTGAATTTCCCTGTCCCTCTAGGGATGCTTATGAAATTCTTCTCATCCAAATTTTGCCCCAGATTTTGGAGTTTCAAATTATCTGACCTTGTTTCCAAAGTAGAATCAATAGATAAGGGATTGTCCATTCTCCCTTTTTTATTTTTTGTAAAGAGAAATGTGCACATACAGTTTGTTGCACAGTTGTGCATCTGCCTTTGTATAAACTAATTAAATACTGCAGAAAAAAGCAATCCAGATGTGATTGTACATACAGTTATATCAAGTTTATTTTGTGCCACATTGGTAAAACAGCACATGTGCATATCAATAAAATACCACACAAAAAGAATCTGGGTATCAGTAACATGCGGGGGTGGAAGGTCATGTTTGGCAATAGCTATATATAATTAATTCCAGCCTAAATTAAACAATGCATATTGACTTACATGTTGCATAGTGTAACCGAGGTGATTACAGAGTTGCCTGTGCTGTTTCAAGGCTTTAAAAAACACGCCGGTCTTGCTGCAAAGTCGGGCTGTTCTGCACGTACTAAACAATCACACATTGCAATGCTACTTCCATTTTTTCCTGATAATGGCAGCCAATAATTTATATGAAAAAGTCCCATATCAGCTATCCCAAATAATTAAATGCTTGGCAGCAAGAAAGATGCCACCCTCATTTGACAATTTAAAATGGTCCAAGTGAATTTACAATAAACTTGAACATTTGTAGTGTACAACTTGGGTTTTGATGCATATACTTGGGTTATGAGAAGCACAACTCCAGCTGCACTGAGTAAATTGTAGGCTCTTCACTAAATGATGATATTCAATACCCAAAGGGTGCTTATATTATCTGAATTCTACAAACATTAGAAATTCAAGATATGTGTCGTTTGCAAACTCAGTTTCCAAGTTCTGTTTGATATTAACACATATTTAGCACTTTATTTGTGCATGTTGTAACTTGCTATTCCTACAGAGTTTTTTCCTTTGTAAGTTTTTGACCCTTGATTATTGATTCTGAATGGTCTCACCGTGTCTGAATATGAAAGTTGTTGGTGGTTCCAGTGTGCTCATAGTCATGGATCGCTGCTGCAAAGATCATCGCAAAGATTTCCAGCTCTGTCAACCAGTGCTGAAAAAAAGATTTAAGAGCAGTCAGGTGACATGTCATTTTTTCACACATCAAATGTTTTGTGAAGGAGGCTTCCCTTTTTAACTAAGAACAATATACACTGATATCTTTCCAGTGTAGCCTGCCACTATTCTTCCAACTCAAGTATAGATTGATAGTTATATTAGAAGCTTATACCTTCAGGCCATTAGTCCATCTAGGCCATTATTGTCTGCTGTGATTGACAGCAGCCCTCCAAAGCAGAAGACCTTGCCAATTGTACCATCTGAGATCCATTTAATTGGACATCCTCAGGGATATAAGCTGGGAGCTTCCATCTGTAAAACGTTACCATTGAGCTATGAGCATCCCATAACTATGTGGTAGATTTGAAATTTTCATTGTTTTGGATGGCAATTCTACATAACCTAAATGCAGCTTAGTTTTTGAAGGCGTTGGGATAGCAAAAAAGAAGGTTCAGCAAAGAGCAAGGTACCGATGCTTACTGTACTGAAAGAATATGAACTTTTCTTCTGTTTCTACAGTAAACACATTCAAAAATGAGATGATCCACTGGCAACACATGAAGGCAATCATTCCAGAGCAAACATAGGAAACTTATTTTGAATTGGAAGACCACATAGCCAATTCAAATTGGAAACTTTAATTCTGATCCTCACATGGGCATATAAACGGGTCACATGCATCCACATCTGCTGCGGAGATAAAGGCATAAAAACATCAAGAAGTGCCTGCCCCACCATTATTTTGATTGTTATGATATGGATGTCCGGACCCCCCTGAAAATTTTCACTTCTCAAATTCTCCAGTGTTTCTCCTTGAGAGGAACCCTGGAATTAGAGTTGGAACTGAAATTTCTTCATAGTGAAACTTGAAAGAAAATAACAAAGAACTACAAGAATACCCACTTCCAACATAAGGCCCCTCATAAGCTCAGAGTGGCCCACATATGTAGGAAGAAGGATCCCACTGGAGGGCACTTGCTAAGGACCCCCTCAAACCTAGCCAGCCCTTACAATCCACCAAGCCCCTTCCCAACTCCCCTAGGGGAGGAGAAGGAGCTTTGCGGCCACACATTGTTATCTGGCCACCAAGACTAGTCTAAACTGGTGGACCTCTGATCAAGGATTTACCTCTGATAAAGGATTTTAAAAATGTCATTGCTGTAAAGAAGACAATGGTGTAATGTGAACAAATGTTTTTAAAGAAATATCTTTTTTTCTTTTATTTAAAGGTTTCAATCCCTGTTTGCTTAAAGTGTGGACTAAGGAAATAAATGCAGTGCGTGATAGGCTGCAAAGCACAGACATATATTATGGGGAAAGCACTAGCGGAGCCAGACCAGGGGCGGCCCGTGATGTCAGACGCGGGGGTTAGCCATGCCTCTGCGTCTGATGTCAAATGCGGGGTGTGTGGTCTGGCTCCCGAACAGGGCCACGCAGCCCCGTTTGGGAGTTAGATCCAGGCTAGCGCTGCATTCACAGCACAGCCAGGAGCGGCTCTTCCCTGCCTTAAAGGCATGGAGAGCTGCTTCCAGCCGCACTGTGAACACAGCGCTGGCCATCGAACTCCTGAACGGAGCTGTGCAGCCTGGTTCGGGAGCTAGATTGGGGCCAGCGCTGCATTCGCAGCGCGGCCAGAAGTGCTTCTCCCTGCCTTTAAGGCAGGGAAAAGCTGCTCCTGGCTGTGCTGCAAATGCAGCGCCGGCCATTTAACTCCCGAACGAGGCCCCGGGGCCCCGCTCGGGAGCTAAACCAGCACCCCCCACGTCTGACATGTCTGGCATGCCAGGGCCATGAGGTGTGGTGGCCCGAGTTCTTTGAACCCAGTTGCCTAATAGTGGCTATGCCCCTGGAGTAAAGTCTTACAGTTTCATGGCACATGTTATTTTATAAAGCAGCAATTATTTGGAATAATGCAGTAGTTTTCAAATGTTCTGCACTCAGGAAATCCTTTCCACATTGTCTTGTTTGCAGAGGAACTCCTGAGCACCTGCTATGGATATTACAAATGATTCTCCTACCATGCTCTAGGCTAGGCTATAGTTTACCCAGAGTACTGAAAGACCTGTTAGGCCTTACAGTCACCCTGCATGAACTGAGGTGTGTTCTAGAACACACCCTTGTGATTATGTATCCCAGGGGATGTTCACTACTGAAACATACACAGGCCAACACCTTCTGTAGCACTATGAGGGCAGAAGAAGTGCTCCGCCCTCAGAGTGGCCTGCTCCATAGTCCAGTACAGGCAGAGGGAGAGGGAAAAGCAATTTTTGCATCTTTTCCCTCCCTCCAAAAGCCCCTTTTTGCTGCCAGGAATATGACCATGAGGGTTGTGCAGCACTCAGGGACATATTCCTGGGAACAAAAACAAGTTCTGGAGGGAGAGGAAAGAAGTGAAAATGACTTCCTCTTCGCCTTCTGTCCACACTGGGCTGAGAAGCTAGGCTTCAGTGCTGCTTCTGCCCTTCAACTCTGTGGAAATTGAATTTCAGGGAGGGTTTTAATTTTTCTTTTTGACATTTCAGTTCTTCTCTTTGAAAAACCATTCATAAACCTTGGAACACAATTTCACAATCACAGGCACAGAAGAAAGTAAGAAAATATTAATTTGTGGTTTTTACTGGGTGGCCATGTAATAAAGAAATAATCAAACAAAAGAATGGGATGTGGGAGGGAAATGAGGAATTACAATCTTTCACAAAGATTTCCTGTTCATGAAGAATTAGCTATTAAGCAGGGCATTCTGAAACAACGGATTTACTATTTGTACAGAGAAAAGCTGGGTGACAAAGATAAGTTTCCATATCACAAGCTCAATTATCATATTTTCACATAGCAAAGAAAAATGTGGCAAAGAAAAGAAGAAGCAATCATTAATCCATTTTTCATTTGTCCCTATGATTGTATCAGTTGTTGGCTGCATATAATCAAAATGATCAGCTTATTAACTGTAACACAAAGCATGATTTTCAATTTAGTACAGACAAGTCACACAGAGAAGCTCTGTGCTTCCGCAGTTACAGACCTTCTCTTTAAAAAAAAGTTTTTAATTGATATTGTAAACCTTAGTGTGTTGGCTTTTAATCTTATGGCGAGCTCATCTTGCTAACGACAACACCAGGAAGCAGACTCTGAGGCATAACAGTCGTTTCTCCATGTCATCACAGTACACATACCCTTCAACATTTGATGGGAGAAAATGAACTTCCCTACATGTTAAGAACTCATTATATAATAATTAATAAGTTCTAGTAAGGAATTATCTGCCTACTTTCCTTTCACTATAATCTTAATTAATAATTACCATTTCCACAAGTTAGCCCACTGGTACCTCAAACATTCAGGCATCTGCCATCTTGAATTGGGGTGGATGACATCATCACAAACTATGCTGTTGAGGTGTCCCTAGGCGTCCCTAAAACTGTACCAAATTTGGTTCAAATGGGTCCAGACTACAAAGTTGATAGAGGGACACACACATACGTGGACACACACGGACACAGAAAGCTGGGTGATCACATAAGTTTACTTTTCTTGAGAAAAACAGGCTAAAAATAACTTACATCCCACTTTTCAATAAAACATTTCTTAAGGCATTTTACACAGACAAAAGAATGAGAGCAAAAGGCTCACTAAAAAGAAACACAAGGGAGGCCAGCAATGTACACTGGAGAAATGCTGTGCTGCAGTTGAACAGGCACAATTGCTCTCCCCCAACACAACCTACCTAGCAGAAGAACCCTACCACTTTAAAAGGTACCCGGCCTTCTGCCCAGTTAACAGGGGTTAAATGCTCTGCTATTCCATTGTTTTGGCCATTGGCCATAAATAAAGTATCTATCTATCTGCTATTCCATTCCATTAGTTCGGGTAGCTAGTTAACAGGGGCAGATAATAATAAGGAACTGGCTCAGGGTATGTTGATTAGAGGAAATACATGATCCGATATTCCAATTCCATTTTTAAAGCTTAAAAGCAGAAGCAGATGGCAAGGGGAAAGGGGAAAGGCCTGAATGAGCTCATGGCAGTGATGCTGGGAGAGAAGTTGTTTAACTCTTTTGCCCTTGCCTTTTCCCAATCAAACCCATCTCCTTGGAAGACCTGCCTCCACCCACCCACCCCACACCTCATTTCCCAACCTTTCAGCTGAAAAAAATTGCACAGGGCAAAGGGTTAAACATCCCCCTGTACCAGCACCACTGCCCTTCACTCCCCTCTCCCATGTTTCTTTTCAAACTTAAAAGTAGTCCAGGGACTCCTGGAGGAAACAGATCATATTGAACCTTTTCAATCCTGTTTCTTGGCCAGTCTGGAGACCAAAAGAGCTTTGGTCACTCTACTGGATGACCTACACTGAGAGCTTGATGGGGCAATGCATCCCTGTTGGTTCCTCAGTGGCTTTCAATACCACTGGTTGTAGTTCAATACCACGTCTCTATCACCTGTCTAGGATGGCTCTGGGGGGGACTGTTTTGCAGTGATTCTGGTCCTTTCTGACAGGTAGGCTTGAGAAGGTGGTGCTAAGGGACCCCTGCTGGATTCTGTGGCCTCTGATTTAAGGTGTCCTGTAGGGATCTATCCTGTCCCCTATACCTTTTAATATCTAAATGAAACCATTTGGGAGAGGTCACATAGGGGTTTGGTGTTGTGTGTCAACAGCATGCAGATGATATCCATGTGGATATCATGGATATATGTGGCGAAGCTGTGGATGTCCTGAACTGTTGTTTGGAGTTAGCGAAGGCCTGGATGAGGGCTAACAAGCTGAAATTAAATTTGGGTGAGATGGAGGCTCTCATGGTCAGGGAAAACTACTGATATATTAATGGAAAGTCAGACTGTTTGGGATGGGGTTATACTCCCCTTGAAAGAATAGGATCACAGCTAGGGATGAAGTACTTCTGCCTCCACTTTGTCCCTGGATGGCCAGATGATGGCTATGGGCCATGAAGCCTTTGCCCAGCTTTGGCTGGGCAACCAGCTGTGCGTGGTTTTTAATCAGGCAAACCCGGCTTTGGTTATCCACACTTGGTTACATCTCATTTGGATTACTATAATGCGCTCTATATGGGGCTACCCTTGAAGATCCTTCGGAAGCTACAGCTGGTGCAAAATGCAGCTGTAGACAGGGAAGAGACTATTTGACTGCATAACATCTGTGCGGGTGCAGTTGCTGGTTTCTATTTTGCTTTGTAAGTTATTCAAAGTGCTGGTTATGACCTTTAAAACCCTAAATGGGTACTTGAAGGACCATCTTCCTCCCTCATCATCCCACTATATAAGATCTTGGGCCGGTTAACCTCTGTATATGTGGGCGGGGGAGCAGAAAAAGTGTTAAACCTGCATATTCATGAGTCAGGGGTGGCCAGAAATTACTGCAGAGCTCATTTCAGAAGATTTATACCTTGGCCAAATCTGTTATGGAGAAGCTTGAGGTGCCTCCCATAGATGCTGAGGTGGCAGCTCTGGTGACGGCAGCAGTTTATTTATTTATTATTATAGTTGTTTTATTATTATTATTATTATTATTTAATTATTACAGTTCTCCCCAGGGATGTGGTGCTCAAGAACCCTGATGAAAAGAAATGTGATGCTGCCTGAAGCAGGTCACATGAGGCAACAGCTCTTACTATGCGTGCCTCCGTGACAAATTCAGGTTTTGCCTGGGCATCGGTCTTATGGGTCAAAGAGCTGCTGCCACTGGTTCCACCTGAACTCCCCAAGCTATGCCAGGGGCTGAATAAGCTAGGGAAGGCAGCAGCCTTCATGGCTGATTCTTCTCTCAATGCTACTCAGATTTCAGCCAGAGCTATGGCATTGGATGTCACCGTTCATAGGGTGCTGTAGCTTAAAAATTGAAAAGTTGACCAAGTCGAGGAGTAAACTGGCGAACTCAGCATTCAAGGGTGGAAAGTGCCAAAGCGAGGCTTTGGAGCCTATTCTGATTAAAACAGAGGACAAGGGGGAAACATTTTTTAAAATTGTTTTTTAAATTGCGGTTTTAAATTTTTTGTTTTTAAATAATGTTTTATCTTTGTTTTTATCTGGTTGTAAACCACCCAGACACGTAAGTTTTGGGCAGTAGAAAAATATATTAAATAAAATAAATAATAATAAATTTCCAGGCACCATTTGGACTTCGGAGGCCATTTTATGGCTCATTTCTTTTTTTTAAATATGGGGCAAAAAAGTGATTTTCTGCCAATTTTTTACTTTTGGGGGGCATCTTCGGATTGCTTGCGGGCAGTGGAGCACAGCAGGGCACTTTATTTGGCTCATTTTGTCCATTTGCAGGGCATTTGGGGGTGATGCAGAAACCTAACCCCCAGATTTGCATTCACTTTAATGTCCCATTATTCATGGATTCACTATCTGACGTCCCCCGCCCACAGAATGGAATCCCCACAAATAATGGGGTTCTCCTATTCACCTTTACTTCTGTTGTTCTCTTACTCTTTGACCATCATTGTTTTGATGCATTGTAGTTTAGTATTTTATACTTAACTTTTGATTTTATGATGGTTTTACTAATTTGCTTTCAATTTGTTGGAAAAGGTGGGGTATGATTGTTTTAAATAAATCGATGGTGAGAGACCTTATCATGGATCTTCCATATCACAAGCAGTTTGGCCCTCAGATTCCACCAGAAATGTAGCCTTTCCAGTGATACCCGGCAACACTAGAACTTCTTCCTAAGGGGAACGTATATCAGCCAGCACTCAACACGTGCAGCACTAGTGAGATGGGGAATCATGTATGCATATGGAAGATGAGTAAACAACTTCCAAGTTGATCCAGCAGCTGAGGAAACAAACACATAAAAGCTATCATTGTACCAAACAGCTATTCAGGAAGGAATGGGAGGGCTATGTTTAACTCCTCTGCTCTCTCCTTCTAGCAAAACAAGTGGTTGGCAAGATTGCAGCTTATTTTTCAGAACTGCTCATGTTGAATTGGGGCTAAGGCTTTTAGGGAAATAAATACCATATGGGACACTAGAATGGACATGGTCTACTCTATAGCAGCACTGAAGGTCATCCAAATGACCCTCAGTTTCTTCTGCCCCATTCCCAGGGGCAACCACTGGGAGTGGGGCAAAAATGGCAGGATAGCTTTCAGTAATTTCAGGGGCAGATAAGCTCCATAAATGTCTGGGTGTAGCTTACCACTGGCATGTGGCAGTGCGCTCTCTCTCTCTCTCTCTCTCTCTCTCTCTCTCTCTGCCATCTCTCTTTGATAGTGGTAGATGTAGTGTTAGAGCTTTTCTGCCAATCATCATGATGTCCTCCCACTCCAAAACTCCTACGCAGCATAAATTCCAATCCTGGCCCCCTCAAATTGCCAAACTGGCCTCTGTGTCATGCCCCAAACTCAACTCTGCCCCCAAATCTGAGCCAAAAGTTGTCTAATGAAAACTCAGCCCAATGTTACATTCATATTGTAGAACAGTCTCTCCCAGGGATCACCACCTCACATCATTTGTTTATGTTTTCTGTCAGCTAGGACGAGGAGTTTCTTTTTCAAAGATGTAATTTTAATTGCTTTTTCAACCCTGTCTGAGATTGCTTCTGTGTTATATAGTTGTTTGTCATTGATTTTTAGAATATAAGAATGTAAGAAGAGCCCTCTAGATGAGACCAAAGCTCCATTAAGTCAAATATTAGCACTAGCCGGTTATGAAGGCAATAGCTTTCCCTTGCTGTTCTCCTTTCAGCTCTAGATGTATGCTGCTTCTGAACATGGAGGTCCCACATAACCTTCATGACTGTATCAGTCCTCTAGTCCATGCATTTGCCTAGTCCACTTTTAAAGTAATATAAATTCTAATGTTGTGAGAGAGTCCGTTTTCTCCACACCATGCATAATTTCATAAACATTTGCCCAAATACTTTTGCCTTTCCTTGTAGCTGGTGCTCCAGCTCCACTCATTTTAGCTGCCATTTTTAGCCTACTTTCCTTAAGGAAACAAGGGATGTGCGGAAACGGCTCGACATTCAAAGGTTCGACGTCAAATTGGTTTGGTTCGAAGGCTTGAGGTTAAACTGAACCACCCCCTGTTCAGTCCAGCCTCAAGCCGAACCCCCCGCCCCCGACTGTTTGGCGGGTGTGTGTTCACATCTTTTTAATTTTTTTTAACCTTTAGCCACTTCAGGTGGCTTCTTCTAGGCCATGGGGGTGGGGGGTCCGTGAAGGTTCCCCCTCCTCCCACCGGCCTCAGTCATCACCGCCGCGGCCTATTCGGGCCTCTGTATTTTGGCCATTTTGTCCACCGCCGTGCATACACAAATGGCCTTTGCGAGGCCTGGCAGGGCCCAGGGCCTCGCAGAGGCCATTTGCGCATGCACAGCAGCCATTTTTTTTAAAAAAAAACCAATAATTTAAAAAATGGCCACCGCACATGCACAAATGGCCTCTGCGAGGCCCTGGGCCCTGCCAGGCCTCGCAGAGGACATTTGCACATGGGCGGTGGGAGACAAAATGGCCACCGTGCCAAAATACAGAGGCCCAAATGAGCCAAAAAAAGCAGCCAAATGGACCATGGTGGTGATGACCAAGGCCGGTGGGGGGAAGGGGAACCTTTCTGGACACCTGCCCCCCCCCCGGCAGACTAGATGAAGCCCCCCAAAGGGGTTAAAGGTTTAAAAAATTTTTTTAAAAATTGTTAATCCCCCTGGACCAGACTGGTGGGGGTCGAAGGGGTGCCGGACCGAACTGGTCTGGTCAGGTTCGAGTCCGGTCTGGACTCGAACCGAACTGGGCCAGCTGGTTCCGTACACATCCGTAATATGAGATCATCCAGCACACTCTGTGTGTATGTGTGTTTGTGTGTGTGTCCGTGTGCACACGTGTCCATGTGTTCCCCCCTCAACTTCACAATACCTGGACCAATACGAACCAAATTGGGTGCAGTTGTAGGGACACAGAGGGACACCTTAACGGTGTGGTTTGAGACGATGTCAACCACCCCAATTCAAGATGGTGGGCATGTAAATGTTTGAGGCACAAGTGAGCTAACTTATGAACTTCCTAACTGATCTGAACCAAATTGGATACAGTTGTAGGGACTCAGAGGAACATCGCAATGGTGTGGTTTGAGATGATGTCATCCATCCTGATTCAATATGGTGGACATAGAAATGTTTGAGGCACAAGTGAACCACCTAACTGCTTGTGAACCAAGCAGTCACAACCAACTTGTGAACCACCTAACTGCTCTGAACCAAATTGGGTATAGTTGTAGTGAATGACACATAGGGACACGTCAATGGCATAGTTTCTGATGATGTCATCCATCCCAATTCAAGATGGTGGATGCATGAACATTTGAGGTGCAAGTGGGCTAACCTATGAACCAATAAACCAATTTGAAACAAATTTGCCACAGGTGAAAGGACACATAGCAATACCTAAATGGCATAGTCTGTGATGATGTCATCCACCCTGATTAAAGATGGCAGATGTGTGGATATTTGAAGCTCAAGTGGGCTAACTTGTGAACCACCTAACTGATCTGAACCAAATTTGTAACAGTTGTAGGGACACATAGGAACACCTCAATTAGAACCAGTTTGAGCTCAAACTGGACTGGCCCTCCAAAAAGGGGGGCTGGTCCGAGTTAGAGCTGAACCAGGCCAGGGGTTTGGCTTGGTTCGGCCGGTTGTGCATGCTTGCAAAAGGCAATCTGGTAAGGATTCTCCTTTACAAACAAAGGGGGAACCCTACGGGGTTGGAAAAGGGCAGGCAGGGTGGGAGGTCACCTGCGCTACAGTGGGGTGTGGATGGCGGCAACTCCCCTAGGCCCCACCAGTGCTCACCCACCATCAGTGTTGGCTGGTGGGGGCCCAGTTTTTGGGCCCGTGCATGGGCCCCCAGCAGCCTGCACTGATAAGGGGGAATGCCGGTGGGGCCTAGGGGAGTTGCCACAGGCATGCTCCCACTGTGGCATGTAAGGTGACCTCCCATTGCCCACATCCACCCTTTTCTAACCCCATAGGGTTCCCCCTTTGCTTTTAAAGGGGAATCCTTACCTGATTCACCTTTGGAAGCATGCATAACTGGGCAGAACTGATTTGACCCAGTTCTAGTGCTCCAACTGATCCACCAGCCGGTTCTAACATTTGACATTGAGTCAAAACAAGGAAAAGCAAGGTAGCCAGAGTGGGGTGAGCAGAGTAGGAACAAGCCACATCTGTGGCTCATTTGCATCTGTGGCTCATTCCTGGATGTAACCTTACATACTGCAGCTTGTAGGAGTGCTTTATTATTTCAACTTTCCAATGCTGACCCTGTCAACTTGTAAATAAAGCAAATATTATGAAGACAACCAAAATCTCCAGTGATCTCTCCCTATAAAGCAAGCCAGAATCTGAGTAATGTTTCGCCCTTGAAACATCCCACTGTTCAATGTGGGGTATGGATACAGAACAGTAGCTGACAACCAGATTATGTTACTTAATAGCACTATTCAGGAGCTATTCTAAAGGTCTACTTAACTTTAGTGGGTCCGCTATTGAGCAATTACTCAGGATGTCAGCCAGTACTTTTATTCCTGTCTGTCATACTGGTTTTTCATTGGAAAAGGGAATAAAATGTCAATAAAGTGTTTAAAAAATTCTAGTTTTAATTCTAGACAAATATTTGGCCAAAAGGTTTTGGTTTTTTCTACATCCCAAAGCAATTACTTATAGTTGTTATTACAGCCATAGCTGCGTTGTTTTTCATGTGGTTGTAAACCTGATGATTATTTTAATTTTTATTTAATACCTTTTCTTATGCATTTATTAGTCTCTTTAGGCTGTTATATGAATCATATGATTATGAGGTACTGACAAAGTTTCTGAGAAGCTACAATAACAGACAAATATATTAGTGCAACAGTCTAATATCAGGTTGCTAATTCTGTTGAAACAAATACCTTTTTAAAACTTGCCTTACAAGTGAAATGAAACAGAAAGCTCTCTTGTGATATATAGTATTACAGAGTACTTTCCCAAAAATCCCTTTTAAGAGAACAGGGTTTCTTTGCTTTACTACATTAGATGATGTAGCAAACTCTACATAGCACTGCTAATGTATTTTTAGGAATGCTTTCAGGAAATTACAGAGACTTCAGCCTGGTCCGAGCTTCTGCCTCCAAGGTACTCTGCTGAGGAGAAGGTGAGGGGATGTGGACAGGGATGTGGAGTGGTTGTGGTCTATAAGAACAACATCTCCCTTACCAGGATCCCTGTCAAAGTACACATATTGAATGTGTGTACTTAAGTTTGGGGACCAGGGATAGACTGCGGCTTCTGTTGGTATACTGACCACCCTGCTGCCCAACAGAGTGCCTAACTGAGCTGACTGACTTGGTCTCAGGCTTGGTGTTGGAGTCTCCCAGGCTTATGTTGGTGGGGGACTTCAATGTTCACTTCAGGACCTATTTGTCTAGGGCAGCTCAGGAGTTCATAGCGGCCATGACAACTATGAGCCTATCCCAAGAAGTCTGGGGTCTGACGTACATTGCTGATCACACACTTGATCTGGTCTTTTACTCTGATCAGGGTGGTGTTCCATGGGTGGGGACTCCTGTGATTCCCCCATTATCATGGACAGAACTCCATCTGGTTAAATTTGGACTCACAACTACATCCAACCTTTGCAGGGATGAGAGGCCTATTAGGATGGTCCGATCGAGAAGGTTATTGGATCCAGTAAGATTCCAAGAAGTCTTAGAAGGATTTAGTGTTGGCTCTACCAGTGATTCTGTTGATACCCTGGTGGAGAACCAGAACAGCAACTCACCAGGGCAGTAGATATTATCACTCCTTAGTGTCCTCTCCGACCCGCTCAAAATGAGCCTCTTGGTATACAGAAGAACTATGGGGGCTAAAGTGGCAAGATGGACAACTGGAGCGCAAGTGGAGAAAGACTCGACTCGAACATAGAGCACAATCAAAGATCTATGCTCAGGCAATACATGTGACAAAGAAGCAATTCTTTTCTGCCTGTATTGCATCCACAAGCTCACATCCAGCAGAGTTCTTCAGCGTTGTGAGAGAGCTAGTATGTGTCCTTCTTTTCTTGAATCAGAATTTGGAACCATCATGATGTTTTAAATGAGTTCTTTGTGGATAAAATCTATCGTATTCAGGCCAACTTAGACTCAGACCCCTCAGTTACTGCAGGGTCTGATGTCAAGGTGTCCTGCAACTCCTCTTATGGGGTCAGGCTGGATTAGTTTCAGTTTGTGACTCCTGAGGATGTGGACAAGCTGCTTGTAATGGTGCGGCCTACCACCTGTTCTCTTGACGCTTGTCCGACATGGCTTATACTATCTGGCAAGGGGGTTGTTGCAGAAAGCCTTGTAGATATTATAAATGCTTCTCTGAGGGAGGGCAGGATGCCTCCTTCCCTTAATGAGGCAATCATTAGACCTCTGAAGAAGCCTGAATTGGATCCCTCAGAGTTGAGCAACTACAGGCCTGTCTCCAACCTTCCATGGTTGGGTGAGGTAATTGAGAAGCTGGTGGACTCCCAGCTCCAGGAAGTCTTGGAGCAAACTGATTATCTAGACCCATTTCAAACTGGCTTTTGGACATGCTATGGGGTAGAGACTGCCTGGGTAGGCCTGATAGATGATTTCCAATTAGGAACTGACAGAGGGAGTATGACTGTGTTGGTCCTTTTGTATATCTTGGCGACTCTCGATACTATCGACCATAGTATCCTTCTGCAGCATCTGAGGGGGTTGGGGCTGGGATGTACTGCTTTGCAGTGGTTCTGCTCCTGCCTCTTGAGCAGATTACAGATGGTGTCCCTTGGAAACTGTTGCTCTTCAAAATCTGAACTTTTATATGGTTTCCCCCAGGGCTCCATATCGTCACCAATGCTTTTTAACATTTACATGAAACTGCTGGGAGAAATCATCAGGGGATTTGGTGCAGGATGTTATCAGTATGCTGGTGACACCCAAATCTATTTCTCCATGCCAATATCATCAGGAGAAGGGATAACCTCTCTAAATGCCAGCCTTGAGGCAGTGATGGGCTGGATGAGGGATAACAATCTGAGACTGAATCCAGATAAGACGGAGGTACTTATTGTGCGGGGTCAGAACTTGGGAGACTGTTTTGATCTGCTGGTTCTGGATGGGGTCACACTTCCCCAGAAGGAACAAGTATGCAGTCTGGGGGTGCTTCTCGATCCAAACCTCTCCCTTGTGCCCCAGGTTGAAGTAGTGGCCAGAGGTGCTTTCTTTCAGTTTTGGCTGACACACCAGCGGGTTTCATTTCTTGAGATAAACCAATCTGCTGGTAACCTCCAGATTTGACTACTGCAATGTGCTCTGTGTGGGGCTGCCTTTCTACACAGTCTGGAAACTGCAGTTGGAAAGGAATGCAGTAGCCAGGTTGGTCTCTTGAGTCATATCGGGGGGAAATATATTACTTCTCTACTAAAAGAGCTACACAGGCTATCAATACATTTCTGGGCAAAATACAAGGTGCTGGTTATGACCCTAAACAGCTTAGGCCCTGGCTTTTAAAGAGAACTTCTTCTTCACTGTGAGCCCCAACATCCATTGAGATCATCTGGAGAGGTTTGTCTGCTGACTATGCAGAGACAGGCCTTTGTCAATGCCCTGACAAGCCTTTGTCGCTGTTGAAATAAGAGCCTCCCCATCTCTAACAGCTCTTTAAATGTTTCTGAGACTTGTTTTTTCACCCAACTTTCTTAACTGGACAGTGGCTTTAAATTGTTTTAAGTTCTTCATTTTAAACTGTTTGATGTTATTGTGAACTACCCAGAGACAGAAGTTTGGGGTGGTCTACAAATTTGAAATATAAGCAAACATCTTTTAGGGTAGAAGTCTGCATGATCACAGCTTACAAGAGTGGCACTGCCCTAGGGTGAGACTTGTTAGAGGTTGTTGATTTTTACCCACAATAGGTAAAATAGCAGAGCACTAAGGAATGAGCACACACTCCAGTTACAGAGTAGGTAACAGAGGATGGTTTGGATATTGCAGCTATTTAGAGAAAACACATGGAGATCCTTGTGTGACTAAACACTAAACATTTATTGGTTAAATACACTTAGACAGGAAAGACCTATATCTAATCTAAAGGACTACATAGTGGATAGGTAAGGCGAGAGAGAGAGATGTTTCCATCTGCTCTCTAGGAGGAAAGGAAGGATTGTGACTCAGCACAGGAAGTGCTGCAGAGTCAGTTCAGGGGTCATAGAGTAGGGACAGATAGGGAGACCCTGACTCACTCTCTCTACTCCCAATGCCCCTAGTGGTCATTAGGACAGTTGGTGCAAAAGGTCGATGCACTGGAAGTTCATCTCCAACAAGACTATCTGTTCAAAGTTATTATATTAACAGAGAGTCCGATCTCCACAAAAAGGGGGGGGGGTCTTGTTGGACAGGTTCAGAAGTAACATGGGACCACTATTTACTTTGTGTAATCTAGGTTACTTCGATTGTCCAAACCCGCACCACAGCACTAGCCATGATTTATTTCTTGCTGTCTAACTAAGATCTGTAACCAAGATTTGAAATTGGTTTGTTGACCTAGGTTAAGTATAACCATACTTCCAAGTTAGATCTGAACTTGCCCTTCAAATAAACCTTGGCTTGTTTGATTGCTCCACCCAAGGGCTGCCAGTCACAGAGATGCTAGTCCAGAGCAACCACTGAATATAGCCACTTTAGATTGCTAGTGTCTGCTAGGAAGTACTGCTCAACAAGTGGATGCCAACAAATGCAGATCGATCATCCCCATTCCACCACTGCAACTCTCCCTTTTCTGTGTGTGCTGAAAATCTGACTTCCCTGTACTCAGGTATAAAATTACTGTCAGGCTGCCTTTCTTTCCCCTTCTAAAACACTCCATCTCACCTATTTAAACCCTGATCACCAATTCATAGTTAATTCTGTCCTTCCATTACTTCACTCTCCTTTCTGGATTCCTTCCTCAGACTTCCCAGCTTAAAATAGCCCATTCTGGGATCCCTCTCACTTTCTAGACTCTAATGTCCCTCTGCTTTCCCAATAAGCATTAGCACGGCTTTCCGCTAGTCTCGTAGTGGGTAGGAAGTGGTTAACTTTGCTTGATTGGCGTCTGCGTAGGTGGAGTGGATTAATAGCAGTTTCTGAAGTCATTCTCACAAGCGAGCAAAGGGAGACCAACCCGGTTTTGCTCCTTTGTGAGGACCACCGGGTGAGCCCGGTGGCTCCATGGTGGCAAGCCCACCTAAATACCCTCCCCCTCAAATGAAGTTAACGGAGCAGGGACCCTGTTGACCTCATTTCTGCTCACAGCCATGGCAGGCATACTTGGGGGAGAGGGGAAGGAGGACCCCAGGAATGCATTGTGCACTTGTGCTGTGCATTACTGGGGTTCCAGGGGGTGTCTCACAGTGGTGCTTCCCTTTGGCCAACCCCGGAGCTTCTGGGCGAGCCACAGCCGGGCATGAGAGTGCCGGAGCCAAGCTGCAGCTTATCTGGGTGGGCAATCCGGCCACTCGAGGAGGGGTGCGTGATTGTCTGCAGGGAGATTGAGTCAAGCCCGCTCTCCCCACTGAACCCCTTTCTGAACCCCCTTTCGGCTCTGCACACTGATCATGTGTAGAGCCTTTCTGTGTTTTCAAAGGAGCTTGAGCTTAGAGCCCACACTCCTTTCTAAAAGAACCAGTGATGAGAAAGAAGCTGACTATGTGACACCTTCCCAGCATCAGGGCAGGGCAAAGCAGGCTGTGACAGAAGCTGGACACCTGATCAGAGGGCAGAAGAGGAGGCAAGACCTAAATAAATTAAGATACAGCTAAACTAAAGTTTTGGTTATCATCTGTGGCACCCATTCTGGTTTGTTCAATAAACCTAAGTTACAATAAACCCTCCATGTGACAACTGAACCTTAGGAGATTTTTGCATTCACTGTCAGGGTTGAACATTTTGCCTGCCCAACTACATCTACAAATTAGTCAAAGGGTGGGGGGGGCGGTGGCGTGGCCCCCCCCCCCGCGTATGTTTACATTCAAATCTCTTCCTATCTGCATTTTCTCACCTTCACAGACTGCCCATAGCTGAAGGAGTCCTGGGAGAATATAATATAGAAGCTTTATGTCTAAGAAACACTATAACATTTGCAATGTTTCAACCTTTAATGTTTGTGGGTTATATAACTGATTATGACAGTTGAGGAGTGGAGCAATATGGAGTGAGAAAAAGTCATGTTAGGTTCAGGTCAAAACATAGGAAGCTGCCTTATACTGAGTCAGACCATTGGTCCATCTAGCTCAGTAGCAATAGCAATAGCACTTACATTTATATACCGCTCTATAGCCGGAGCTCTCTAAGCGGTTTACAATGATTTAGCATATTGCCCCCAACATTCTGGGTACTCATTTTACCGACCTCGGAAGGATGGAAGGCTGAGTCAACCTTGAGCCCTTGGTCTCTCTCAGCCCTATCTTGGAGATGCCAGGAAGGGAACTTGGAATCTTCTGCATGCAGATGCTCTTCCCAGGGTGGCCCCATCCCCTGAGGAGGAAAATATCTTACAGTGCTCACATGTGATCTCCCATTCAATTTCAAACCAGGGCAGATCCTGCTTAGCAAAGGGGACAATGCATGTTTGCTACCACATGACCAGCTCTCCTCCTTCAAGGTGTAGAGGAGCATCCAGGTGTGGAGGTGGGCTCCAAGTGTGGAGCCGATATCCCGGTCAAGAATATTTAGCAAGCTTGGGTATCCTACTTAACAATTGGTACAGAAGGTTTTAGATTCAAGAACAGAAGGAATGAGTTTGGAATAATATCTGAAGGATGGAGAGACCATTCTTTAGCTTCAAAAGCAGAGTGAGCCCTTTTAACAGGATGAGGTAATAATCACTGAGGTCTTACTATTTAGAGAGTGACCATTACCATCACAAGAGAGCAGCAATGGAGCTAGAAACATCAGTCACCTAGGGCTTAGTAATACATGGTGGGCTTTGACACTTGAAAAATATAGAATGATGCTATGCTGGCTGATCTTAACAGTTCATACCATGAGCTGGCAAACACCCAACCCCTTGATACTGCCGCACTGCAAAAATCTTGTTTGCTGAAGAGAGGATGGCAGCAGGTGCCATTATGCAAGGGACCTACACTATTTAGATAAGAAGCTCTTTTTCAGTGACAGAAAAAGCCAACATCCAATAAGAACAGTCCCATCATCAGAAACCACAAAAGTTGGCTATATTTGGAATAAAAATGACAAATTTATTTCTATTTAGTTTCCAATAAACCCAACCAAGTGCCTGCTTCCCAGGAGATCTTTTAGTACTAATCTGTGGGCTTTCCACCCAGCCTCTAGCAATATTTTATCAATGGGATCCTCTGAACATATTATTTTTAGGTTCAAAACTGCAGGAGAAGACAGCTCTCTTTCTCTCTCTCTCTCTCGCTCTCTCTCCAAAACATGGACCATCATATAAATGTGCATCTGCTCTCAGCAGCTGCTTATCCTGTGCCTCCCCCTCTGAAGGAATGCCTCATAGGTTTTATGCAAGCCTTGTTGAGTGGCTTGCGATTGGCACTGGCTTCCAATTGGCTTGTGATTTCCTTGCTTTTTGGTTGGCTTGTTATCATAGAAATCAAGTGTTGTCATGGGCAACTCTGACCCCATTGGCTGGAGAAGGGGAAAGGGAGGGGGAACACTTTTGGAGGGAATTTCAAAATGTATTCAAAGGGACTGGGAGGCAGAGAGAGCCCTTATAGTCTCTTGAAGAGGATAGGAGAGGAGGATGGAATCAAGGAAGATTTGGGTTTGTTTTTTTCTTAGCACTGAGTATAATATGCTGTGCTATTGCTGCTATAGATATCTGGTTTTGTTGGCTCTCAGACTGACAAAGGCAGAACTTGGGGGGGGGCTTCCTTCATTGAATTGTAGTTTGTTTTGGTTGCGAGATAGTGTTGTGGCAAGAAATGGACTGTAGTAGCTCTCTCTGTGTTATGTCTTGGTGATTGCTGTGATGAGCTTCATGTCTGGCCATGAGAATAACTTGTGCTACACTCTGGTCTGCTCTGCAATCTGCTTTACAAGGTGTACTCAGTAAAAATGTGGCTGAAGTTGCTCTAGTTGAGCTTATGGCTATTCTTGCTGCTAAGAGTGCTGCTGTGGCAGCTGTTGCAGTGCTATAAAGTAATGTAAGGCATCATAATTGTGTGTGAGAGGGAGCAACTTGTGCCAGTGAGAGGGAGCAACTTGTGCCAGCACAGGCACTGTGGCTGGCAGTGGATTCTAGGTCAATGATTCTTTTTGGCCACTTGGACTGCGTATTAACCTTTGTATGCAATGTAATATGTGCAGGGATATATATCAAAGCACCTTTTATTTCCAACCAGTCAAAGTATCCATTCCCAGTCAAAGAATCTATCTAGTAGCTGCGTGGTTTAAAACATGTGGCTGCTGTGAGATCAAAGCTATTTTCACACATTGAAAATATGACTGAAGTAGGATTGCACAGAGTCACCAATCCTGATTTCCATACATTCACTTGATTGTCTGAATAGATATTATGCATATACTGTACAACTGTATGGACATGGGGCTCACTCTCCACAATCAGAAAACATAGAAAAACATGTTGAATGTGCATTGCCAGGGGAAGGATCATGCATGCTGTGTCCACTCCCCCTCCATATATTTAACGTAATGTGTCAAAAGGAATTAAGGGGACTCTGCAATGATCAAGCTGAATCTGAAATGACCAAGCATCAACTCTGAACCTTACCTCCTTGGCCAACAACCCTCTTCTCTTTTTATGGTAGATATTTCCAGTGTTAAGTACAGAGAGGCAAAATAATGTTACTCACTGAGAAGGACTGATCATGCAGTAGCAAACATGAATTATTCCCTTTGCTAAGCAGGGTCCACCCTGATTTGTATTTGGATGAGTTATTAGCATTGTTTTGTGTAGGATATGCCCCTTAGGAGACGGAGCCATAGCTCAATGGTAAAGATTCTGCTTGCATGCAGAAGGTCTCAGGTTCACTCCCCAGCACCTCCAGATAGGGCTGAGAGAGACTCCTGCCTGCAATCCTGGATATCTGCTTCCAGTCATTGAGCTGGGCGGACCAAAGTCTGACTTGGTATAAGGCAGCTTCCTATGCAACTTTACATTTCTTGCTTTTTCTGGAGCTAATTACTTTTTATGCTTAGAAACTGAGTAAAGTGAAGGAAAACATGACTGTTACAAAAAAGGGGAGCAGCCATCCATGCATCTAACCACAACAGCCTCTGGTGGCTGTTTTTACAGAGTAGGGTCACGTAGTGTTTGTACTCAGCTTTGAAGCAAAATGTTTTTGTCAAACATCAGCCAAAGAGCACTGCCACAACCTGGCAGCCATGAATCATTCACACTTGGGATCTTTCTTGCTCAATTAAATGTTATGCTTTATATTAATCAACTCTGAAAAAATCCAGAAAGCTATGAAATGGGATTCTTAAGCAGGAGAAAACAACATTTAAACATATTAGCAGAGATGTCATTATTTGTTTGTGCATGGTTCCAATATAACACTTAAAGCAAAATGCTTCAGTAAAACTGTACTTTGGTGTCTTCTTAAATGCAAGGAATACAAATATTAGAACAGTTTCAAATTGTTTCAGCATGGCTAGTACTGTCTTATGTGGCTAGTTGCTTTATTTTTCCTTTTCATTCTCGAATTGTGTAGATTTTTTATTATTGAAATATGTTATGCTGTTCAGCTGTGGGCATCTAATCTCTTAGTGACAGCAGGTATGTCATCCAAGTGGCGTTACCACTGATGTGATGGCCTGTGTATGCACAGGTGTACATGTGAAGGTCTCCTTTGCTCATATTTGCACAGCATGTAGATGTCAGGGAGCCAGGGCTGGAATATGTAGTTCTACTTCCCCCTCCTGGAGTGGTATATATGTATAGGCAAACATAAGAAGATGAACAGTTAGACATAAAACCACATCAAAGCATGTGGGCTGCATATGTTCTGTAGTACACATTGGAGCAGGAACAGTCATACATACTTTGAACTTCATTTGTGCACCTTGGCCACCTCCATTTGCTTGATTTCTTGACTAGTTCCAGAATATCACAACCCCAAGTTTCCTCTGCATTTCGGGGAGCAATCAAGGCAAATTCCTAACTCATGTCTAAGCAACAGATTATAATCCAAAGAGTCCAAATCAAAAAGAAAATCATTGTTTGTCATAAATCTCCTGGAATCCTGGCTACTTTCATACACTACACATATCAATAGTGCAAGCCACAGAGAGTGGAGCTTGCAATACAATTGACCCATAGTATAAAACATTGGTTTGATCTTGTAAGAAAAGTAATTCATTTACTTACTGCTACACCAGTCTTAAAAAGGAGGTAATGAACAGTTTGCGTGACATCTGCTGCATGCATTAGATTGTGGTATGGATTTTTATGCTTGCTGTAGCCAACTTCCAAGGCTTCCACAAAGGAGACGAGAGCAGATATCGGAATCTGCACATAAACATAAACAAACATGTTGTATACTAGAGACACAGAGACAAGAATTATATAACAACTGTGCGTCATGCTTCTCCCCCCCACCCCCATCATCACCACCATCCTATCCAAAGCCAGGTAAGATTTCTTTCTTTCTTTTTTAAGGCTCATCATCAGATCCTAACAAGATCCCTGACAAACTTAGATGAAGTTTGTAAGGAAAAGGGGATGACAGACATCCCTTCAAGATATGGTAGGCTACAAGGTCAGGAATGTTGGTGAAAATGAGCCGCCATGAGGGGTGGGGCAGCTAGAACAGAACAAAGGTGGAGGGCAAATGTCATTGGCCCCCTGAGGGTGGGGGGCCCACTGGCTGGGTGACAGCTTGCTCTTTTCTCTCCATCACACATCTCTGAATACAACAGCAGAGAAGGCAGGGGCCCATCTTAAGTTTTTTGTCCCAGGGCCACTCTTACCTAGCTTTGTCCCTGACCACCATATCTGCATCTTTTGTGGTGGAACCACTGCAGAACACAGCACTGAATATTTCCTTCAGAGAAATCAAAGTATGTTCCATTTCATTTCGAAAGGAACACAATGGATCCCTGAAACCCTGAGGTCATTTTTTGTCTAAATGTTGCTTGGTCCCCCTCATCACAAAAATAGGAACATTCTAAATCAATTAGAGGACAAATGTGTTACCATCAGGTTGCCCTATATGAAAGTAGTTAATAGCATAGGAATACAAGGTTAGTAATTTTTCTCCCTCAGTAACTTCAGAACAGCAGGGAAGGAAGGGCCCTGCAGGATTACTGACCTTGAAGCGGCTGATCAAATCATAGCGTGTGAGCAGTTCATAGAAAATGAATTTCAGTGCATGATCCCCACTAGCATCATTTAGTGCAAATACATCAAAGGACCATTTGTCTACATTCTGGAAGTGAGGAAAAAGACGACGTTAGTTTGTGTTTTTTCTTCTTCAGTTAGAAAGAACAAAGCATTGTTTTATCATATATGAAATAAAACAGTTATTTTTTATTCATCATCATCAACATCATCATCTGAACAATTTAATGTAAAGCAGCCAAAGAATTTTCCATATGAGCCTATTTTATTAAAATCCAGGATAGACTGATTAATTAATTGACTGAGCTAGCAGATTTTTATACCTCCCCATGGGCAGTTTACAAATGTAAAAGCATAAAACAATTCAAAGCATTAAATCAATTTAAACAGTTTAAAAATAAATATCAATAAACTTTAAAACTTATGAACAAAAAGTTTGAAAAAGCAACCAAAGATGGGGAGCTCTAATTTTGTTTAGGAGTGAGTTCCAAAGTCCTAGGACGATTCTAGAGAAAGCCTGGTCAAACGAGCTGGTGGCAACTGCAACTGGACTTCCCTCAATGATCTTAATAGGTGGCAGGTTCATGAAGAAAAAGGCTCTTAAGCACCAGCATACACAGAATAATGTGATTTTCAGACTTTTATCAGCTATTGTACTAAGCACAAGTAATCTATCTTAGAAAATATAGAATCCTATTATGGTTTGGAAAAACATCAGACAGAGAGCAATCTATTTGCTGTTTGGAAACAGCCACAATGTTGTTTTCTTTCTTCTCTTTCAAGAATACAAACATGAATTGGTCCAGACTAGAGCACATCAATGATTTTCTTTGTCAACTCAACTTCTTTCACCATTAAATCATTCATCAGTTATTAACCAGATATTCTCAACACAGAATTCTTGTACAGAAATCTTTAAGCACTATCATAGTTAAGTAAACATATATGATAGTGTTGAAGGAACCTTTTGTGGGAATTTTCACTGCTGGGTTTAATCAGTTTAACTTCGTGTACACGTGTAATGAACAATGGCAGGGAAAAGGGACACCCAATCACGCTGCAAATCAGACTTACAAGGCAATTTCAGTTAACACTGCTCATACACTATACATTTGATTATAACATGAATATCTTAAATACAATTTGGCAGTAATTTTCCCCAATGTGTTTTCAGACTAAGTGAAACTCCTCAAACAACCAGAAAAGGAACACAGTGGGAAGAACACACACTGATTTTGCATCTGCTGCCTGATGTGAAAATAACATTTTGAAAACAGTCATCAGTGTGCTCTGAAATTTCCTGATGTCACTACCATCAACTCTAAAATAACTTTATTCTCTCACCCAAAAAGAAGATCTGTATTGTTCTGAAATCATAGCATTTGACTCTCTGTGTTGCGAATATGAGGAAACAGTAAGACCCACCAAGCAGAATCATGAGTTGAAATGTTCAAAATCCATGTTCAAATCAGCTGCACTACAGGCTAGGGATGTGCAAAATGATTCGGGTACAAAACGATTTGTACCCGAATCTGGCTGATTCAGGTGATTTGTAGACAAAACAAATCACCCCTGTCCTCAATTGCTCAAATTCAGGTACAAAACAAATCACCGCAGATTCGGATCTGAAATATTTGGAGATTCGGACCCCCATTTTGTGGCCAAAGTGGGTGGGTGCCCAATGGGTGGAAGCTACCACCCAAATTTCAAAGAAATTGGGCAGAGGGGTGGTTTTTAAATTATTTCTGGAGTTAACGCATCTTTAAGCTTTTTCTCATAGGGAATATTGGGGATTTCATCAGCCTTAGTTATCTCCCTGGGAGGGGGGTGGCACCAGGGTAGCCCAGAGTGGGTTGTGGTGGGTCGTAGTGCCCAATGGGTGCAAGGAAGATACCACCCAGATTTCAAAGGAATTGGGCAAAGGGGTGATTTTAAAAGAATTTTTGAAGTTGGCATGTCTTTGGGGCAGAAAAGGGGTTTCGAAGAGTGGGCCAGGTGGTAGTGCCCCAATGGTGCCTGCTACCATCCAGATTTCAAATACATTGGTGAAAGGGGTGATTTTTCTGAATTTTGCTCATCTTTAAGCTTTCCCCCATAGGGAATAATGGGGATTTCAGCAGCCCCATAACTTCATTTGGGGGGCACCAGGGTGGAACAGAGAGGCTGGTGATGTAGTGCACACAGGGTGCCAACCACCCCCAAACCCACTGGGCTTTGTTGTTTCTGAGGTGTTCTTCTGAGAGTAGGTTCTCTGGTAGCAAATGAGAGTGGATTCAATGACAAACATTTAAAAATCACCCCTTTGCCTAATTTCTTTGAAATTTGGGTGGTAGCATCCACCCATTGGGCACTACCACCCGCCCCACTGTTTTGGCCTTAGGACCCTTTTTAAAAATCTGAATCGATTCAGATTTGGAAGTTTTGGGTACAAATAGAATCTGTGGTGATTTTGGGGGGGGGCAGCTTCAAACTCAAATCAAATCGGGGCAGTTTCAATTCGGGTACAAATCAAAACAAAAAAAATCAATTCGTGCACACCCTTACTACAGGCTTCCTGACTGGTCGATCAGATAATGCACAGGCTACAATCCACTAAGAAATCCTGGTGGGCAAGGGAGGTCAAATCATTTCAGCTGACCCAGTTCCCAAATGCTTACAAAATGAATGGTCCTTGATGTACTAATTCCAGAACTGTGTACTGCCACACTATGTAAGCATTCACTTGAGTTTAAAGTGGTTGTCCCAAGAAAAAAGGACAGATGTCATGGTTGTTAGCAAACAAACCATTCACTCTGTTCTCAGGGTTGGAATGTTACCAACCTGATCCAAAAGAATTATTTGGAAGGGTTATATCAACCACTGTAGTAGGTTAACACCATTTCTCTCTGAGATACTAGAAAAGGCCTTTCCCATCCCTAAAGCTTGTGATCCCCTTGTAACTGGAGATGTTGGGGATAGAGTCTTTGACCTCATATAAGCAACTTGACCACTAAGCCATGGGCTCTGACATGTGAGCTATTCTACATGCATGGCAAGTGATGAGGTATACTTGCTCCCAAGTTCTACCCTTCCTGCTTAAAGTAGGGAATTGAATATTTGAATGTGCATTCATGAAGCAAAGTCCCTAAAGAGAAACTGATCATGTCAGGGAGCAAACTAGGCTAGGGATCTTCCCCCGATATCTAATGTTCTGTGTTCAAACAGTATTTTTAAAAAGATGAAGGGGTTCATTCATTGATGTTCTCCGACACATGAGGATTTATCATGCAACCTGCCATTAGTATAGGCTAGCTCTAAGCACCTCACAGCAGTGGGCTCACACTTACATTGAATAAGACAGAAAGATCTTGAAATGAGGGTTACAATTTCCCGTCACCTCCAAGCAAGAAGTCTAGAGGCATGCCCAAAGCAGTACTGACATGTCCTAATGAGCTGACGGGGTGGAGACAGTATGAGCTGCAGGTGCTGTGTTACTGGCAGCTTGCTCTCTCACTGTCCTCTGGCCTTGCCCCAGCTATAATTGAGTTCTGAAGGCTACTCATTTGCTCATGAAATCTCCAACCCTCGTCATTCACCCAGTTGGGGACTCCCTCCCCAACCAGGCAAATGAGCCGCTTGTACAGCTCAGTTTCTGCCAGGGCAAGGCCAAAGGACAGTGAAGAGTGGGCTGCCCACCAGGACCAAAACAGCTGCATTTCATTCTCTGCCCCTCCAGTTCATCAGGATGGGCTGTTGCCGCCAGAAGACTATCTTTTAAAATGATCTGCAACTGTTAGGCATTTGCTGATTTACTTTGCACATGCATATCTATCCACACTGAAGCTACATTTTCTTAATAATGCACCAAAGAGTTAAATCTTTAAATTGGAGGTTTTCAGCCATATGCAATCTCTCTTGCAGATTAGTTCCAAACTCCCCAGGGCATTCTAATTGGAAAGGGAAGATGATTGAATTTCATACGTGCAAATGTATGGCTGATTTGTCTGCAGCTGTGAGAAGGAAAGTAAAAGCAATTCTATTTGTAAACAATAACATCTACTCAGGCTAAGATCTAATGAGAATGATTTGGCAGGCACTTAACACCAGAACTGAAGCCTGGAATTCAAAAAGAAAAAAGGAAAGGAAAGGAACGAGCCAGGTCAGGAGCTGCATATATAGCTATTGTCAATGACTTCAAGATTTGAGAACTTCAAGCTTTGAGGCTGAATCCTGAACTCCCAGGAACTCTTGGCATGCTCAGCCCTCAGAGTTCTTTTCAGAAGGGTTCAGAGCCCTTTTCAGAGTCATGCTGAGCCAAAGTTCTTAAGAGAACTGTTGGCCTTACCTGGGCATGGTGAACAATAGAAGCTTCCATTTTGTTGGCCTTGGGCAGCTGGCAGTAACCTGAGAGGGGCCCAGGCAAGTTACCTCACCTCTAGCCCAGTTGGCTGTTACTGCCTTCATCCCAGCCTGGCCCCTCTCGGGGAAAGTCCCCTCAGGAGGTCCCAAGTCCTCTGTTCTCAGCAGCTTCCTCATTCTTGGCCTGCCATCTTAAATTGGAAAGTGTGTTTGGCTCTGTCTTGCAGAGCTCCACCCTTTCCTATCAGCCATGTCTTTATTATTTCCCCATACAAGCTTGTCCCCATTGCTCTCCTTCCCTTTGGGTCCTTGAGTCCTTGTCAGTCTCTCCTCCTCACCTCCCCATCCATGCCTGCTGCACCCACCTGTCCCTTCTTCCAAATTTGGGCTGGGCTGCGGCTCATTAGTGGTACCTGGTGCACTCGGCCCACATCATCGGAAGAAGCCAAGCTGAGACTTGGCTGGCATCTGTGACAACCATCCTGCCTCCATGTTGCTTCCCTTGGGCCTGTCACACCTCTGCTGTGCAAGGACAGGTCTTCTAGCACTTGTCTGTCAGCCCCTCAAGGCACCGAGGATTCTGGGCTGGAGGTTGGTCCGCACAAGAACTTTTGATTTGAAATTTGGGGGCTCCAAGAGAGGCAACCCCTTCACCCAAACTGCTCCCGGGCTTATTCTTTTAGCTGCTGCAACCACCTGTTTCAAGATCCTGGCAGCAGTGCTTCCCAATGGGTTGGTGTCTAGTGGCTGCCATTCTTTCCCCAAGATTGTGGGCAGGGAGACAGGATTCCAAGACTATGGGCAGGGAGCCCTGCCCTCACTCTGGCTTGAGGATGACGCTACATGGTGACATAGCATTTTCCTAACACCGCTTAGAGAAAAGGCAGCGCTTTCTGCCCTCACTCTGGGAACAATGCGGGGGGATAGGGTGGCTGTCAGCTGCCAAGAAACTGAGGAGAGCTGCTGCTGCCAGTTTTGTGCTCCTTCCTGAAATGACCCAACTTTGCAGTCTGTGAGTGAGAAGATGAAAAAGGTGGGGATTGTGCTCAGTGTCTGGTATCAGCTCCTCTACTTGTCTGGCAATATATAAGCCTTAGGCTTGGCAAGGTCTGCTATTCCCTCTATCCATCCATCCATCCATCCATCTATCTATCTATCTATCTATCTATCTATCTATCTATCTATCTATCTATCTATCTATCTATCTAATACCCCGCCCAAACTTACGTCTCTGAGTGGCTAACAACTTATGCATTTGTGCTTTTTGAAGTAGTATCATCCTAGGAGACTTGCATCAGGTAATATTTTTTAACATATATAGTAGCTCAGTACTAAGCTCAATCAGAGGATGAGGGTGAGGTAGGGGAATTAGCTATGGGCATACAGATCACCACCACCACCACCATTGGTGAATGCATTTACTATATGGCCCAAGGGAGAGCCATTTACAGATGCTACTGCATCCACGTGTGATATTTTTTTTAGCAGCTATCACACAAGTACACTAATTTTGCAATCATTTCCACGTCCAGGATGTCTACAAGGAAAAGTCTTACTTTACTCATCCATCTAATTACCAGCTACCTATGCCTAATGCAGACATTTAGTGTTGTTTTCTCAACTCTCAGTGACCTACGTATATGAAGAATGTATTGCAATCAATAATTCAAAGGACAAAGTCTGGACAGAGGGCGTTTTGGTGCTGAATTTCATAGATTTCCAGACTGAACTGTGGAAGAGAAATTGAACTTTTACACACACAAAGTGGGTGTGGCCCAGGCTCCCGAAAGCCCAAGCAAGCTCTCAGCTTGTGATTTCAGGCAGTGCTGGCTGCCTGATAGGACGTATTTTCCTTTCTCTCCCTCACTGGAGGGAGAGAAAGGGAAATACATGCTGTCAGGCAGCAAGCGCTGCCTGAAATCACAAGCAGAGAGTTCGCTTGGGGCTCTTGGGAGCCTTGGCATGGGAGGGGGGAGTTCACTCTGGGCTCCTTCAGAACCCAAGCCATGCCCCCATGCATGTGACATCACGCACACAGGGCATAACTGTTGGAGGCTGCCAAGGGGGCTGGACCCAGGCTGCCATTTGGCTGGCTTTGTGACTGCTCATGCTGCTATTTTCCATCCGCACTAGGGGTCTAGAAGTTTACCAACCATTATCTGTGCCTCCCTCTGTCCCTCCTTCTGTCCCCACCTCCCATCGAGACTCTCTCCCCCCACAAAAAGGTAAATTATCTTGTTGCACCCTTGTGCTTTAGCAGCCTTCCAGTTTGCTAAACTTCTGCAGTATTCCCACCTCTTCTGCTGACACTCCTGTGAAGCTTGGAATAGAACAGACAAAAGAAACAATGTCTGATGCTGCTTTAAGTGTCTCCTGGTTGTCTGGACATTTTTACTGATCCTTCATTTGTTTCCGAAGGAAGCAGCACTGTGCAACTGAGGGTACAATGTTTTAAGTGGTTGCACAGCTGTGCTCTTGCACAATATTGCCTCGGCTGGCTTAATTGTGCACAGCAATGCTGGCTGATCAGGAACAGTGGCATTGCCTTGCACATCATGTGGACCAGTGTGTATATCAGATTGGGATATTAAAGATCGAATTAGACATATCACATCAGTGAGACCATCTTCTTACTTTATATTTTTATTTTCTGTAAACAGCATGTGCATCGGGAGATCTGGATTGTGACTACAGTGGAAAATTGGAAACTTTAACCCTACCCCTGCTGCAGTCCTGATCCAGATAGAGGATCTCTGCACATGCTATTTGTGCTGCGGGAAAGATAACATTGTTTCTATTGCTCTATTTGCAGGCAAATAGAACTTGCAGGGAACCTGATCCATACTTGGACCATACACTCCTTCCCATCGCCATCCTGATCAGGGATCGCCATGTGTGCTATTTTCTCTCTCTTTTTAAGTGATTCAAGTCACATTTTGTGGGCCTAAAATAACAATTTGGAAGTAGCTCTTGAAAAGACAAGACTCAGAACAGGAAAGGAAGCAAACTTCCTTCAGCTAGGATTCCCCTTCACAAGTACAAGGGATACCCTAGCCTAAAAGGGGCAGGGGGGTAGCCAAAGGGAAATCTTGAAAAAGATGGTGCCAGGGATGGCGGAGGTGGCCACAGAGACGGCGGAAGCAGCCGTGGAAGAGGACACATCAGAGGAGGCAGTGGGAACTCCTCCAACCCACCAACCCCCTGCCAGCCTCCCAGATGACAGTTTGGGCCAGCTGACCAGGCTGCAGCCAGCCTGGACTGTCATATGGGAGGCTGGCGGGGCGTGTGTGGAGGAGTCTCCACCACCCCTATGTGTCTACCACCTCCACCGTCCACAGCGCCTCTTTTTTCAAGGTAAAATATTCCCCTTTTGCCACTGCCCCAACCCTTTTAGGATAGGGAATCCCCTGTACTTGTAAAGGGGAATCCTAGCCAGATCCCCCTTTACAGGTGTGTCCGAGCTGGCTTGCGAGCCAGCTCAACGGCCAAACTGGACTGGACCCAGTTTGCCCGAGCCTAAGCCTGATCAGGGCCAGCTCGAATCTAGTCTGGATTCGAGATGAACTGGCTGAACAGCCGGCTCGCACACCCCTAGTACAGTACAGGGGCCTGGAGCACCTTACTTATGAGACAAGACTACAGCGTCTGGGGCTTTTTAGTTTAGAAAAGAGGAGACTATGGGGAGACATGATAGAGGTGTATAAAATTATGCAGCGAGTAGAGAGAGTGGACAGAGATAAATGTTTCTCCTTCTATCACAACACAAGAACCAGGGGTCATCCCATGAAACTGAAGGCCAGGAAATTTAGGACCAACAAAAGGAAGTACTTTTTCACAGAGCACACAATTAATCTATGGAATTCTCTGCCATAATGGTGATGGTCACTAGCTTGATGGTCTTAAAAGGGGCTTAGACAAATTCATGAAGGATAGGTGTATCAATGGCTACTAGTCTGGTGGCTATAGGTCACCTCCAGTCTCAGAGGCAAGATACCTCTAAATACAAGTTGCAGTGGAGCAACAGCAAGAGAGAGGACATGCCCTCACCTCTTGCCTGTGGGCTTCTCAGAAGCCTCTGTTGGGCCACTGTGCTCGACTAGATAGGACTTGGGCCTGATCCAGCAGGGCTGTTCTCATGTTCTTAACATTACTGCATACAAGTTAAGAAAGCACCACAATATACAAAGGTATTGTCTGTCGTTTGTTCCTTAGAAAATATTAGGGATGTGCCCAAATGTTATACGGCGCTGGCGGAGGTTGTACTTTAAGGGCGGGGGAGGGTGTACTCACCCCTCCCGCCACATTTTCCCTGCTGGTGCTCCGTTATTTATAAGCCCCGCGGGGCGGCAGCATTCCTCCCTGCCACCCCGTTTCCCTCTCTGGCCGGAAGTGGCCGGAAATAGAGACCGCACATGCGCCCATCTGCCATGCATGCGCATGTGCGCAACGGGTGAGTACACCCTCTCCCACCCTTAAAGTACCACCCCTGCCGGCGCCGAAACACCGAAATCCACACACCCCCAGCTGAAACGTTTCGGAGGCCTTTATAATGGCTCAAGACTAGAAAATATCTTAGGTCGATCCTCAGTTTATAAATTGTCATTTACCTACCACAGATATTAGGTCCTATCTTCCCAATTTTTTTAAAAGCATGGGAAATAGCCCAGAGTTTATCAGGTTATTTTTGATCATGTAAAAGAACTGTTTATATAGCCTATTGAGTAATTAAGGAATGCACATAGGCTGTTACAAAAGATCTCAGTATGCTATCAGTGTCACTGACATACCTTGAGCACTCCAATTACAGCTGGTGGATAGCTAAGTCCGACCATATTGGATGTTCTTCTGTACATTCTGCCAGGATAAAAGAATTTAATGAGTCTAAAAACTAAAACATAAAAAGATGTCAGAGTTCTTTTCAGTGCATATAATTTATCCAAGCAAAACAAATTGCATTTCTTCCCCCTTGAACCAATTTCTGTGACTCAGTCTTCCATTCAGATCTAGATTATGTTCCTATGATCAAGAAAGTTAGTCCAAGGAATGGCCAGCTAAATTCAGAGTCACACATGCTCCTGAAAACCAAGCATATGGTGACAGACATCCTGGTCATAGGAGCGGGAAATGATCATGATTGAGGTGCAATCTTAGCTGGGTGTCACAATGAGCCAATATTGGCAATCTTCGATTCAATGTACAGTGCCTTTGTATGGTGCCAAACTACAACCGCTCCTCGCACATGATCACTTCCGAGTCCTCTGACCAGGATTTCTGCTGCTGAATGCACAGTTTTTGGGAGCGTGCACAACACTGTATCTGAGCTGGCCACTCCTCAGACTAACTTTCTCGATCATAAGAACACAGCCCTAGAGATCAATTCAGAGATATCTCAAAAGAACATTGTAAAGAACCACTGCCATACAGTGATGCTTTGATGAAGATACAGTTTCGGGGGTGGGATTAGAGTACAGAACACTGGTGTGTACCCTGAGACATCCTTTGGGCATCCTCTAGTTTGAGAACTGGGAGAGGAACATCTCTGGAGAACTGGGACAGGAACATCCCTAGAGGAATTACCACCTTGCCTGTGTAATGCTTATATGTTTGGGGGATGGTGACTTGGTCACACTTCCTTTAAAAAACTTTGTGAAGTTGGCTGGGTGTCATTGATGTGAATTCAGTTCGTCTCTGGGTACGCTTCTTAGTCAATTAAACAGACTAATTGGGATTCATCTTTGAGGCTTTATTGCTCTGCAGTTAGCAAGACGAGCCAAATTCACATCATCATGACCCTGTATCCAGGACACCACATACTTTAGGAATGGAGCAGACAACTTTTTAAATGAGACAAGGTGGGAAGACTCTACAATCCAGACTTCATGCAACCCTGCACTGCCAAGGCAAACAGAGCCTTCCACCAAGGACCAAGAAAGGCACTCATATTGCCATTCACATTTTACAGTGTAAATGTTTTCTTGGCACAATGTATTCAAAATGAAAAATAACTTTATAGAGTCTAGATTACCAAGTCACTGATCATATGCTATTCTGTTAAATTGTGTTGGTAATATTTGTTATGTAACAACAACTACAGAAAGTATTTTATTACGAATAGCACAGCAGTAGCAGAAAAAGGTCACATTTATGCAAGTTGGTCTGAGATCTTGATAAAAAGACATAATTAATCATTTCTATTTTTGGTTTAGCTTTTTTATTTTGAAGAGGAAATTAGGTCAAATACCTTTCATTCAGTACTGAATGTGTGATGTGCTATGTTTGACCACTTTTTGATGCAGAACAGTTAAATTCTCCATTACCTCTCCACAAATATCCCAGCTTGAACTGCGTGGACAATACTTCTGAATCGTGGCTTTTCCTCAGACCTTCTCAGCATCATCCCCATCTGTCTTGTAAAGGTGGAGGCCAACCAATCCCGTACCTCTGAGGGCACAGAATCTGATTGGATATCACTGAGCTCATCTTCTGTATCCAACAGACGCCTGTAATAGGAGGAGTGGAAATTAGAAACAGAAGTGTCCTAAGAGATGGCATTTCTTCTGTAAAATTGTTTATAATTGTCACATCTGCAGAAACCCTAATTAAGTCTCTTGTTGATTTTTTTTAAAAGTTTAAACACTGTTGACATCCAGCTATTTCTATAGGTAATAATTGGTAATAATAGCAATGCCAGGCTGCAAAGTATCTCACCACTTACGAATCAGAACAATGAAACAGCACTGTGTTTTGTTTCCAGAATTATTCATGATTAAGTGTGCTACATTCCAGTGACCCAATTTTGTCTTCCTATTTAGCTGGCATGTTTTCCAAATACAATCTGACAAACAGATTTTTTAAAAGCATGGCGATTTACTAGTAAAAATTCCACCCTCCTCAAAATAAATGAACTACCAGAAGCTGGTTACCAGTGTCCATTCCATTGAGATGCCTACCCCATCATACCTCAAAGGCTAAGAACATGTAATTTGTAAGTTAAAAAAAATATTTTGTGCCGGGCTGCTTGGAGACGATGCAACACCTTGTAGATTCATTGTTACCACTGATACTTTTGCTCGTCCTGGCATGATGTACAATGTATCACGCTGTGAACCGCACTGGGGCTACTGCTCTTAAAGCAGTTCTAATGCTTTTAGACTAACCAGTTGTTCAAGCAGTGTTACCACAGTTATGCCCATTGCAGTGAATGGGAATAACTGCGGAAACACAGTTTGCACAAATGTTGGAGACGCAGTTCCAGCTGCGCCTACTGTTTGCACCTTTTCTTCTTCTTCATTTCACCTGCTCTTCCTCTTTATTTCACTCTTGTCGCACTCTCTCTGCTCTGACTTTCTTTGATTGGTAGACTGATAGGATCTATCGCTCTGCCCTTCTTGCTCCCAAACTGCTCTTGCTCTCCTCTCTGCTGCAGATTCCATTTGTCATGCGGCTTCTCTCTCTCTCTTTCCCCCCTCCATACTATGAAGATAAGAAGATCTTTCTATCCAAGAATGTGGCTTCCCCAATAAAAGCTTATTTGCTTTAGATCTTGAACAACTGTCTCAAGCTGCTCTTTAATGGGCTAAACATTTACTGCTCATGCTGGCTCTGTTATAATTTGGGTTTGTCAACCCACTCCCCTCCAACAACCACCACTCATTCTAACAACGTTGGGACTGCCTTTAGAGTCTGCAGCAGTCCTGAACTGCCCTGCAACTGAAATGCTGCACATCATGTCGGCCACTAACACCAGACAAACCTACCATTACGCTAAAGTTCCCAAAAGTAGACACAGATACAGACATACCCTACAAAAAAGTGTTATAAGGCTTCCATAGGAATCACAAGCTTACACCCACTTTTGCAAAAGCTAGATACCCAGGCAGCTGTTTGCAGTAACCCTGGAGTAACCCTTCTCTCCCTGAGAACACTCTGAAAGAATGTACATTTACCAAGCCATGCTGCAATGCAGATGAGGTTGGGCAGACAAGCCTTCAGGAAAATGAATTTAAGGGAATTATATCATTTGGGGTAGATGAAGTATCTCATTAAAAATGTGTAAACTAGGGGAAAGTTGTAATGGATGCAACTCCTCTGGGTGGGGAAACATGCCAAGGAGCCCTGGCATAATCACATGGGAATTATTCTTAAGTTTTTACACTTTAAAAGTAGATTCAGACATTTAAAAAAGTTTTTACTCTTTTCTTTATTATTTTTATGAACCGCAAAAGGGTGGTATAGAAATAATAAATAATATAAAATAAATAAATAAAATTATTGCTTTTCCAGAAATATATCTCTCCCCCCTCCATTTCTTAATAGCACCTTAAATATTCGTGTAACTCATAATAAAGAAATGCCCCCATGGGAAAATAAAGCATATAATATGTGTGAGTGTGTGAATGTGTCACACACACACACACACACACACACACACACACACATTCCAAACAATCAATATATTCAAACAGTCATCTTACCTGGTTTCATCAATGTACACAGATTCAAGCACAGTAGCTGCATATTCCAAGTTCTTTTTTAAGTCAACAACAGAAGCTTCTCCCCTCTCTAGCTGCTTTACTAAAGAGCGCAACCTATGAGAAGAAAACAATATTTTAATTAGCACAAGCTTACTGCTGGGATGCCAAATGAATCCAAAGTACTGTCCTGCAAAAAATTCTTAACTTCCTTGGACTGTAATGTGTCCATGCTATCAAGGCTTATTTTAGAGTGACACAGAGGGGAGGTTGTACACGTGATGTACACGGTGACCATAATCTATGCAGGGTGTACATAGATTATGGTTATTCTATGATATATGATTATCAAAAGGCATGATTTGCCCAGAGTCACCCAGTGAGTTTTACAGCTGAATGGGAATTTTAATTTGGGTCTCCCCGGTCTTTGTCCAACACTCTAACTGTTGGAAGTGAAGGACTATGCGCTGTCTCTTGTCTCAGTGACATAGGAGGACAGACTAGTGAGTCAGAGGGCTAGAGGGTCAAGACATTGGTCATCCCTTCTTTACTGCTCTGACACTATCCCTTTGATATGTAGATTGCTAATCTCAGGGACTTCCAATCCTTCCTTCCAACCACTTCCTGTCTCTTCCCTTCCTTCTACCTTACAACATGCAAACTCCTCTCCCCTGCACCATGTCTGCAGAGATGCAGAATCCATCTGCATCCAGATAGATAGATAGATTAGAGATCCTATCTCCTCAGTTTCCTATCTAGAATGGAGTTCTCTAATAAATACTACTTATATTGATTTGAAACTATGAACTGGCTCCAAGTTACTTTACTCTAAGCATACACGCATGCCTAACTAAATTCCACTGTGTTGTGCCTCTGTGCACTCTGCTATAATGAAAAGGGGTTTCTCTTACCAGAGAGAATTCCCAACACTAACCACTGTACCATGCTAGCTAGAACAGATGAAACCAGCATTCGGAAAATTGTGTATCAAACAAGTAATCCTGATCAACAATTAACTAGTCTTCAAGAAGGTGCTATCTGCATACTTGATTAAGCGTGTAAGAAATTTCCTTTTTCAGCAAGTATGTTTCACACTGATAATGTTACGGATGGTCTCCTGACTTTGAGGCTTTGTGAAGCCAGCTCTAAAATTCCCTTTGCCTAATGATCAATATACTGGATATAATCAGCATTACAATACATACAGAGCATGGGGAAAACAAAGCAACAGTAGAAACTGCCATCTTTGGGTTTTATAACTTTTAATGAATTGGCTAAATATCACCCTGCAGGTTTGTTCTTCAGAGTGTTCAACATTCATATACAATACTGGTAGAATGAACAGCTATAACATTATGGCACTAGCATCCATCATACAAGATCAGATGAGAGATCTCATCTGACACACAGTGCATCAATCATCTGGTTAAAAACAGAGGGGTTTTCAAACAGAACAGTGTGTGTTGCATGAACAAAAAACGATGCTGTCTTTTTTTCACAATTTGTCATCTATAAATGCCTCTATGATTTATCTGGTAGAGGCCACTTGCTATCAGTAAAAATAGTTCACCACCATCTTTTCTTTAATGTGGTAAATGCTTTTAAAGCATGGGTGAAGCAGTACTTAATAAATCATTGATTTTCAAGGCGGCAGATCTCTCAGCTTCAATTCTCAGCTAAGTTTGGTGGCAAGCAAATGGCAACAGACTGCCTCTGGTGCAGTGTTCCCTCTAAGGTGTGTGCTTGTGCGTGCATGCACAAGTTTTTTTGATGTGCACTCAGTTAATTTCAAATCCTGCTCAGGATGAATCACAAAGGCCTCATTCTGAATGCACATGGGCAAACACTGCCTTGATACTGCTGCCCAGAACAAAACTCATTCTGTGCACAGATGGAAAAAAATGGAGGGAACACTGCTCTGGTGTAGTGGAAAATCAGCCTAAAGAGATTCTCAAATTAATTACCATTGACTGAAGGCCTGTGATGATGGTTCCTTTTCTATATATCCTCTTGTTAAAATGCACTTGAATTTATAATAGACAGAGGGGACTTTCACATGATCGGGCAGGCTGGTGGAAGGCAGGGTTAAGCCTAACTTCCCCACCAACAGTCTAGACTCGCCCCAGCCACACTGCACTGGTGTACACACAATCACTATGGTGGCGACCAGCATAGAGTTCCAGAGGCCAGGGGAATTCCACAATGCACCATGCAATAAGTGTGGCACAATGGGAAATGTCTCCAGGAGTCTGGCACTCTAGGCGCTTGTCTCTATGTCAGCGCGGGTTGCAAGCAGCCTGCACTGACACACAATCCCAGAGCCTGGTTAACGGTGTGCTTGTTCCGTTAACCCAGGCTAAGAGCTGGGCTTTGGTGCTGGGTTTGCCACCGTGGCACCTCCAGGATCCATGTAGATCCCAGTGGTTCTCTTGGGCAGCCAAGCCCAGCCTGGGCTTGGCAACTCGTGACAACAACTTCTGAGGCTGACATTCTGACTAGCAAAACACCAGGGCAACAGGAGAAGCATTGATGTCAGATCAGTGCTTCTGAAGAGTTCCAACCTAAGGCTGCACCAATGCTAATGTGTGTGGAGGAGTTTTTGAAACCTCCCCTCGGTGTCACTCTAAAATAGACCGCTGGGGGCTGTGCAACCCTTAGGGACATATTTTCAGGTGTCACAGAGCACTTCCCAAGGAAGAGAATTTGTCCCCACCACTAAGCCTGTAGGTTAGCTGAGTTAATTAAACGTTTCAGAAGCACCGGTGCTTCTCTCATTGCACTAGCGCTTTCTTATCAGGTCAGCCAGTGACAGGTAATTTGTATAGTGCTAAGGCACAATACTGTCACGGAGCAAACCTTTGGATTAACATCATTGGCTACGGTAGCCAGTGATCGCCCAGATGATTACCGGCTTCATCACAGAGCCAGTTGGGGCAGAAGGTTTGGGGGCCTCCTGGCTCCCGGAAATCCCAGAATGCCCCATGCGAGTGTGTGTGGCATTGTGGGGAGCCGCCCGATGCCAAGAGGCTTGTTGTAGCCTCCTGGTCGGGGGGCTACTCATGAGTCGCTGTGGTGGGGAGCCATGCCGCGGCGACACACAATAGGAAAAATGGGGTTAGCAGAGCATGCACTCCGCTAACCTCATTTAAGTGTGGGCTTTAAGTGGGCTTGCCGCTGGGAGGTGTGTGGCTCCCATTGCAGCACATGACCAGCTGAAACCGGGCTGGTCTGGTCATGACAATAGCCTTAGTGGTTTTTCACTTTGTTAGGAAAAAATCCTGAAATTTGGAGGGGGGAAATATGCAATACGTTCTTCTCAAATCTAGACTAATTTTAACTTATTTAAGAACATGGAATGTAATACTGTATGGATAATTTAGCAGATAAGACTATACTGGTTATTAAAAACATGAACACTATAAAACCCTTTTTCTTTTTCCAAAATGTGGAGAAACCATTAGAGTTAAAGAGAAAATCTACTACAGTGGTCCCTCTACTTACGAAATTAATCCGTTCCGAATGCACATTTGTAAGTCGAAAAGTTCGTAAGTCGAAAAGTGGTTTCCCATAGGAATGCATTGGGAACGGATTAATGCGTTCCGGAGCCTAGAAAAAAGACCCAGACCCCCAGTAAGGCTTGCAAACTGCACAGGAACATTTCTTTTCAAGAATAAACAGGCAGTAAACAGGCAGGCAAGTCAAGGAAACCGCATGTAAAATTCGTAAGTCGAGGAAACCCCATCTAAAAATTTGTAAGTCGAAAAAACAGCATCTAAAACCGGATCTAAAACTGCCGTTTGTAACTCGAAAAATACTTATGTCGAGTAGTTCGTAAGTCGAGGGACCACTGTATTAGGAAAAAATAGACTTAAATACAGAAAAATAACAAATACAAAAATAATGACTGCATAATAAGAAAACGTACTTTCTGCAATAAAGTATTATTAAACAAGTAAGGTCTGCTACATCTATCGAGTATCGAGAAGGTTTTTAAATCCCATGGTTTTCCAGTTACCTGGAAAGTCGGAAAGTCAAATCTGAAAGTCTCTTGACTGAATCCCCAACTTTTCTTCCTTTTTCATTTGCTATCTTGGTTCCTATAAGGAACTGCAGGGGAAGAAGGCTGGCTTTGTGATGTAATGGCTCACCTGACTTGGCAACAAGTCCCAACACTGTTTAATTCTAGCTCTTGTTTTGATTCTAGCTCTTGATTTGATTCTAAGTAACCTGGACCTCGTCTCCTGCTTATATGTATGATTCAATGCTGACTGGCTTCTTGGCTCCCTATTGAATCTCTAGCTTTCCAAATTTGATCTAAACTCTGCTGCCAGGTCGCAAATAGCCAACTTGAGCAAATATTTGAGTGTGTGTTTTCCTTCTCTCCCCCCCCCCCTGCATGTTTAAAAGTACAGGAATTGTGCTGAGATAAGTAAACATTTTGGGACACAGATCTAAGTTCCAAATGGCAATGCCTTTTTAATTCACTGAATTTTTCTGATTTACAAGCAAGCCTGGAATTTTTCCAGGTTAAGGTGAGAAATCCAAATTCTGATCAGGAGCAAAACAGATGTGAGTTACGGAAATCCATAACTGGACTTCCTGACTTTTAAAATACTGTATATATAAATTTGAAAGAAGCTGTAGAAGTTCCAGCTCTTCAGCACAACTGAAAAGGAAGAGGCTAGCCCCTTCCCCTAATTATTATTATTATTATTATTATTAGTAGTAGTAGTATTTATTCGTCCTTGATCTAAAACAGCATCATGAGGCTGCTATTAGTGCCATGGGGTGTGGGGGATGGGAGACAGGCATGATACAGATGGCTGGTGTGGTGTTATTTATTTATTTATTTATTTATTTATTTATTTCTATCTATTTTTATACTGCCCTTCCAAAAATGGCTCAGGGCAGTTTACACAGAGAAATAACAAATAAATGAGATGGAACCCTGTCCCCAAAGGGCTCACAATCTAAAAATAAACATAAGATAGACACCAAAAGCAGTCACTGGAGGTACTGTGCAGAAAGTGGATAGAGCCAGTTACTCTCTCCCTGCTAAATAAAGAGAATCACCACATTAAAAGGTGCCTCTTTGGCCAGTTAGCAGGGTTTTCCCCCACAGCAAGGCTAAGAATTTGGAGATAAAGTTTTGATTGGAGAAATTGGATTTTAATTTTTTTTTAAAGTGATATATATGATTGTAGATCACCTACATCAAATATGGCTGGATCCATAGACATGTGATACAATTGACTGTAATGTGGAACTACTATATTAGCAATCAATCAATCAACATGGCATTTTAGATAGCAACAATTTAACAAGTGCATTGGCCAGCATGTTCAAAATGAGCAAAACTTCATTGAGTGCAAGACCTTAATTTGTCAACCAATCTAGTCCACTTATTTTTAATTAATGCAGCTTTTTTACAATTTGAGCTTCTGAGTGCAAATAGTGAAAGGGCTTTGAAGCTCATTAAAATGAAGAACAACATATGTTAACTCAAAGGGATATGATAACTGGATTTAGATATTCTTATGAACAGGGAGGCATGGATGAATATTTCCTGTTCTTAGGAAACACGTTGCTGCTGTGTGTCTCCTGGGTTGCCAAGTGTTGGACTTGTTTGCTAACAATAAGACTCAGGCACTTGGCAGTAGGGATGTGCACGGAACCGGCGGGGGCCATTTCGAAGGCTGGGTGTCATAAATCTGTTAGCTCGGCTAACCCAACAGGATTTACAACCCCCTTCAGCACTCCCCCTGTGAGATAACAGAAAGCAGCAGTGAAACTGCAAAAAGGAGAAGAAAAGGCTCACAATGAAAACAGTAAATGAATTAAGTCCCCTGAACTGAACTAGGTACCCCGTTCTAACAATAACTGAGTAATAAGTGAAAATAAAACACAAAGCAAGGAATGAAACGAGCGAAGGACACCAGAACAAGGAATTAATGGAACAAAGCAGGAAAGCATAAACAAGGCAAACTGGAACTCCGAAAGGCTTGGAATTCAAATAGCACACTGTCTGCGGCCAGTGAAAGTTGCAAACAGCATCTGAGCAATTGAGAGACTGCTAAATATATATGGCTCAAGAGAACCAGCAGCCAATTAGGCTTCCCTGAGTCAGCACTTTGGCTTCCTCTCTTGTGATCTCCTGTGCCTGCGTGACTCCCACTGAGCTTGCCTCTTGAGACGTCTTCTCAAGACAGGTGAAATCCCAGGCTCCTCCCCATCAGAAATCATGTCTGGCAGCTATTGCGAATCCTCAGCTCCAGAGTCTGGTCTCCATGCCAAATCCTGTTGCTGTGCCTCTGAGCCCTCACTAGCAAGCGAATCCTTCTGCTCTGACTCGTCTGAGTCAGAAGTCTGAGCCATGACACTGGGGGATAACTTTAAGGATGGGAGAGGGTGCACTTACACACACACACACACACACACACACACACACACACACTGTGTTTCCTCCGCCGGCGCTCTCTGTAAAACTGGCTCAGTGGGGTGGCAGCATACCTCCCTGCTGCCCTGTCCTCTCCTTGGGCCAGAAGTGACCAGACGTAACCCACATGCATGCATGTGTGTGTGTGTAGCCACAGTTCTTTATTGTTTCCAGGCCTGCTGGTCCTGATGGCTGGTAGAAAAGGTGAGTGCATCCACACAACCAGAAAACCAAGGTAGGAGGGTTCTCTTCTCCTTCTACCTTGGTTAAGAGCAGGGTAAAATATCTTGGCTACCCTGCTTTGAGCAACCTGAGTTGGAGGGATTCTTGTGAGTGCACATAATGCAAACCAGGGTAGAATGCCTCCTATCCTAATGTTAATGACTGTGTGAACAGGCTATAAAGTAGTGTGTTGTGCTTTGAGCTCAAGTAGCATCATGCACACAAACAAGGAAGTGCACTCCAGCCATGAATAATGTGCTTGACATGCTAGGACCTTGACCAGTGATGCATAGTGTTCCTTGCAGCAATGATGCTGTTATTATTGTTATTATTTATATATCACTTTTCAATAAAAGGTTCACAAAGTGGGGTTTACATAGGAAAAGGAATGAGGAAAAAATAAGAAAATTGTTCCCTGTCTCAAAGCAGCAACAGGCATGGAAGTGATGCTATGCTGGGATGAATAGAGACCACTGCTATTCCCTATACGAATACTGCCAAACATTTGCTTAAAGCAACTTTTCCATTGTGGCCAAGACTTGCCCTTGAATGCATCCAAATTACTGCTCTCCAATAGATTACGAAAATGCCCCTTAATGTAGCACCTCCCAAATAAGAGTCTGGCACAGCAACTTCTTCTGCTTGCCAACACCAATTGCCATCTGTCTTGCCACTGAAGCCCGGCACTTTGGTGTAAAGCCAAGATATGTGCATCACTTGTGCATTTGTCCAGTGTATGTTTTTTAAATCTGCTGAAAAACAAGATAAAATGTTCCCCATCATTGCAAAATATATTCTCAGCGGTGGCTCATTTGTGATTTTTCAAACCAAGCCCACTCTTCAGTCATGCAATTAACTGTATTTTCAGGGTGCCTATTAAATGTCATTAGTAAACATTATATTGTCACTTGCTGTGGGGTTGTAAATCAAGTCACCATCTGTTTCCTTAAATGCACATGCTGGACCTGGAGATGCTGGATGCTTGCTGCTTAAGCAACCGAGCCAGAAATTTCTGACAACCTGGGCACAAGCGCGAGAATGTGCTCCAGAGATCAATAACAACAGGCAATTTAAAAAACAACACTATAAAGGTTGCCAAAGCAGAAAGTGACAAAAACACACTATATTTCAGCTTTAATAATTTTAGAACTCAAAATGAACTGTATTGCAACAATGTTTATATTAATTCAGGTATCAACTGATCAGAAGACTCAATTTTGGGTAACACAATGATTCACCAGAATATCGAGCCCCAAACATAATGTTAGTAAACTATATTCTTCATGCACAAGAATTGGAGCTCTCTGAAACAAAGGCTAAAGGTGCCATATAAAGAACATATAGGTAGTGATGGGTCTTGGTTTAGTTGACGCTTCCATAACTTACTCATGTCAAATAAGTCTATATTTATATTTATATTTATTTATTAAATTTATATCCCGCCCAAACATACATCTCTGGGCGGCTAACAATATTCATGTGATCAGTGACAAAATCACAGTGACAAGACCTATAAAGCCCTTAACTGCTTAGGTCCAGGGTACTCTGGATCATCTGGAGAGGTCCAGTTACAGTTGCCGTCGACTCGTCTGGTGGCAGCTCAGGACCAGGCCTTCTCTGTGGCTGCCCCAGGGCTTTGGAACACACTCCCTGCTGAAATAAGAGCATCTCCTTCTCTGTTTGCTTTTTGGAGGACCCTGAAGACATACCTGTTTTCCCAGGCTTTTAACTGAAATTTAAATTTTAAATTGTAATGTGTTTTTATCTATTGTGTTTTTATCTGTTTTTATGAATTTTAAATGTTTTATGTTTTATATTATGTTTTAATCTGTATATCACCTAGAGATTTCTATATTAGGCAGTATAGAAATTGAATAAATAAATGCATAAATAAAATAATTAATTATTCTTTAATTAAAATGCCACTTAAATCATTGGAGGGATGTACATGCAGTTGAAGACCTGCTATTTTCAGGATTTCCGATCATGCAGACTGAGACTATGTTTCACATTTACAGTTTCTATGCACATAGTCTATGTTCAGAAGTTATGCTAAACGTGCATAGTGTCCACCAGGTGTGGTCCCACTCTCTCCACTCTTTGAGCCTACCCTCTTTTGAAGGTCTGAACAAGGCTAATGAGAATACCTCCAATGGTTTAACTGGTGCATTAATTAAACCCAGTATTCATCACTGATCATGTTAACATAGCCAACAAAATAAGTATGCCCATTTCCCTCACCTGAGTCCAATCAGTTATGTTGTCTGAACAAGGATATTGTTACAATGGGCTTTGGATACAGTCTCTTAACATTTGTAGATGGTTACCTGGCCTTTACCCATGAGCTCTATTCATATTCAACACATGAACAATCTATGTATAGTTTATGAATGTACAGATCTGAATGAATGTACAGTTACGGGGGGATAGCTATAATTGAACAAAGCGGGGGACAAGTGTCCCTGGGCCCCTGAAGGAGGGCCCACCGGCTGGGTGACAGCTTGCTCTTTGCTCTCCCCCTTGAGCTCTTCAAGGTAGAGGAGGAGGAGAAAGAGGGGCCCAACTTCACTTTTTGTCCCGGGTCCACTCCAAGTTTGCTATGCCACTGTACAGTTATTCAGACATTATATTCAATGCACATACGGTAGTTCACTATGTGTCTTACCCTGCATCTGAGCAGGCCTGTACCCAGTTTCGCTTTTAAACAAACTCATGTACAGTCATTCAAACAAATATGTTTACATGTGTACAGACAACTTTACGCATCTGTAACATCATGTCTTAATAGGGTTCACTAATTCAGACACCATTTACACACACTCTCATAAGCACAGGACCATCTCCCCAGGGCAGGTCTTTTTACTTCAAATTCTACTCCCTTTTTGTTGATTTGTTTCACCCCCAGACATGGGACCTTCATATCCAGGAATGGAGCCGCCATTGGGCGAACGGGTTCAAAGAACCCAGGCAGCCGCCCCTCAGGGGCCGCACCTCATGGCCTCAACAGGCCCCCCACCCACATCTGATGTCAGACACGGGGGTGCTGGTTAAGCTCACGAGCAGGGCCACGCGGCCCTGTTCGAGAGTTAAATGGCTGGCGCTGTGTTTGCGGCGTGGCCAGGAGTGGCTCTTCCCTGCCTTTAGAGCCGCTCCTGGCCATGCTGCGTACGCAGCCCCAGCCCCAATCTAGCTCCCAAATGGGACTGTGCGGCCCCATTAGGGAGTTGGACGGCCAATGCTGCATTCGCAGCACAGCTACAAGCGACTCTCCCCTGCCTTTAAGGGAAGAGGGAAGAGCCACTCCTGGCCATGCTGCAAACGTAGCGCCGGCCTGGCTCTAACTCCCAAACGGGGCCGCACAGCCCCATTCGGGGGCCAGACCACACCCTCCGCATCTGATGTCTGACACAGGGGGTGGGTTGAGCGGGGCCACTGCTGCAGCCGGGAACGGGCCGCTCACGGTCTGGCTCTGCCACTGTTCATATCTGCCACTGAAGTATGTGTCTTTTGTACAGCATTCAGGAGTCTTATTTCCATAAGCATAGGACTAAGTGCTCTTCTAGTTTATTGTTTTTTCCTGAAATTGCAGTGTACAAAAGAAGCAATCATTACAACAGTAATTTAATATATAGCAAGTTAAAACAGATTTCAAGCAATCAATTCTCTGCATGCAAGCTCTGAAAATAACTCTTCAGTGGAGAAGACTCTTCTGAAATTGATGATTACTGGAAAAGAGCCTTCCTTAGTTTTACTGCTAAACTAAACACAATGAGTACTTTAAAGGAAATAAAAGTTTATACCAGACATCAACAGAGAGAGGATTTTCATCCACCCAATAAGGAAATTAAGAGAAAGCTTGTTCATTAGTGATTAACCATCCAGTTCAAGTTAAGCACTGTTAAGTCCCATTGATTTTGATGGGACAAGTCTGATGGAGCTTAAGCTATTAATTTCCCCATCTCCCCTATAGGGCCTGAATTTGCTGACTTTTGGCTGGACCATGTCCAAAAAGACAATAGGCATAATCCAGGCAAAGTTTATCACTTTTAGATCCACTGAATTAATTGTGAAAGATTCTCTCAATGAAAGTAATGGGACCAAGCTCAGTAATGGGACCAAGCTCTGAAACTTTGTCTAGATCATGCCCTATTATTTCCTCCACAGAATCTACAAACAAGGCAGTTGAAAAACTTGCCAGGAATAGGTCAGGTAAAGAAAAAGAAAGAATAATAGTACAGTAATATTTTTTTTAAAATGTACATGAAGAGAACAGGAATGTGTAAAGATCCATCTATATATTTAATTCACTAAGACATACTTGTGGCTAATCCCATGCATGGCATTTCTCATGAGATTTTGTGAGCGAGGGGAGGGGGAGAGGAAGGTGAGTGGCTGTTGGCCAGTGAAAGGAAGTGGCGGTGCCAGCTGCTGGGAGAAAGCACCGGGAGGCGAGAGGAAGCAGCAGCCAGGCTGACCACCACCGGGCAGCGAGAGGAAGTGGTGGCCAGGTCAGCAGCCAGGGAAAGCGCTGGGTGGCAAGAGGAAGCAGCAGCCAGGGCAGCCTCCTGGCGACAAGAGCAAGCAACGGCCAGGCCAGCCACTGGGGAAAGTGCCACGCGGCGAGACGAAGGGGCAACCAGGGTGGCCGCCGAAGCACCATCCAATGAGAGGAAGCAGCGACTAGGGCTGGCTGGCCAGCTGCCAAAAAGAAGTGGCAGCCGGGGCTGAAGGGCGGTGGGGAGAACGAACTAGGTCTGAAGGGGGGCAGAACAGTTGAAGGGAAGTGGGGAAGACAGGGAGAACTAGAGGCGCAGATGCCCTGCGCCAGGTCAGCTAGTAGAGAGTTAATTCTTCTGTCAGTGCAGGGATTTGCTATTTGTCTTTCATTTCGCTTCTCTTGCATGCGTGGTTAAATGCCATTCAGAAATACCAACAGCAGATGTTTGTGAGTCCATTACAGTTTCTTTACTGCATCTGACACTTCAGTTTTATAAGCCTGTTCAACAACTCCAACGCTCTCTTTCTTCTATGTTGTCTTAACAGAGTAAATATTAACTCACAAGTGAACACTTTTGTGTTCTCCCTCATTTGCAACTGTTCCAGAAATTACCATGACATGGGCAGCACAAAAAGCCCTCTAAAGCACTGGCAAATCATCTGGTTTCTTCATGATCCTAGTACCGGTGGTTTGTATACAGCTGCCTGCCCTCTTCTTGGCAGACCACATCTCACACATTTATTGGGTTCCCTCTTCCTGTGAACTGTTTTCAGCATCACGTCAGTAGAAGTGAACATCAGCAATGCAAAGATGAGGGAGGGAAACTATGCCCAAGACAGTTTTCCTCCCCACGAATATTAGGGATTTTATAAGCATCTATGTGGCTTATAGATGGGGAGTGGGGAGGGGGGGAGAAAATGATACTTTTATAAAGCTCCATTGAGCTCAGGTTCACATAGTATGCAGAAATAGAACAGAGCTTAGTCATCCCTATCCCTCCTAACTGGACAAAAACTGGTGATTCTCTTATATTTAGTAGGGGAGAGCAACTGTCCCTATTCAATAGCAAAACAATTTCAGAAGCAGCTCATTGTTACATAATGTTCCACTCTCAAACTGTAAAACAATTGCCTTTTTGTGGATTTAGAATACTTAATTCTATTTTATTTTTGTATTGAAATACTTTTCAAAAAGAATTCTGTGTTGTAGCCATTCCAAGATGGTACACCCAATTAATCTTCCTAGAAGAGAGGCCGTGAGAGTCTTGCAAGAGCTTAGTCTTCAACACAAAAGCCAAGCTATAGCTCTGCTTGGGGGGGAAATGACAGTATATCTATTAAAGTCGTTAACCTATTTCTTTAACTTTGTATCTGCAGTGTGATGGTGACTTCCAGGACAAAGGAAGGAGGGAAAGACTAAATCTTGGTCTGTGGAGTTATGAAATATTGGCCATTGTGCACCAGATTTCAATAACTTTAATGAAAGCCTGCTGGCAGAATTAATTAAGCAAAAGTTTAATATGATCATTTCTGCTATGGGGTTTTAAGCATACAGACAGAGATCAAACATTTTCCGTTGTTTCTTTCTCTTTTGTCTTCCTTTCTTCTGTAGATTCCAACATTCCATTTGCAAAGAGAAATGAATTTTTAGTGTCAAGCTTTGATCAGCTTCTTCCATAAACTGACAACAATAACCAATATTACAAGTGCCAGACATTTCATGACTCCATACATTATTTATGGGGCCCAAAATAGAAAATTTTGGGAGACGAGCGCGCGCGCCGCGAAGGGCACATGCGCGCCACTAGCTCTTCTTCATTTCAAGCTCAGAAGGACAACGATGGGGGCAGGGGCGGCAGGTAGGAACTCTGCCGCCCCAAGAAGATTTTTAAAAGCACCAGCGCCAGAGGGGGAAGATCGGCGGGGGGGGAAGTACTACCCCCCAGCTTAAAGAGACAGCCCCCTCAGTGCTGGACCACGTTTCTGTGGTTCCGTGCACATCCCTATTCTTGGGCACTGCACTGGCAACTATCTGACATCACCAAGCTGTGCCAAGAAAAGGTGGATCCTTTAAGACAGACCTATTCTCACTGGAATGGCCACACAGAGGCCAATTGCGCAAGTGCACGGTCTCCAAAATGGCCACCGCGCCGAGCACAGAAGGCTGAAAACCAGCCGAAAAGCGGCCAAAACTGCCGAAGGGGGGGCATAAGGAAAGCTGGTGGAGGGAGGGGGAACCTCCATAGAGCCCCCCCCGGCCGCCTCCAGCAACTCCCCAGAAGGGAGTAAGGTTACAAAAAATAATTTTTTACACCAAAAAAAGTTTGCGAACACCCCCGAGCTGAACGGAGGGTTCAACAGGGTGCTGGACTGAACTGGCTGGTCAGGTTCAAGTCCGGTTCAGACTCAAATTGAACTGGGCCAGCCGGTTTCGTGAACATCCCTATTTTATATGTTATTTTCCTTCCTGATCTTGAAACCTCTCTCTTAACATCTACCAAGAATGATTTAAAGAAATTTGATTACAGATAAAAATTCACAGCCCCTGAAAATCTGGAGCCATAAGTTTTATAAAAGAACTGTCTGGCTTTATATATATATAATATTTTAATATGTTTATGTCAAGTTACAGCTCTTAGTGAACTTAGAAAAGTCGCAAGGGTCATCAGTTCTAAATGTTAGGGTAAAGAAAATACAGGAGACTCATTTTCCGTGGGTTCTCCTATTGTGGATTATGTTATTCACAGGTAGGTCTTTGCTTGCAGGCCAAAAATAGCCCAATTTTCAGCTATTTGTGGCTTAGAGGCCTGGTTTCATTGTCCACATGCCTAAAACTAGGGCTATTTTTGGCTATTTGTGGTATAGAGACGTGTGTGTGTGTGTGTGTGTGTGTGTGTGTGTGTGTGTGTGTGTACTAAAGTGGAACTAACTGTCACATCTGAATAAACCAACAATTTTTTTTTATTACCAATGCATTATGCTCCAGTTGGTTTGTGATCCAAAAGTTGGTTTGTGTCATTTTTATAGTCTTGTTTTTAATTTTTGTGTGCAAAGCCCTGGGATTGTTTTAATGAAAGATGGTATACAAATTTAACAATCAACCCATCAATCAATCAATCAATCAATATCTGCATGTGAACTGTGAAGTAAGGAGCAGGGGTTGTGGTTTCCCCCGTCCGTTATGAATGCCCTATATATCTACTTTGGTTTTGTGTTTGAACTGTGGAGCAAGTTAGTTTGTGACGCAATGGTCAAGAAGCTATGTGAATCCACTGGAGATTGCCTAGTTTTTGTTCTGTTTTGTTCTGTTCTGTTTTGTTTTTAGCAATAGCAATAGCAATAGCAATAGCACTTACATTTATATGCTGCTTTATAGCCGGAGCTCTCTAAGCGGTTTACAATGATTTAGCATATTGCCCCCAACATTCTGGGTACTCATTCTGGGTACATTTTTGCAAATGTACTCTGGCCCAGATCTGTGGGTTTGTGGTAAATGATCAATAAGATGCATAGATCCTTTGGGGTTGTGTAGTCCTCCCTCCCCCAAATAGTCTCTGGCTCAGACCTGTAGGTTTGAGGTTAAATGTGTGTGTGTGTGTGTGTGTGTGTGTGTGTGTGTGTGTGTGTGTGTATAAAGGATACTTATTTTGCAGAGGGGACCCCCGTAAGCTCATTTGGGCCAGGGTCCAAACTAACCTAGCTGCAGCTCTAAGTGAGGTGAATGCATGCTCCAGTGCTAAGTCTGGACCATGCATTCATTTCCAGACTAGTGTTACACTAATTCAAACCAGAGGTGCACCTAGGCAATTTTGGTGCATGGACCTAAAGGCCTTTGGACCCCGCCCCCTGCCCCTGCAAATTAAGCATCATCATGCTCCACCAGGCGACCACACCACCCAGAGCAGACTAAAGAGGAATTGGGGGCCCCAGGGGCTGAGGAGACCCTGGACTTTGGCTCTGAAGTCCAGGGATATGAGCACCTCTGGTTCAAACACACCTGTGCTTGCACAACAAAGTGCACAACCTGTGGCATGCCTCATATGTTTTGGAAGGAACCCTTGTACCATAGTACAATTCTGAAATCCCCATGATTTAGCTCAGCTGTGCAATCTTCTTGTACTAGCACAACTTTGTTGAACAAGCACATTGTTAGGATGTTGGCCATTGCCTTTAACGTAAAACAATATGAGTATACTCTGTACTGAGTTCTACTGAATTCAGTGGCACTTACTGTTAACTAGGTGTGCATAGGATTGCAGCCTTCGTGTGCTGAAACCCTTGAAATTTGCGGAAGAGGACTATAGGAACAGAGTAAACGGCATTATACCGAGTCAGACCATTGGTCCATCTAGCTCAGTATTGCCTACCAAGACTGGCAGTGGCTTCTCCAAGGTTGCAGGCAGCAGTCTCTCTCAGCCGTATCTTGGAGATGTCAGGGACAAAACTTGGAACCTTCTGCATGCAAGCATGAAGATGCTCTTCCCAGAGCGGCCCCATCCCCTAGGAGGAATATCTTACAGTCACACAGGTAGTCTCCTATTCAAATGCAAACAGGGCAGACCCTGCTTAGCAAAGGGGGCAATTCATGCTTGCTACCTCAAGACCAGCGCTCCTCCCCTAGTGGAATCATGCTCAGGAGAGATGACTGTCACATATTTGTAAATAATCCTTATTACTTTAAGGCATTACTTCATTTATATTAGAATGTTGTCATTAGTGTGATCTGTACATTGAAGTCTGCTATAATCTATTCATTTGAATCTTTACAGAGGAGCTTGCAGGCTCAATCGAGCTGTCAGCTGAATTCAAGTGCAATCGGGCATTACTAATTACAAAAAAAATTAGCACAAGTTATACATGAGATCAAGAGCAATTTGATGCCAGAGATCATGGGTTATATCCCAATGAATGCTGGTTGGAACCTCTCCATGTTTTCATTATCCTTTTTGCACGTCACAAAATGAGGGGGTGTTTCATCAGTTTTGTAGAGGAAAGCCACAAGATTTTTGATAGATTTTGTGGAGTTCAGGGGCTTACCAGACTGGTGGCATCTGCTTGTGTTGTGTTTCTTTTAAAACAAATGATGGGCCTCTGAGTGTCAATGATGGTAGTGCTTGAAACTATGAGGTCATTCCCTGGTGCATTCTGGGGGGAAACTCCAAGAAAAGCAGCAACACTTCAAGCATTATCTCACTGCTCTGAGCCAGAAAGGAAAGGAAATACACAACCAATCTGGTAATCCCCTCCCCCCAGGGGCGTAACTATAAGGGGGGTGGGGGGGCACGTGCCCCGGGTGCCACCCCGGCGGGTCACGTGGGGGGGGGCGCCAAAAAGTGGCTCAAAAAGTGGCAAAAAGTGGATTAAAAAGGATGGCATGAATAAGGAGTCTTTAGCACTATCACCCTAGTCCCTCGAATTACTCTGGAGTCCTTGGTTTTTGGTTTGTTAAAATACAGTCACTCACAAGGGAAAGTCAGGAACAGAACCAGGGCGTGAGGGAGGGGCATCATAATCATAATCATCATCATTGCATCATAATTCTGATGTTTGAGATACAAGCCAACTCCACAGGGTTGTGAGGAAAAACCTAATGTAGTATGTATCATCATTGCATCATAATTCTGATGTTTGAGATACAGGCCAACTTCACAGGGTTGTTGTGAGGAAAAACCTAAGTATAATGTAGTATGTATCATCATTGCATCATAATTCTGATGTTTGAGATACAGGCCAACTCCACAGGGTTGTTGTGAGCAAAAACCTAAGTATAATGTAGTATGTATCATTATTGCATCATAATTCTGATGTCTGAGATACAGGCCAACTTCACAGGGTTGTTGTGAGAAAAAAACACATATGTGTCAGTCAGATGTATGTTGGGGGGGGCGGCGGGGGGGCGCGGCGGGGGGGCGCAATTTCAGTGCTTGCCCCGGGCGCCGTTTTCCCTAGTTACGCCTCTGCCTCCCCCCCATCCTGAAAAAAATATTGAACATTTGTGCATCACCCCATGAAATTTGCCAAGCTTCATACTCCCCCAAATGCCTCCAAAGGCCCAAAAATATTCATCAGTATATTTCTTGAATACTTTTTGGTCCAGTATTCATCCAAACTGCTTCTTCCATAATCAGAAGGCATTTTTGTTTACAGAAGCTGAGGTGATTTTTGTCAATCCCCCGTCCCTCTGCAGTCCCCTGTGGCACACACCATCCTGTTCTGGAGGTCTCCCCAATGCTGAGGTGGAGATTTTCTGAAGACATCAGACCAGGGGCTAAGGGAAAGAGGGATTCACAGAAACCAAACCCTCTTTGCATGAACAGAAGTGCCTCCTATTTGTGGAAGGATACAACCCTTTGCCACAAAAACACCACCATATAATTTTAAACATTATGCCAGCAATAAGCATTTCACTGTTAACATTACCATCGTGATTTCTCAAAGAATCCCTTATAAATAGAAGGAAAGCAACCGCAAAAGTATTGGTTTAATGTTTTTTCATAATTATCCTAAATGAGCAGCTAAATGAAACATTTCCAGTAAGTTGTTTTGGCTGAATGTTTAATACATACAGTTTCTCCATTTCCTCTCTTCCACTGCAAAGAAGATCTATAGCAATTTGAGGAAAGGTTTAAGGATATTGCTTAAATATTACCAATAGCTTCAATGGAAACAGCCAATTCCTAATGAAGTCTAGCTAAATTGTTAGAACAGAACCGCCACTTGAAAGTTGTCGCTTTTATTGCCAGAACTAACTGGGGTGCCTGTACTCTAAATTACTGTTTGTAACCATGCTTGTGTGGGATTAAAAACTGTGGTTTAGGGCTATCAGTGGTTAGAGTTAACCTCAGTGCAGACATAATGCTACACCATGAGGCTGTTCTCACGCTCAAGCAAAACTGGGCAAAACCCGCACATGAGAACCGCCAGGATTGCACCCAATCCTGGAGATGCCTCAGTGGCAAGCCCGCCAAGCCAACCACCCTCTTAAATGGGGTTAAGGGAGCTAGCACTCCCTTAGCCCTGTTTTGTTAATCATCTGCCCACCCTGGCAGCAGTGCTACCGGCCAGCACTGGGGGAATCCCCATAATGGGGGTGCCCAGGTGATGCCTATGACCCTCCGTGCCGCACAAAGAGGCAGCGGAATGTCCATGCTTGTGATTTCCACACCAAGAACAACAGCGAGGATTGTCTGCCAGGGAGGTTAAGCTTTTTGAGGCTTCCTTTCCTGCCCCTTCAAGTAGGGGTGTGCAATTCGGATTTTCGGGTGATTCAGCTCGGACCCGAGCCGAATCACCCCCGTTCTGTTTTGTGCCCGAATCTGGGTCACCCGAATCACCCTTGATTCGGTTCGGATTCGGATTTAATCCGAATCCGAATCGATTCGGGGGGGTAAAAAGGGTCCCAGGGGCAAAATTTTGGGGTGGGGTGGTAGTGCCCAATGGGTAGAGTCTACCACCCAAATTTCAGGGGGATTGGGCAAAGTCCTGATTTTTTGTGAATTTTTAAAGTTTTAGTGACTTTGGGGCAGTTCGGGGGCATAGCATGGGATTGGGCAAAAGGAGTGGGGTGGGGTTGTAGTGCCTAATGGGTGCAGGCTACCACCCCAATTTCAGGGGGATTGGGCAAAGGGCTGATTTTTGGTAAATTTCTGAAAATTTCATGTCTTTGGGGCAGATTGGGGCATATTGGGGCAGAAAGTGGGGGATGGGGCAGAATAGTGGGGTGGGGTGGTAGTGCCTAATGGGTTCAGGCTACCACCCCAATTTCAGGGGGTTTGGACAAAGGGGTGATTTTTTGAGAATTTTTGAAGTTTTGGTGACTTTGGGGCAGTTTGGGGGCAGAAAGTGGATCTGCCCCAAAATAGTGGGGTGGGGTGGTAGTGCCTAATGGGTGGAGGCTACCACACCAATTTCAGGGGGATTGGGCAGAGGGCTGATTTTTTGAGAATTTTTGAAATTTGGGTGTCTTTGGGGCAGATTGGGGGCAGAAAGTGGATCTGCCCCAAAGGAGTGGGGTGGGCTGGTAGATAGTGCCTGATGGCTGGAGGCTACCACCCATCCCCAATTTAAGAGTGATTGGGCAGAGGGGTGAATTATGGTGAATTTATTTGTATGAGGTTTGTCTTCATAAGGTGAAGTGTGCTAAATTGATTACTTCCTCATATTATTCATAGTAAAGGAAAGTGTGAAAAAGTGAAAGTGGGGTCATGAGAGTTGTTTAATTGAAAAAAAAATCTCATTTGCTATGATAGAATGAGAATTCACACCTCAGAAGTTTTTTCTGAGGTGTGAATTCTCATTCTATCATAGCAAATGAGATTTTTTTCAATTAAACAACTCTCATGACCCCACTTTCACTTTTTCATACTTTCCTTTACTATGAATAATATGAGGAAGTAATCAATTTAGCACACTTCACCTTATGAAGACAAACCTCATACAAATAAATTCACCATAATTCACCCCTCTGCCCAATCACTCTTAAATTGGGGATGGGTGGTAGCCTCCAGCCATCAGGCACTATCTACCAGCCCACCCCACTCCTTTGGGGCAGATCCACTTTCTGCCCCCAATCTGCCCCAAAGACACCCAAACTTCAAAAATTCTCAAAAAATCAGCCCTCTGCCCAATCCCCCTGAAATTGGTGTGGTAGCCTCCACCCATTAGGCACTACCACCCCACCTCACTATTTTGGGGCAGATCCACTTTCTGCCCCCAAACTGCCCCAAAGTCACCAAAACTTCAAAAATTCTCAAAAAATCACCCCTTTGTCCAAACCCCCTGAAATTGGGGTGGTAGCCTGCACCCATTAGGCACTACCACCCCACCCCACTATTCTGCCCCAGCCCCCACTTTCTGCCCCAATATGCCCCAATCTGCCCCAAAGACATGAAATTTTCAGAAATTTACCAAAAATCAGCCCTTTGCCCAATCCCCCTGAAATTGGGGTGGTAGCCTGCACCCATTAGGCACTACCACCCCACCCCACTCCTTTTGCCCAAATCCCATGCTATGCCCCCGAACTGCCCCAAAGTCACTAAAACTTTAAAAAATCGCCAAAAATCAACCATGAACCGAATCACCCGAATTTTTTGTGCCCGAAATTCGTGTGATTCGGCTCGTGCCCGAAAAAATTCGGGGGACATCGGGGGTGATTCGGTTCGGCCCCGAATCACCCGAAATTGTTCGTTTCGGGCACAGATCGTTCTGTGCCCGAAATTTTTTGCACATCCCTACCTTCAAGCCCTTTCTCACAAATCGTGAGAAAGGACTCCATGGCTAGTTATGAAGGAAACTAATGGAATGGAGGATGGAATTTGAGCACAAGAGAAGAAGAGGGAAGAGGCAGAGGAGCAGATGTGCCCAATAAGGAGAGGACAAAGATTCAGGAGCACATGGGACACTTCCAGACTCCCAACAGCCTACACCAGCCTGCAGGAGAATCCAGAATTAATAACCAAGTACTATATATTAAAACACTTCCTACCAACCATAAAGGAAGGTTCTTCAATGAACACAAAAAAGATGATTCACTATTTTGGCCTCATAGAATAATCAGACTAAGTTGTTTTAGAGTTGGTAGTCCAATGTATTAAATTAGCTTTAATAACTAAGAGTTATCATCAAATAAGATGGCATAGAAAAAAATTAAATTTGCTCTGGCGGCATATCTGACATGGAAATTATTGACTTTGCTCTAATTTGGAGGAGAGGGGGAAATCAACCCAAGAAACTTAATACTGTGAAGTTTTTTATTTTCTCCTCTTCAGCAATTTACATGAAGTCCAAGTGCAATGTTCTGCATATGCCAATTGTAGTTACCATTGCAACAAATGCTAGTATAGTATAGTGCATAGGAGAGGCTATAGATATGCTTCTGCCTTAGTTATAATAACAGATGCTATCAATCTGCCATGTACAGTACTGCATTGTATGTAACTGGAACCTTGTCTAGGGATGTGTATGAACTGCGGTTCGAGCACCGGTTCGGTGCCGTGCGAAGGGAAGTGGGAGCTTTAAAAAAGAGGAGAGCAGGTCCTTACCTGCTCTCCGCCACCCCATGCAGCTTCCTGCATGCAGCTTCCTACTGGGGCAGCACTCAGCTCCAGTACCCCCACATGGCACGAGCACACACATGTCATTCACGCATGCACAGGTACCATTTGCATGGTCAGCATGGGGCTGCTGACCATGCAAATGGCACATGCGTGGACGCTGTGTGTGCTAGTGCCATGCAGAGGTACGTGGGCTGAGTGCTGCCCCAGTAGGAAGCTGCATATGGCAGCGGAGAACAGGTAAGGACCTGCTCTCCTCTTTCTTAAAGCTCCCGCTCCCCACTCCCCTCCCCTGGTGCTGAGCCGGTGCTCGAACCACGGTTCGTGCACACCCCTAATCTTGTCAGACCATGGCATCATTAAGCCAGTCTGAAGTCTATGTGACTGACAAATAAAAATATCTAGGAAGATTCTTGTGATAAATCACATAAGAGAGGCAGTGGTGAGGTCTTAGCAAACTGGGAACTTGATATCCACTCCTCTTTTAAGGCCCTGCCCCACCAACAGATGAGGAAAATGAAGAGAAGAGCAGGATATAAATGTAAAAACAAACAAACTCCCACTGTCTGAAGCAAGATGGGTGCTGAGCACCAACCCTCCCCTCTTAGTGCTTCTTACAAAAGTGGTGGGAGGAGCTTTAAGAAAAAAATAAAATCTGAAATTCACAGGATTTTTCGTCCGCACTATGTAACTTAATCCCACATTGCCTGCCGCAACTGAGAAGCAGAGCCAATTCACACAACAGTGTCTGAGCCCTTCAACTTCTTTTAGAAGCTTCTGGGTGCCTGTAACACAGATCGGTTGTGAAAGCTGTGATACAGTAGGGATCCACAGAGAGCCACCTTACAATACTTCCAGGGCCAGTACTGCCACTTGCCTTCCCATCCTCCAATAGTGCCTGGTTTCTTCTGACAGCAGAGAGAATTAGAAAGGCTCTCCCCACAGGTGCCTGTAGCACTGATCAGAACCAATAGCTGACAGAGGCATTTGGGGCCTTTAAAATAAGTAGAGACTCATTCACAGACTTGCTGTGCGAACAGTCCCTGAGAGGGAGCACAACAGAGAAATTCCAACCTCAGACCCTGGCCTATAAAATAGAAGAACTCTGTAAGCAAAATGAGAATTTGAATGCATTCTCACTAAAAGAATGCAACCAATCAATAGCAAAATCAATAATAACATGCATTACTTCAGATTTCTAAACACTGTTCAGTTATTTTTTGCCAGCAGTATAATTAGTCATAGTTCCTAGGATGAAAGTTCTGATTGAATTCATAATTGTTTCTTTTACAGAGAGAGTGTCCAGATGGGTCCCTGGCACCCTGGCCACAGGACAGGCACTTAAGATCAAGCCTCAGACTACAGGGGAAAGAGTTCTTTGTCACCCAGGTCCTCTTCCTTAAGGGTTTGCAGTCTCTGTGACAGCCTCTCACCAGAGGTCTATGACACAGTCTCCTTCCCTCCTCTTCATCACTGGCCATCTCCATTTTATATGTCCTCTCACATGACTCACACCCCCAGCCCCCCTTGATTTGGTCCCTGGCCTTTTTAATTGCCCTTGTAGTGCTCCCATACAATTCACCTGTGCACAGCCCATCTCCTGTTCTTCCCCTTCCTTTCCTTTCCTACGAGGCGTACTGCTGACATTAGTGTGGTGCATCTTGGGCTCTACCTCCCTGCCCTGCAGCCCATTGCCAGGCCTCCCCTCAACTGGGGGCCCCCAGCTGCCCGTGCCACCACCAGCCTTCGATACCTTGACCAGACCCAGCCACTCCATTGCATCTCCAATGCCCAAGCTGCTGCCAACTCTCGCCTCACCAGCACCGGAAGGTTCTGCCACAGCCTCCTAGGTAAGGCCAGTGGGTGAACCCACCAGAGAAGGAGAAGGAGCAAGTCTTCAAACTGTCTGACAGGTAGTCTGACAGAATACAAAAATCAAGGCTTATAAGGAAAATATGTTTGTAGAGCAATTGGAAAAATACCTATGTGGGGGGAGAGTAATTTAATGTGACTGTGCGCCAAGGGAAATCCTCTGCTAATCCTCTGTTTGTCATGGTCTTTTAGGATTGACCCTAACCGAACGAAATTAAAAACTAGGACAAATAAACCGTCTGTCTGTTTTTCACAGCATAGAGTTCCCTTAAGGAAACTCAATTACATGCAAGAAAAATTGCATTCAGCTATCCTAGTCTTGTATGTTCATATATATGCAACGAATTTTCACTAGGAAACATATATTTATTATTTTTATTTTTATTTTTATTTTTATTTATATATATATATATATATATATATATAAATGTTTTTAAACAGTTGCAAAATGTGGATCATTTTAAATCCCTATTTTCATCCACGGCATCAAGTTACATTTTTTAAAAAGATACTGGCCACAATCCAATACAATTTTAAGCACACTTAAGCTAATTGATTTCAGGGGTTTTAAGTGTTTCTTACTGGATTATGGCCGATCTCTTTAGAGAACAAAAGGCAAAGATCGTGATCTCTGCACAGCCACCACTTCAGTTAATTTTCCAGACTTAACCAGTGAGTCTGCTCTTTAACACATATATTAGAGCTTAAAAGAAATCTGGCCAAACTATGAATTATCACATTTTGAAAATCTGCTCTTTAACACATTTATTAGAGCATAAAAGGAATTTGGCAAAATTGTGAATTTTCACATTTTGATTTTGATTTCAAATTTTGACCATTGTGACTGGTTAAATGAATAAATTCAGTTCATATAAAATTTCTTAACATATTTACTCAATATAAAGTTTACTAACATTCTGTTGCAGATCCATTGTCAGATATTGTCAAAGAGATTGCTATTGCATGTCAGCTATCAGATAGAATCAAATGATACTGCATGAATGGCACTGTCAAATACTGACATCTACTGCATGTCAGTACTGCATGTCAGCTATCAAATCTACTGCATGTCAGCTATCAAATCTTGTTAAATATTGAGGCTATTCACACGTGCAGGAAAAATCAGGCTAAGGAAGCCCAGCCCAGTTTTGCCTGCGCATGTGTACCGCTGGGATCAGGCCTGATCCCAGCAATGCCTTGATGGCAAACCCACCTCCATAGCCACTCACTGCAATGAGGTTGGGAGAGTTTTTTTGATCATCTGCCAGCCATGGCTGCTTGCACTTGACAATTATCTGCCAGCCAATGGCTGCTTGCACTCGATCGCGCACTTGACAGTCAGAGAACTCTGATTCTCTTAACCCCGTTTAAGAGAACTCTGACTATCTTAACCCTGTTTAAGAGGGTGGTTGGCTTGGCGAGTTTGCCACCAAGGCACTGCCAACATCAGGCATGATCCCGACAGTTCTCACGCACAGGCAAGACCTGGCTTGGCTTAATTAGCCTGGTTTTGCCTGCGCGTGAGAACAGTCTCACTGTCATATACTGGAGCTCTTCTCAAGATCACAGAGAAGAGCTCTCTGCAGGGAAAGCAGGTTGGTCCAACCCTCCCCACAGACAATTGTTTACCATTTCCGGGGCGGGCTCATCGCCCACCCAGACGAGTGACGGCTCACCTGCGGCCCGCCTGCAGCTAGGGATGTGCACAGAACAGGTTAGGAGGCCCTTTATAGGTCTCTGAACCATTCTGAAGAACCGGTAGTTCCACCGGTTCAAAGGTGGCAGGGGTCTCTCTTTAAGAGTCGAGGGAGGGTGCCATCCCGCTGCTTTACCCCCATTGGTGTCAGTTTTTTAAAAGTCCATCGAAGTGGCAGCATATCGTTGCCTGCTGCCCCATTGCCCTCGTCTTCTGAATATGACTGGAAATTGCTGATGCGCCTGTGTGCGCTGGCATGGGCGTGCGTGCATGACGTGTGTGCACCTGTGCTGGCGCACACAGCACATTGGCAACTTCCAGTCATATCTGGAAGACAAGGGCAGGAGGCAAAGTTATGCTGCCGCCCCGATGGGCTTTTAAAAAAACTGATCCCGGTGGGGGAAAAGTGGCGGGAGAGGTAAGTGCACCCTCCCCCCACTCTTAAAGTGGCACCCTGCTGCGGTTCCATGCACATACCTACCCGCAGCTTACCCAGCAGCTCTGGGAGTCAGGTGCAGGGATGCACCCCACCCCCGGAGCCCCAATAATCCACCGGGTGAATGTGTGGTGCATTACTGGGAGCCACCCTCCCCCTGAGTGTGCCTGCTACAGTTGCAAGCACCTGCAGCAGACGCACAAGCAAAGAAATGAGGCTAAGGGAGTGCTTGCTCCCTTAACCTCATTTAACATGGAGGCTACTTGGGTGAGTTTGTCGCCGTGTGGCCACCAGGAACGAGCGTGATCCCAGTGGTTCACACGAGCATGCAAAACTGGGATGGGCTCCCTTAGCCCAGTTTTGCACGCCTGTGTGAATAGCCTCACTGACTGCTGTTACATGTAAGTTACTTAATTTATTATTCATCTTTATAAAATGAATTATTACGATGACCTACCCAAGCAAAGTATCTATAACAGAATACACCACAGCAAAATAAAGATAAGAACTAAATCAGTCCTTGAATAATTACCCCTAATTGGCAAATATTATCAAATATAGAGGCTATTCTCACTATCAAGCAAAACTGGCCTAAGGGAACCCAGCCCAGTTTTGCTTGCATGTGAGAACCACAGGCTTGAGGTCGGACCCAGTGACTCCATAGCCAGAAGCCCACCTAATGAGGTTAAAGGACCAAGCGCTCTGTTAACCTGGTTTTTCGGGTTGTGTGTTGGCCGTGGGTGCTTCCACCTGCAGTGGACACACTCAGGGGGAGGGGGGATCCCAGAAATGCACTGTGCACGCACGTGGTGCATTACTGGGGCTCCGGGGGGTGGGGTGCTGCATGCCGGGCAAGGCACGGTGAAGTGCGGGAGAGCCACAGGTGAGCTGTCACTCGTCTGGTTGGTTGATCTGCCCGCTCAGCGACAGGTGAGTGCTCATCTGCAGGGAGGGTCGGGCAAACCCACTTTCCCCACAGACCGTCGAGAAGCTCTTCTCACTGATCGTGAGAAGAGCTTCATAGATTATTACATAGATGATACTGTCAGATCATGATTTCCTCACATGTTTTGGGATACAAGACAACCATAATTTGCCTGAGAGGCCTCAGTAGAGAACAGAACACCTGTCAAGAGTGTGGAACTTCCTTCACCTTTCCAATCCTGCTCCCTATCCCCATATTTATCCTCCCTGTAACCTTCTCAAGCCTTCAATCTTAGGGGCTCTCAGCAGTCCACATCCTCCCTTGCCTCATCACTGGCCTCTGAATATCTTCTGGCACTCAACACAAGCCTTGTGAGGAGTCAGGTCCACTTCTCACACAAGCCCAGCTCTTCACGAAACCAGCTGAAACCAGATGCCTTTTCTCCACTTTGGGTCTTCCCTGTCTTCACCCTGGACTATCCTTTTCTCCTATAGCAGTGCCAGTGGCTCCAGGAGCTGCCTTAACTGACCCTGCTTTGACCATGCAACCTGAGCAGCGTGATTGCAGCCAAGCCCGGTTGCCCCCTCAGGCCCTTCAACATGTGCTCAGATATGCCCCATCTTTTCACCACCTTCAAATGGAATGGGGGAAATGGGAGTGGCATTTCATTCAATTCTCGTCTAAACTGATTCTTAACATGCAAAGAACCAACATCTTAGACTGTTGATTTGGTTGGATTTTAACCACTGCCATTCTTGTAGTGGTTCCTTCTGAGCAGCAGAAAACTCTTAGCAATACAATGCCAAATACATACTTTGCACTCCTGGAAAACCACATTTCCTATGGATTTTCTCAATTCACTTTATCCACTAAAATGCTCAATTACATTAGTGCTGGTTAATTAAGAGCAATATTTCATTTGGTGATATATGCTCTATCTGAATATGCCAGAGGAAAAGAAGTAGCTTATTCTTCATAGCAGACAACAGATTGATTTTATGGATTTATTACCCATCCAGTTCCAAGCCTCCATAATTTATGGCACTTTTATTTTTATTTCTCTTTAGCTCAGGGGAAAGGATTGTGCTCAATAGACCTGGAGGAAGAAATAAATTCATTCACAGAAGGGGCAGTGAGAAATTCCTTCAAGTAAAGATGAGGTGGTCTAGACCAGTGGTTCCCAACCTGGGGTCCTCCAGGTGTTGCTGAACAACAACTCCCATCATCCCCAGCCACAATAAATTATAGTTGGAGAAGATGGGAGTTCAGCAACTTCTGGAGGACCCCAAGTTGGGAACCACTGATCTAGATCAGGGATTCTCAGTCTTGGGTCCCCATATGTTATTGGACTTCAACTCCCATAATCCCCACTCTCAATGGCCTTGGGTTGGGGATTATGGGAGTTGAAGTCCATCAACATCTGGGGAACCAAGGTTGAGAACCTCTGCTCTAGACATTATTTTACTCACTCTACAACCATTTCCTTACGATGAGATTCCATCTCTCTGAAATGTTTTTAAAAAAATAAGTTTCCACATCATGCAGCAGCATCACATAGTAACTTCCCCCACCCTCAATTAGGAGCCATCACTGATGTATGATCGGTGCAGAAACACTCACTACATGACAGTACTGGTAAAGAGGCACCTTTTATCGTGGTGATTCTCTCTTTTTTTAGTAGAGGGAGAGTAACTGGCCCTATCCACCCCCAGCACAGTACCTCCAGTGACTGTTGCTGGTGTCGAACTTTTGTTTCTTTTTAGATTGTGCACCCTTTGGGGACAGTGATCCATCTTATTTATTTGGGGACAGGGATCCATCTTATTTATTTACTATTTCTCTGTGTAAACCACCCTGAGCCATTTTTGTTAGGGCAGTATAGAAATTGAATGAATGAATGAATGAATATAATATAATAAAATATAATAATGATGATGATGATGATGATGATGATGTGAGGCACTACCTTGGCATGGTTGTGGGGCTTGTGTGCTCTGAGGAAGGTGAGAGCTATGCCAGACGTCCAACCATACTGGACAGGTCTCACCAGAGGAGCCAGAAAAAGAGTGCCTCTCCCAACAACAATATGGTGAGACGTAACTTTAATAAATCTATACCGGATCGGTCATCGCCTGGGTCAACAAGGACCACGCCAGGTGCTGGAGTCCCTGGACATCTGGTGGCAAGTGGGCTACAGGACTCAGGATCTTCAGTTGAGCAACCAGGGCTGAAGACAGCAAAGTTACTGGAAGAAACGTCGCTTAACCGAAAACAATATAGGAAAAATGCCAACAAGGAAATAATGATCTGCTATTACAAGTCTAGTCCAATTAGAAGAGGTTATTTAAAAAGAATGTACCAAATTTGGAAAGAGAAGCATCCAGATACAGAAATAACAGAACAAAGGCTAGCAGACCAGAGAAGATTCATAATAAGAAATAAAGTATTCACAGGAGTTGAGCTGGAAAAACTGCAAAGAGCAACACAGGCTCAAGATATGGAAGAAGAATTACCACCAACTGAAGCAGTTGCTCAGGCGCAGGTGGAGGAGGAGATGTTGGAAACAGAGGATGCCACTGTTGCTGAACTGTTTCAAAATCAAAACCAGGCAACCTCCCCTTTGCCTTCACCTCAAAAACCCAAATGCTGTTTAACAGAAAAGCAACAAGAACTAAAGCAAAAAATAACTGAGCACATGAACCAAACAACCACTAGGGTTCGATTTCCAGCTCTAAAAACAGTTGCCAAAAAACAACTCGCTCAGGTATTAAAAGATGCCAGTGCTGCACTTGCAGAAATAACAACCAATCATTTGCAAGAAACAAACCAACTAATGTACAGTGCAGCAACAACAACAACACAAGAGCTCGGATATAAGATCAATGGACATGTAAAAAAAGAAAGTAGTACATCACCTAAATGGAAGATTAGATTAGAAAATAAAATCTCCAGACTTAGATCAGATGTTAGTAAATTGAAAGATATGAAAGACAAGAAGCTGAAGAATGAAAACACCAAAATCTGATCCAAAATCTGATCCAAAAATACCACCTAGATTCAAGGAAAATTAGAGAAGTCCTGGAAATAATAAAGCAGCAAATAACAGCAGTGTCAAAGATTAACAGATACGAAGCCAGAATTACACAACACAGGCAGAATCTCCAATTCCAGTCGAATCAGAGACGTTTCTACCAAAGCATAGAAGGAGAAACTGCAAGAAACGTAGAAACACCAAATAAAGAAGAAACAATGCAATTCTGGGGGAAATTATGGGACAATCCAATAGATTATAATAAAAAAGCAGGCTGGATGAAAGATGTCAAAAAATGTAATCAACAAATGCAAGATCTAATAATAACACCAGAATTAATAAGTGAAAGAGCAAAGAAAATTAAAAATTGGACTGCTCCAGGTGACGATGAACTGCATGGCTTTTGGCTTAAACACCTAACAAGCCTTCATAAACAACTATCAAAACAGTTCAATCACATTTTGCAAGGAGGTGATATTGAACAATGGCTAACAACTGGGAAAACTCATCTCATCATGAAAGACCCAGCAAAAGGTGAACTTCCAAGTAATTATAGACCGATAACCTGCCTGCCTACCATGTTCAAATTATTAACTGGAATAATAGCAGATGAAGTGATGCAACACTTATTAACTAACAAACAACTTCCAGTTGAACAGAAAGGAAATTGCCCGAACACCAGAGGTACAAAAGACCAGCTGCTGATTGACAAAATGATTTTAGAAAATTGCAAGAGAAGAAAAAAAACCAATCTAAGTGTTGCATGGATTGACTACAAGAAAGCCTTCGATTCATTGCCCCTACCCGGCACTACCACCAACCCCACACCGCTCTAGGCCACCCCTTTCCCCCCGACGTGAAGCGATACACCCTCCATAATACTTAATGGGGGAAAACCTTAAAGACGCGTAAACTTCAGAAATTCACCAAAAATCAGCCCTCTGCCCAATCACTCTGCAATTGGGGTGGTAGCCTCCACCCATTAGGCACTACCACCCAACCCCACTCTTTTGGCCCAGATCCCACATTATGCCCCCTATATGCCCCAAAGACACTAAAACTTCAGAAATTCACCAAAAATCAGCCCTTTGTCCAATCCCTCTGCAATTGGGGTGGTAACATCCACCCATTAGGCACTACCACCCCACCCCACTCTTTTGGCCCCAGGACCTTTTCAATTAAAGTCAAAGGAAAGCAATTTCTGCATTGAAATCAATGGAGGCAAAAAGGCGGGAAATTCAAAGAGACAAACTGAAAACGGAGGGGGAAGAAGAAGACAAGGCTGGCACTTTTCTAGGGCACAAAAAGGAGACCCGAAACACCCGAAAAATTTGGACCCGAAACAGGGGTGATTCGTTTCGAGTCCGAAAATTATCGGGTCTCATCATGGGTGATTCAGTTCGGCTCCGTATCACCCGAAATTGGTCATTTCGGGCACAGATCGTTCTGTGCCCAAAACGTTTTGCACATCCCTAATCCCAGCTCCTTGGGAAGGACTCGATGTCTGGATAAAACAAACCAGTCAATAACACCTGTCTGACTGTGTAAACAAGAAATAATAATAATAATAATAATAATAATAATAATAATAATAATAATAATAATAAGAAGAAGAAGAAGAAGAAGAAGAAGAAGAAGACTGTTTGTACATGTTATATTGAAGAGGTGGCAATTAGAGATAGGTAAACACCTTCTTGGTCTCGTCAGGGATCATTTGAGTTTTGTGAACATTCCTTTTCAGAAGATTACAACTCCCCCAATCCTGGCAGCAGGCTCCTGAGCATGCTCAGAAGTGTCACTTCAAGTTCTGGTTGGTTGGGCTGGCCTGCTCGCCTGCCTGTGTGATCGTGTGGTTGGCTCCCTCCTGCAACCAGTTCCTGCTTTGCAACAGTACGGTGGGTGGGTTTTGCTTGTGACAGGGCAAAACTGACACTGAGGCAAACTGGGCCTATATACACTATCTGGCTTTTGCAAGCATTCTTTACAAGGACTCAAAGAAACTAGATGTGGTTTTGAGGCAAGCAGGATGGTGTTCACTTAGTCCTTGAGGGGCTTTTTTGAGTATTTAGCTGAACCTCACCCTCCATTGTTCTTACCTTCTCCAAACAAAAAAAAAATTACACTACGGGATGTGGGAGGAGGAGGTGGCTGGAGTGGGGACAACCACAGATATGCCAAGTGTCTTTTTGGCAATAAATCCTGGAATTTGTAGCCATCCCAAGAACCTTGGCGGGGGGGATGTTCCATAGATCTATGGGAGCCCCTTCTGCCTTCTCTATCACCACCTCTCTCTTCTACAACAGGGTGTTCTGTTTTGGTTTTTTGACTTGAGAAGGGGGATGGGGAGCTTGGAGCAGGGGTACAAGCAGAATTAAGTGGGGTCTGCTTGAGGTGGACTGTGCCATCTTGACTCTATTCACTTAAGTTCAAGCAGCAGTAGTGTCTGCAAAGTCAAGCATCACTACATCAGATCCTAAACTATTGTTCTTTCAGTCTCAACCTACCTTTCCATTGGAAGGATGATGATAATAATAGTAATAATACTGATCCTACCTTACAGGTTGTTGCAGGATTACAATAAGTAAATGTATGTGAACCACTTTGAACACCTTTAAGATCGATATAGTCACTGAAGCTATTCACATGATCATGCGGGCAGGCATGGGGGGGTCCAATTTACCTTCCTCCCAGACGACCAACAAATGCTACCTGCTCCAAGCAGCATGGATCTCCAGATAACCCACAATGCACCACATGACAAGCATGGTGCATTGTTGGATACCCCTGTGAGACAGGCGCCCCTGTGAGACAGGCACCCATCTTTTTGTGAGCTCAAGCACACACTATCCCAGCGCCATGGTTAAAGGCACACTCGCGCCCTTAATCTCGGCTAAAAGCCAGGTTTCAAAGTGGGGCTAGGTGGGCGGGCAACACCAGGAGCCACAGGGATCCCAGCACTGCATACGAGCAGCCTAACTCAGATTGGGCTGCCCTAGCCTGGATTAGGCTGCTCGTGAGAAGAGCATGACAATGTATTTTATTTATGCTGTACATATTGAGGTCGTGCAAATGACCATACTCACCGGTGGGAGGGAGGGCTGGTGGGGAGGCAGGCTCCTACCTGCCTCCCCGCACAGGATCACCCACCGCAGTTCACTCTGCCCCACAGCGGCACACAAGCAGCACTGTGGCAAGTGGCAGAGCAGGGAGCTGGACGAGAAAGTCCTCCAGCATCCCTCAATACACCACACCAGGAGCACAGTGCATTGAGGAACTGGCAACCACACAACACTGGAATGTGAGAACTATCTGTTAGAGGCATCCCTTCTGGTTATAAAAACTAGATGCAATGCTCTTGCAGAAGGTAGTGAAATTGTAAAATGTATAAGCCTACTTCTGTTCCAAATATTGAGAATGATACCGTGCTAGGGCTGCTAACTCTGATGATCAAGCCATTAAACTCTCCAAGATTGCTTTCAAAAGTCACCTGAAGATTGATGCTGATTTTTGGACACTCCAGGCCAATCCTGGAAGATGGCAACCCTATGCAGTGGTGGTGAAATTCTGACAACAAAATGATGTTCCCAATATAACAAGACTGAACAGTTATATACTTGGGACTGAATTTGATGTGCTGATCATCCATTTCAGACTGTGTTTCAAGTTATACTGATAATGCAATCAAGAGAGAGAGACTCTCAACTTAAATGAAGCTGACATCCAGACAAAGTCACTCAGTAGTACGCAGGTGTTACTCTAAAGCAGGGATTCTCGACGTTGGGTCCCCAGATGTTATTGGACTTCAACTCCCATAATCCCCAACTAAAAGCCACTGGGGCTGGAGATTATGGGAGTTGAAGTCCAATAACATCTGGGGACCCAACATTGAGAATCCCTGCTCTAAAGGACTGCTCAATTTCAATAGGAGGAGTAATTTAGAAGGAGTAATTTAGTCTGGATGGCAGCCAATGGCTAAATTTAGCAGAGGAAGTCCCATTAAAATTATAAAAAGAAAAGTTAGGCATGCCTAACTGATCCTTTTCATTTCAATGCGACTTCCTTGAGTAAATTTAGTCATTATGTGTCTAGTCCTTTATTAAGGTAGCTTCACACAGAACTACTGTACATCATGCTATTTTCTCTGGGTCTCCTTTCCACACCACCAAAACCCCTTCTTCTGTCTCCTTCATACTATTCCTCTCCTGCTTCTTCCTCTGAATTATATACTTGTTGCAGCAGAATCGTTACCAGAAAGCTTCCCCTCCATTTAGGAATTTTAACATCCACCAAGAAACAAACGATTACAGAGACAAACCCAGATGGAAAGCCTCCATTTTAGATCCAGAGGTCTTGCTACCAACCCTGAGAAGGTACAGAATACGTCCAAGGTTCTAGCATTCTAACTGAATGAACCTAGGTTTCCATGTGGAGTAAACAAGGATCTCAGGACAAAAGGCAAGTCCTGGAAGACTGATCAGCCACACCCTAAAATGCAATCAGAGCAAGCCTAAAGACAGTTTGTTTGTTTTTGTTTGTTTATTAATATATTTATTGTTAAATTTATATACTGCCTTTCATTAAAATAATCACATAGAAAAAGTTAAAACAAGACTATTAAAACTACACAATTAAAATATGCTAAAATATAAAAACAGAGCTAATTAAAAAAAATTAAAATACATAGATAAAAATACCATACAATATACAAAGAAGCAGCAATGGAGACAATCACATAAAAGCCTGAGTAAAAATCCAAGTCTTCACATGTTTTCTAAAAGCCATGATGGAGACCAAGGAGCGAATAGCCACCGGGAGAGCATTCCAAAATCTGGGGGCAGCAACAGAGAAGGCCCTGTCCCACCTGCACGACAACTGAGCTTGCTTCATTGTTGGCACCCAGAGCAGAGCCCCCTCAGATGACCTCGTCAAGTGGGCAGCAACCCTTGGGAGCAGGCAGTCCCTCAGGTATTCTGGGCCCAAACCATTAAGGGCTTTAAAGGTCAAAACCAGAACCTTGAATTGGACTCGGAAACAAATTGGTAGCCAGCGCAGCTCTTTCAAAAGGGGAGTGATATGCGCCCACCGGGCAGCTCTGGCAACAAAGAATAGCTCAAGTGCCAAGACAACCTCAGAAAGGAACACCCAATCCTGATTGGATAGGTCACACACTTCCAAGGCATGCCTCCTTGCCAGGCTGTGGATGGCTGCCTCTTACTCCAGCAGGTGCTGAAGCAAGAGAAAGATGGAGTTTCTACCCAGTCAGAACATCCCGAGGGAACAGGTGTTTAGTTAGGCAGAGCTCAAGCTGCGTCTCCTTGAGCATATGCCTACCCTTTTCGCTCCAGTGGAAGAAAGCTGCTATCTTGTGGCACCTCTCCACAAGAGCAGCTGTGGCGGCAGCAGGTTGGCACCCAGGACCTGCAGTGAGGATGTCTGACCTGGCCACAGCCCCAGAAAAGCCAAGTGCATCCCGCACGACCAGATTCAGAGTGTGTGCCACACAAGAGATGGACACAAACCGGCCCTGCTCAGATGCCTTAGTTATTTTGGCAGCATTTTTGGTGACCTTGAACCCTCGATGAAGGTTTGGCTGCCTGGACAGCTATCTCCCACCTGGTGATCCATGTCCACTGACAGATCATCTGCCATACGGTCAGTGGTCAGCACCAGTGTGCTGTGAAGGACAGGAAAGCAGCATGCCTCCCTCTGGGACTGGCCCACTAATCTGCAGTAAAGTATACACTGGCGTCTGGAGCTGTTGCATGCAGCAGCCCTGACATGGCCTCCCCTGCACACATAGTACAAGGAAAGCACCACCCGCCTGCTGAAGGTGATGCATGAGTGGATGTAGCTGGAAGCAAGCAGTCAGAGTAGCCAGCAAAAATCTGGCATTCTCTACCAACTGGTCATCCAAACCTCGTCATCCAAAGCGATCATCTCAGTAACGGCCTGAGTGATGAGATGAGGCTCTGGGCAACCAGACCGCTTGCCCACCAACTGTACCCACTGTGCAGGCAACTTCCCCTGCTTGGGAACAGCAGCTGGTGCCTTGCCGCTAGTCAAGGAGACGCCAGGGCTATTGCTGCCAGTAGGAGCATGGACCCCTAGGAGATGACATCACAGGTGCTGCAGCATCCTCAATGTCACAAGACACTTGGGGTCCTTACCCCTTCTGACCTGCTTGCTGCATTGGATGCAGGCAGCATAGTGTGAGTAGCCACGGCAGAGATCAAAGTGATCCCACACCAGGCTCCTATCGATCCGGGACTATTCTGATGGTGGTGGTACTGGGGCTGCTTGTTCATTCTGTGGACTGCCACCACCACTGCCTTCCATCCAGGGCTGAGAAGGTCCAGGTAGTGGAAGTAGGAACATAGGAAGCTGCCATATACTGAGTCAGACCATTGGTCCATCTCCACTGTTGCCAAAAACTGAGAGGTATATTCATGTGAAATAGGGGCCATAACCCAGAATTTGGCTTTTAAAAAGCAAAATATGGCAACCCAGCGGCATCTACACAGACTGGCAGTGGCTTCTCCAAGGCTGCAGGCAGGAATCTCTCTCAGCCCTATCTTGGAGATGCCAGGGAGCAGGGGCGTATCTATGGTGGGGCAGGCAGGGCACGTGCTCCGGGCGCCACTTGAAGGGGGGGTGCCATTTTGTAAAATTAAAATAAAAAATGGCTGCCAAAAACAAAATGGCCACTGTGCATGCCCAAATGGCCTCTGTGAGGCCCTAGGTCATGCCAGGCCTTGCAGAGGCCATTTGAGAATGCATGGTGGCCATTTTGTTTTCAATGGCTTTTGTTGTTTTAAAAAAATTATTTTTAAAATTGACCACCGCACATGCTCAAATGGTACCTGTGAGGCCCTAGAGGCCAGCGGGGTGAGGGGGAACCTTTTCAAACCCCCCACAGACTTTAGGAAGCCCCCCAAAGGGGCTACAGGTTAAAAAAATTTAAAAAATTAATATAATATAAGACACTGTACACATATTCAGATTGGCACTATGTACAGAGAATAAGGGCTTGTGAATACTGAGCTGACGCTTATGAGCTAGGATTATATTCATTTGCTGTTACTTTGCTTCTTGTGATAAGTGAGTTAAATGTGATGTCTTGCTAATATGGCTATTAATGGTGAGTTTGTCTTTGAATCAGTGTGAAATCATTAATATTAAGGCCCACTGGGAGTTTCTTGCTCTCTTTCTCTCATTTTAACTGTCTTTCTGAAAGACTAGAATATATTCCAAGCAGTGACACAGTTTACTCTGCATATCCTTTAATTATTTTCAGAGTATCTGGGAAAAGTCAAATTCTCCATTGATTTTTAAAACTTATGTAATGGTGATGCTACAATGCATAGTAGAGAATTAGACAGGCACTTCTAGTTTTCCAAGTACACCTCCACATAGTATTTGGATATTTCATGAGCCCCAGCATACTGAAATTTGTAGTTTTCCAGCATTTTTTGGTCTGGCTAAGTCCACTGCTAAATAGTTTTTGAAATATTAAAAGATTAACAAGCCTGACTTGTATTTTTCAGCTGATATTATGGTAAAGGTATCTGAAAGATGGGTGTCAGATGCTTGGACAGGGGGCGCAATTTCAGTGCTTACCCTAGATGCTATTTTCCCTAGATACGCCTCTTCCAGGGAGGGAACTTGGAACCTAGATGCTCTTCCCAAAGTGGCTCCATCCCCTAAGGTGAATATCTTACAGTGCTCACACATGTAGCCTCCCATTCAAATGTGACCACGGTGGACCCTGCTTAGCTAAGGGGACAAGTCATGTTTGCTACCACAAGACCAGCTCTCCTCCCACTGCATGGGCAGTGATCTGCTCCTTCTCAGTCTCAGCCGGGAGGGGGGGTTCACTGCCAACGGGGATTAGGGAGAATGGGAAGAGCACTCTGGCTGGGCTGGTAGCCAATGACACCGTCTCTGCTGCCACAGGAAGAGCTTCTTCTGACAGAGGAGGACCCCCCCACCCATTTTACCTCAGCTGCCACAGGCGGCAATGCTGCAGGATCAGGCTCCTCAAGATAGGGAAGCCTGCACACAACTACATCAGTGGGGTCGACCTGAGGAGTAGGCCCCTCTTGCCATCGCCCACCACTACCATCAGCAGCATCAACCTTCCCTCTGCCTACCACTCTGCTTCCGGCTCTGCCTTGCAGCCTCCTGGATGTCTTCAGTGTTTTAAAAATTTTAAGCCCTAACTCTGATGGTGGGGTGGGGGAGAAGAAGCACCTTTAAGGGGCTGGGGCTGGGGGATGGTCTATTTATGTTTGGTGTGCCACATACAGCGCACTGTGTTGCACACACAGAAAGTAGAAAAAATTAAATATCCCCAAATAAAGAGGCAAGCTTTATTGGGGAAGACTTTTTGTTTTTTAAAGACAGGAACAACTGTGAGTAATAATGGGGAAGGGGAGGCAAAGGACAGGGGATTACTGTGGCCTCTCTAACCCAAGCCCACCCCTCCTGTCCTACCATACTGCCACTATGCACCTAATCCTTCCCTGAACTAGGAGTCTTTAAAGAAGTCTAACCTGTTACCTGACCAAAGCCCAGGGGGTGGGGCTCGCCTATCTGGCATCTTTGACTGGAGGCTTCCAGTGTCTTTGGCTGGAGTCTGCCAGATGTTGCTCTTGGAAGAACTCTTGGGCCAAGCAGACACCGGGACTCAATAGCTGGGGGGAGGACAGGTGGACACCAGTCAGGCACTGACTCACCCAAAAAATCAAATCAAAACCAAACCAAAATAAACCCTGGGTGGAAAGGGAATCAGAGAGCCTGGCACTGGCAGGATTGGCACCAGACAGAACACACCAAACTGCCTAATAATAAACAAATATAAAATGATACTAATACTAATAATATGAGACACACAGAAGCAAAGAGGTGAACTTTGGGGCTTCAAGAAAGAGAGAAAAATCAGCACAGCACTCCAGTTATTAAAGCCACTGGGGGCTGGCTACAAGCAAGAAGAAATCCAAAGGAAAAAATTCCAAGCAGCACCCGGTTAAAGCCACTGGGGATGGTACAATTAAAAAACAACAATGGGGGGGGGGATAAAAGCAGTTGTTGGCACTGCAAATTAAAAGAAGGGAAACAATTAGGGACAGATAAGCCCAGAAGGCATCTCTATCTATCTCTCCACTCACTGGGCAAGGCAGGCAGACCCAGACCACTACCACCAGTCTCTGCTCTCAGTGCTGCTGCTGCTGCAGTCTCTCTCTGATCCTTCTCTCATGAAGCACCAGTGGCTTTCTGGCTCTCTGCCTCCAAGCAGCTCCTTATATACATTTTGAAAACCCTTCCTTTGGCCTCCCCCTCCCTCCCCCAGGCAACTGGGGCACAGTTGCCCATGACAACACTGGAGTTGAATGAAAACAAGTCAAACTGCCCAGAGAACTTGCATTTTGGGCCAGCGGTGTAACTATAATAGGGGAAGGGGAGACAGTTGTCTGGGGGCCCACTGCCTTCGGGGGACCCCAGAGGCAAGTCACATGACTGACTCCCCCAGCTGCGCACCCGCCCGGGTTTCCTTCAGTTGTATTAATCCTCCGAAATTGATGTGAGTGTTAAGACCTGGAGCTACCAGAACAGCATGTCTTTCTCTAGTATCATTAAATGACTTGCATCATCCACAATTTATAAAACCTTTTAAAAAATAATTTAGGATGATGTTCTATTGTGAGATAGATATATATATATATATATATATATATATATATATATATATATGCCACTATTCAGCCTCATTTAAGATTTCTTTACTTCATGAGCTGAGCTTCAGGGGGGGGTGCATTTTAAAATCTTGTCTCTGGGCCCACTCCAACCTTGCTACACCTCTGTTTTGGGCAGTATAGAAATATGCTAAATAAAATAAAAAATAAAAACAAGAAGCAAGGAGATCTCAAGCCAATCACAAGCCAGTGCCAGAAAACCAATAAGCAAGGGGAAATAGCCCTCCAAAATGGCACTTGCCACTCGAATCACTCAAATCGATTTGAGCTTGAATCAGGCCCTTTATTCTAGGGGTGATTTAATTTGAGTTCAAATCACTCAAATCACCCTGATTCAAGGTTGAATTGATTCAACTCGAATCCATTTGCACATCTCTAGGGGTGATATGTCATGGTGATATGTCAGTTATGAGTTGTATGAGTGAGTTATATGAGCTGTAGAATGGCTATCAGATCAAGAAGAAGAATATTATGTTCTGCTTTGCAGGCAGTGTGAAAGCATTGATAAAAGAAATACAAGTCACTGTTGTTTCTAATAATAAACCAATGATTATCAATTTATTTACACTTTATTTACAGGTATAGTTTTGAAATGGTTTGATTATCTTTTTATCATTTTAGAGTCCTGAGCACTTACCAGTTGAAGACTGTTGCTCCTGCCCCATCAGGTACCAGGATGTTTCCTCCTGAATATAAGATTTACTTATTGAAGTAGAACTACCTCAAAACATCACAGCTAATTCAGCAGAATGTCTGAATCCACCTTCACATCACCTCAAACACACTGTTTTTCATACAAGTCAATCCACATATTCAGATGCACTTCCTCAAGTAATCAAGTCATGTAGAGTATGTGTGAACTAACGGTAGGTAACTTGGGAATCATATGCAGAGGCGTATCTAGGGAAAATAGCGCCTAGGGCAAGCACTGAAATTGCACCCCCTGTCCAAGCATCTGACACCCATCTTTCAGATAACTTTACCATAATATCAGCTGAAAAATACAAGTCAGGCTTGTTAATCTTTTAATATTTCAAAAACTATTTAGCAGTGGACTTAGCCAGACCAAAAAATGCTGGAAAACTACAAATTTCAGTATCCTGGGGCTCATGAAATACCCAAATACTATGTGGAGGTGTACTTGGAAAACTAGAAGTGCCTATCTAATTCTCTACCATGCATTGTAGCATCACTATTACATAAGTTTTAAAAATCAATGGAGAATTTGACTTTTCCCAGATACTCTGAAAATAATTAAAGGATATGCAGAGTAAACTGTGTCACTGCTTGGAATATATTCTAGTCTTTCAGAAAGACAGTTAAAATGAGAGAAAGAGAGCAAGAAACTCCCAGTGGGCCTTAATATTAAGGATTTCACACTGATTCAAAGACAAACTCACCATTAATAGCCATATTAGCAAGACATCACATTTAACTCACTTATCACAAGAAGCAAAGTAAGAGCAAATGAATACAATCCTAGCTCATAAGCGTCAGCTCAGTATTCACAAGCCCTTATTCTCTGTACATAGTGCCAATCTGAATATGTGTACAGTGTCTTATATTATATTATTATTTTTTTAAAAAAGTTTAACCTGTAGCCCCTTTGGGGGGCTTCCTAAAGTCTGTGGGGGGGGTTGAAAAGGTTCCCCCTCACCCCGCTGGCCTCTAGGGCCTCACAGGTACCATTTGAGCATGTGCGGTGGCCAAATTTAAAAATAATTTTTTTAAAACAACAAAAGCCATTGAAAACAAAATGGCCACCGCGCATGCTCAAATGGCCTCTGCAAGGCCTGGCATGACCTAGGGCCTCACAGAGGCCATTTGGGCATGCACAGTGGCCATTTTGTTTTTGGCAGCCATTTTAAATTTTTTTTTTAATTTTACAAAATGGTGCCCCCCTTCAAGTGGCACCCGGGGCACGTGCCCTGCCTGCCCCACCATAGATATGCCCCTGATCATATGAATAAGCAAGAGAATGTATATAGCCATTGCACACATCCATTGTTATATCCAACCTCTTTACTGGTACTCATTAATAATGCTGGGTAAATAAAAACTATCACAAAAGATCAACAGCTCCTTTAGAAACATATATTTTCCCAAGCAATATGTATGCTCTGAGTGGTAAGTACATCTATCTACCTTGAAGAATACAACAAATGGTTTCTACACACCTGAATCAGAAGAGAAACAGATCTTGATCCCCCCCCCGCACATATAACCAGTGTTATGAAAAAGAACGTTTTATTACAACACAGTTATAAACTTAATCATGACAGATTAGTGAATCTAGATTTCTCCAGTAATTCACTTTAGAGAAGGTGAAAAATGTCACAAAGCACTCCATGATCCCAAACTACATAATAGTCTGGAAATTATAAAATGACTGAGCTCTGTAGTGTCATTCTCCATGGATAACATTGTTATTAAGATGGAGAATGTCAACCTAAACTTCAGTGTGAACAGGCTGGGATAAAATGCCTGGCTTGCCTGGGCATTGCACCCACCTAAAAGTTCATCTCCCCAGATGTGACTTAATCATGCAATAGCAGAAAAGCTCCTCTTTTAGCCCCTGAGCAGCTCACAGGATTAGATGTGCTTTATGTTTTTAACAAGTTGCTTTCCAGATTCTAAATGGCTCTAAGGATTAAATGTGTTTTATTTATTTTTAAAAAGAACACAAAGCATTTCCTACCATTGAATTGCATTTGACTTATAGGCAAGGACTTGTTCATGAGAAAATGGCTTAACTCAAGAGCAACACTGCTGCTTAAATCAAGACGTATGGTGAGACACTGGTTTTATTTTGAACACATTAGTTGATGAGCTTTTCCAGCCACCAAAGAGCACATTACTACTCAACTCTAAAAGATTCATAATATTTGAATTTCTTCTGCCTCCCTCCACCCCACAAGACTCTTCAGAAAATCTGCAGGGACTGGAGGAAGGGCTGCAAGAATAAAAGGTGCTAGACTTCACACATCTGCTAGGAAGAACAAAGAAAGAGTATACATCGATGTATCCACGGGTTCCTTGTCAAGGGCAACTTAATATTGGTTCTCTCTACAAAATGGAAAAGCCAGCAGGGCTGTTGCACATTCTTTTCAGCTTTAGTGTTCACTAAATTCCTCTGCAGATAAAGATATATATTTACTTTGCAAATAGCCACCTATTACCTTGAAAGGAAATCTACAAAATCCCTTTGACAGATAGTGGATAATACTGCATCCCCACCCCCGCCGCCAACGTTTCCCCAAAGCACCTTCTTCTAAATTAATTTTTTCTACATCCTCTGATGAAAAGCTGCTTTCTAAATAGCTTTCAATAGGGAAAAACCAGAAGCCATTATGACCATCTATTCCAATAATAACCATCCATTCAAAATGTACTTGGTACGCTTTGATATGCTGCTCTTGATCAATATTCCAAAATATCTCACCAGAAAATCCGCAGAAATGGAGCGGGGGGGGGGATGTTTTACATGTTTTATTGTCAACCGCACAGAGATGTAAGTTTTGGGCGGGCTAGAAATATGTCAAATAAATAAATAATCAATCCTGGGAATAAAGTACGCATTTGAAAGTGATAAACCATACTGAGCTTCAAACACAATTTTTTAAAAAGAAAAAAAGTCAGCCAGGAGCATGATGCATTGAGGGATTCTTCCTCAGCCGGGTGCTCTTGCCACCTGGCACTGTGTGTGCATGGGCTGCCTGCAGCCCACACACACACACACACACACACACACACACACACACACACACACACAGAGAGACAATACTGAAACTAGGGTTAAGGGCACGTTTGTGCCCTTCAACCCAGGATAAAGCCTGGGGTAAATTCCCAGGCTTGGGGCCGAGGCACTGCCAGGATTGGGCTTAATCCCCGAGCTTCATGCAGGCAGGCAAGCAAGAGGCTGGGCTGCCCAAACCTGGGCTTGGCTGCTCATGTGAACAGCTTCCTATGTAATAATTGGCACCCGACTTCGGTATACACGGGAAAAAATCAGCAACTAAATGATTAATATTCACGTATCCGCAGGCCAGAAATGACCTCGGAGGTCATTTCCGACTGCCATTTTGAACTCAGGAGCCTCAAAATGGCTCCTTTTGTAGAAAGAAAAAGATTAAAAACCACAATTTTCAGCCAACATTTTGCTATTGGGGGCATTGTTGTGCTGGTGAGGACTCACGGTTCACGGCAGGCCACAAGTTGTCTGGCCAACAGTGAGCCTATAACTATACACTCTAAGGTAGAAAAGGAGTAACCACCAAAAAGGCCTTCTTACATCATGTTTCCATAAGTTGCAGTTTCACTTAAGCATGCAATGGCATGGTCAAGTGACATGAAAATTCCACACATTCCACTGTACATCATTGGCAACGGGGGCAGAGAAATGCCCAGTCGGGATGTGCACGGAACCGGCTGGTCCGGTTTGGTTCGAGTCTCAACCAGACTCAAATATGACCATGCCAGTTCGGCCGGGCACTCCCTTGAACCCCCCTCCCCTGGTTCAGTCCAGTCCCGGGGGGGGGGGTCTGTGAGGTGGTGGTGGGGTCTGCGGAGGTTCCCCCTCCCCCCGCTGGCCTCCATTATCACTGCCTCCGGCCCATTTGGCTAGTTTTTCGGCCCATTCGGGCCTTCGGTGCGGCGGCCATTTCGGATGCCACCGCCCTGCGCAATTGGCCTCTGAGAGGCCTGGCATGACATATTATGTCACAGTTAAGTGAAACTATGTGTTAAGAAGGAAGAGGTCAACCCAGGGAGGCATGTTTTGACAATCACTCCATGTGTGCTGTAATATGTGATTTGCAGGGGCGTAACTACCATTAGGTAAGGGGAGGCGGCTGCCTGGGGGCCCCCACGCCTCGAGGGGCCCCCCAGAGGCAAGTCACATGTGAAGTGAGTGTGTGTGTATCAGCGAGGGGCCCATTTTAAGATTTTGTCTCTGGGCCCACTCCAGCCTCGTTACGCCCCTGGTGATTTGGCTTCAATACACTGCATAACCAAACCGAGGGTTCCAGATGGCAGATGTGAACAACTGTTTGTGTCAAGGCTGGAAACATATTTGAAATAGCTAGATTCCAATAACTTTTTTCTTTTTTTAAAAAGGCTCCTGGGCAACCAAGTGTCATGGATATTTCTAGAGCTTGCTGGTGTTGCCATCCTGCCAGAGTCTGCCCGGAATCTGGAAGCCCCAATGAGGGATCACACTGTGTCACACCATTCCTGCTTTGTACCAAGATGCCAAATATCTCATGACCTCTTCTCTTACTTCCTAATGCATAAAAAAGGTTGGAGCTGAATATGTAGGGAAATTGCATTGCGTTATAATGAACTGATTGTGTATAAACAAGATATAACAACATTGCTCCGCATTATAAAAAGCAATTCTGTACATCTCAAGGGTTCAAAGAATGTCGCATGCGAGGCTATTCACACGAGCATGCAAAACCAGGTTAAGGGAGCCAAGCCCAGTTGTGCACGCTCATGTGAACCACCGGATTGGGCCTGATCCCAATAGCTACATGGCAGCAAAACTGCCAATTTGGCCAATTTGAGATGATCCCTTTTCAAAAAGGGATCCAGGGAGGATACAGGAAATTACAGGCCAGTTAGTAGTGCAGTGGGGGAATGCTTGACTGACAAGCAGAAGGTTGCCAATTCTAATTCCCGCTGGTACTATATCGGGCAGAGAGCGAGTGCTCCCTTAATCTCTCTTTTTTTAAAATTCTGATTCTGCAGCGGCTGCTTGCAGCTGCAGCAGGCACATTCGGGGGGAGGATCTCCCAGCAATGCAATCCACACTTACATTATTGGGGCTCCTGGGGGCAGGGCAACATGCAGCGATGCATCCCAGCACCCTGACCCCAGGAGCGCCAGCAGGAGCCACAGGAGAGCTGGTGCTCATCCGGGCAGGCAATCCGCCCACCCAGGGACCCACGGAAGATTGTCTGTGGGGAAGGTAAATTAAAAAAAACCTTCCCCGCAGATAGCCCGCAAGCTCTTCTCACCGATCGTGAGAAGAGCTTCATTATCTTAGAAGCCTTACAAAAGTCCTGTAAAGAGTCCTCCAATCATTCCCAGCCACAGTGGCCAATAGAGAGGGATTATGGGATCTGTAGTCCAGCATCTGCAGGGGGACCAATGCTGTGCAGAACTGATCTAACCCAACAATATCTGGAAACTTCAATTTGAGAAAACCTGCTATAAAAGGTAAGGAAGTCATTAAGTCAAAGTCTAAGTTCATCTGGTGAGTGTAAGGATGAGGTAAGACCTGAAGAGTGATCTTTGTAACTCTCAGCTCACATTTTCAGCAATTATAGTGCACCAATTTCAAATTTTATAGTTAAAAACTGCACTTTCATTTCCAATGTGTTTACAACCTGAAGCCCATTGCAATACAAGTGGCCCATCCTTAAACAAAACAGTTTGCACTATTAAAGCACTATACATATTTGGAACTAACCCGCTCACCAGTAGGAAAGGGCAAGTTTGTCATTTAAATAGCCAAGAAATAACAAGGCCTCTAATGCACAATGAAAAAGATCAATGGGTTGTCAGCTAAAAGTTACAGGACAATCAACTATGTTTCTATAAACTGCTTGGTGAAAAGAAAGAGGGGTTTTCCTTAGCGTATACAAACTCAAGCTTGACACACTTCTCTACAGTAAAATATAAACTGGTGTTAGCCACCAGATGATACTTAAATGGGCTTTTCTGAAAATGGCTCTTCATCACTTCTAAGTGTGAAAATCAATCTCTGTATTACAATAGCAGATCATTTTGCAAATCACAAGCAATTACGTACAGGGATGATTTGTCAGACACACCAGTTTAATAGACCAATTTTCCCCTCACAGTTATAGCTATCAATCAAGAAATGGGCACAAACAGAATAGCAATAATAATCTAAGGAGTTGTTATATAGATATTTCTCCCTAAATACCAGCAATTTGTAACCACGTTGTTGGTTCTACCTGTGCCTCTACTGGTTTTGAGCTAATTACATATCTACGGAATCTGCACAATTTGGATTTGAAAGCCCACTATAACAACAAATTTGGGTCTAAACTACATGTTTCAGTAGCTTGACATTTGTCTAATCTGTTGAAAAGCAGGAAAATGTGCATTGTTGACTGGAATTCAGAATCTGCTCTTCCTCACGCTGAAACAAACAAATCCTGCCAATTTAAAACCTGATGAATTTCTTCAATACAAAACCATCAAATAAAAATCTACTAAAAATCTACTATAGTACTAAATTAAGTACTATCTGCTTAACATGATACAACTTTAGGTTTCGACGCTGAATACCAGATAGCAATCTGGGGATGCACTGAATATTAGGTATCAGTTGTGGAAATGGGCACCTTCAGGAGCATAGCTATAATGGAACTGGGCCACCAGTCTCCGGGGCCCATGTGCCCCCTTCGCCTCACATACATCGCTGTTCATTTGACAGTGAGAACAGGTGGCCCTGTTCTTGTGCTGGCATGCAATGTGGTCTAATGACATCAGATCATGCTAGTACAGAGTTGGGGCCAAGTGCAGTGGGACCAAGCTGGGTTGGAGCCAAGAGCGCATCCAATTACATATGCCATTATTCAATAAAAGGATAATATTTGAAGTTGAATCCTACAAATGTCCAACTGGTACTTCTCTTTTGCAAGCACATTAATTTAAAAATCTTTTACATATATTTTATTCCTCTATAAGTGCAATCTATGGGAAATTACTTTGCCCAATCAACAACAAGCTCAGCTACTACTAGCTGAACATATTTGATAAAAACCCAGATCTCATAGTTTCTCCTGTCTTAACCTGACAGTGAAACACTTTGTATAGCATACAAGTGTATTACTTTGCTTCTGCCAGAAAAGCAGGAATACCATGAATAAAAGAAAACAAATAAGACAGTCTCTACCTCTTCAGCCAATCCTTTTGCTAGCCAGCCAATAAATTTTCCCACCTCTTTTGCACTAATTTCAGTAATTCATCATCAGTTAAGTGCAGGAAAAGAAAATTATTGCAGGGGTGCAGCTATGTAATTTCGGAGCCTGGACCTAATGGGGCTATGGGGCCCCCTTGAAAAATATACATTGTCTTCTGTCTCCACCCCACCCCATGGCTTCATATACAGACACAGCATTCTTCAGCACACAAGATAAACAAAATTACACAGATAAGCAGCAGATGGAATGGGGCAATGGCTGTGAGTGAATGAGCAATCATTAAAAAAAATATTGGGGGAAAAAAGGGTTGAGGGGTTTTGTGTGGACATTTTGTACCTCTCAAACCAGCACCAGCAGCTTTGTAAGTCAAACAAGGCAGTCACTGAGTCACAGCACAACAGCACTATTTTTACGGCACACTCCACTGTCCGCTTTGTGACCATCCTTCCCGCGAATCCCATGCTGCCTGTCCGGCTGGCTCCTATGAGATGTGACGCCTACATGCACTTTGTGTGGCCTGGCCTGGTCACACTGTGCAGGCACCGCACGCTGCCTGCTATGGGAGACAGCAGGCTGGAGAGTGTCTTGGGATGCCCCGCCTCCCGAACCAGGAGGGAAAAGATCAAACGGGGTAGAAAAGAGAGAGAGAAATAAAAACACCATGTTGATTTTATGCCTGTTATTTATCCTCTCCAGTCTTTTGTGGCAGAAGCACAGTAACCATTCCCCCCCCCACCACCAGCCCAAGTAAGCCAGGTTCACTACCGCCACAGTGGCATTTTCCCCAAGCTCAGCTGCCTGCAGTAGAGGTGGTGCCATGAGCCCCTGGCGGCGCAGTGGTAAAACTGCCGCCCTGTAACCAGAAGGTTACAAGTTCGATCCTGACCAGGGGCTCAAGGTTGACTAAGCCTTCCATCCTTCCGAGGTTGGTAAAATGAGTACCCAGAATGTTGGGGGCAATATGCTAAATCATTGTAAACCGCTTAGAGAGCTCCGGCTATAAAGCGGTATATAAATGTAAGTGCTATTGCTATTGCTATATATGGGCGGGTGGCTGAGCCTTTTTTTTAAACTGTTTTTGTTCATGTTGGTGGTGGTGGGGACACACACAGAGAAAGGGAGCAAAGCAGCAGCAGGCGCACACGTGAGTGAGCCGAGCTGAGAAGCGGGCTGCTCGGCCAGTGTGTGCCGCTGCCCAGGACAGTGGGGTGGAGCCCGTCAGAGAGGGAGTGAGCAGAGAAGCTGGTGCACACGCATAAGCCAAGGGCGGGGCTGCTGAGCAGAGAGGCATGCTGCTTACCGCTCGGCCAGTATGCGCCCCACCAAGGGGCCTATCCAGGTGTTTGGCTCTGGGCGATCACCCTGGTTGCCCCACCCTAAGGACTGGCCTGAGGTTGGACTACTGTAACATGTTGCATGAGGTGGCCCTTGAAGATCATTCAGTAACTACAGCTATACAAAACACAGCAGCCAGGCTTTTGAATGGAGCTAGGCCACTGGACCATATAACATCAGTTTTGCTGCTGGTTTGCTGCTGGCTGCTGGCTTGTTTCCAGACTCAATTCAAGGTGTTGTTTAACACATTTAGAGCCCTAAATGGTTTGGGCCCAAAGTACCTGAATGATAGTCTCCCTCAATATGACCCCCCTGAAATCAGCTGAGAGATCCTCCTGAATGTTCCATTCCTTATGGAGTGCCCAGGGGTGTAGCTATAATTGAGTGGATGGGTTCAAAGAACCCAGGCCCCCAGCTCCCGAGGGCCCCCCAGTTCCATCTCTCCCTATTTTCTTCATTATCTCCCTCACTCCATGGGGCCTCTAGGAAGAGAGGTGAACATGGGCCCCCTCTCCCCTAGCTAACCCCCTGGGAGGGCCAGTTGGTGAGCAAATGGAAAAAGATCTTCCCATTAGGCTATGGAATTCTCTGCCCCAAGAGACCTGTCCTGCTTGCCCCCTTTGGTCCCTTATTACCAGCAGCTTTTAAAAACACATTGATTCAATGTGGCCTTTAATTTGCAATGATGGTCTGAACTCTATGGGTTGTATTACTGCACTGTTTTTCCAATTTGCCTCTCAATTTTTAATGTTGTTTTTGTATTTTAACCGCATACTGTTATTTGATCTGATGTTATGCCATCTTGAAGACAGCGAAGGCAGAATATACTGTAAATACTGTAAATATAGTATGTTGTATAGTTCAAGATGGTGCACATGGTTCTGCCCACCACCACAGACAGACAGACAGACAGACACTCTATCTGAGGTCACCCAATGAGATTTATGGCTGGATGAGGATTCTGAGTCTCCCTACTCTTAGTCTGGCACATGAACCACTACACCACACTGACTTTCATGTGGTACATCATCAAAGACCTGCCTCTCCGGGAGACTGTGCTCCATTCTTGGGGTGTGTGAAGAAATGTACATGCAAAGTGCTGGAGAGAGGGGGGCAAGAGTTGTGATAGCCACCACAAGTGGAGGAGGTTGGTGACCGTTGGAGTGTTAGTTAGGAGCTGGTAAGGTACTGAGCAAGACTGGGGGACAGAAAGCTCTTGCTCATACCTAAGATAGATAGATAGATAGATAGATAGATAGATAGATAGATAGATAGATAGATAGATAGATAGATAGAAAGAAAGAAAGAAGGTCAAGATACACTGTGTTGAGTCTAGCAGCTGACTTATTTGACAACTTTGTAGTGAAGTTTGTGTGTCCTGATTCACAGTGATCCTTATTTCCATTCTTTTGTAAATAATGAACTTGTTCTTATTTATTTTACACTTTAAGCTCTGTTTCTTTTTTGATGCACTGAACATATATGCCTATCCTGCGCTCGCGAGGCTATGTGTCCCAGAGGTTATTTATTGAGAGCAGAGCAATAGACAAGCAGAACGGTGGTACATATGCTGGTAACCTCCAGGCCGGACTTCTGCAAATGTGCTTTATGTGGGCTGCCTTTGTACGCAGTCTAGAAACTGCAGTTGGTACAGAATGCGGCAGCCAGGTTGGTCTCTGGCTCATCTCAGAGAGACCATATTACTCCCAAACAGCTTAGACCCTGGGTTTTTAAGAGAATGTCTTCATCACCTTGAGCCCCATCGCCCATTGAGATCTTCTGGAGAGGTACGTCTAAGGTTGCCACAGGCTTGTCTGGTGGCTACTTGGGGACGGTCCTTTTCCGTTGCTACCCCAGGGCTTTGGAATGTGCTCCCTGTTGAGATAAAAGTCTCCCCATCTCTGTCAACGTTTTAAAAGGCACTGAAGACATAATCGTTCACCCAGGCTTTTAATTGGATTTATAGTTTTTATACTGTTACTGTTGGGTTTTAAATTATTTTAATGTTAATGATTTTAATGTCTATTTTATTTTAATTATAAACCGCCCAGAGATGCAAGTTTTGAGTGGTAGAGAACTATGTTAAATAAGTAAGCAAGCAAGCAAGTAAATATGTAAATAAATATTGTGGCTGTGAAAGAAAGTAGAAACTTATTAAATTCCATGAATGTGGTGACACAATTGATATAAAGATCATTAAACAAATCACCTCCCTGGACTTAGGAGGGGCATCAGGGTGGGTTCCTGACAGGGGATTTCTGTCCCCCTCTGGGACTGCTTTCTTCCAATTATGCCTGCCTACTCAGAAATAAGTCCCATCGGGTCCATTAGGCCTCACTCCAAATTAAACACAAATAGGATTGCAGCCTTTGACTCTGCAGAGTGGGAATGGCAGAAGCTTCCATTGTTTTCTGGGTGTCACTCACAGGCGCACAATCCAACAGCAGAAACTATCAGTTTGTTTTGTTGTTATGAATAAAAACCCTAACAGAAGCTTCAGATCTCAAGTACTCAGTGTAATTACACTGAATAAATGTGGTAGGGAAGACATCTGTGTTATTGTTTAAGTATAACAAACTAATGAGACTTTTTTGCATATTCATTTTCATTACATTTCCATGCTGATGTCTCTTTCCAAATGACATTCAAAAGAAATCTCCATAGAGACAGCAACAGTGATGTGCAGGTTCTGATTTCCCAAGTAAAACTCCATTAATTAAAAATAAATTAAAAAGGAGACAGAAATTACACAAAACCAAAGAGGACAATTCACAATTAAAATATGTTTATATGTACAAACACATCATGGGCCTTGACATGATCTTTGGATGCTGTTAACATCAAAGCTGCCAAGCAATATTCTCTTCACATTATATAGGCCACTCACAACAATAATTCATTTGCATCACACATGTCCAGCTTCCTTATAATGAAAGATGACTATCAGTCACATAAGCGCCGGGATCCTTCAACTTTTAAACTAGGGCAAGCATACACAACTTGTATCTCCACAAGCTGAATCCCCATCTAGTCCATCAGCCATAAGTTTTGGCTTGACACCATCCTCCATTTTGCAGTCTCGGGCAGGTAGCAACCATAGAATGCCCTAGC